>NC_064768.1:3942806-4255306 GCF_011397635.1 Epinephelus fuscoguttatus | reverse complement strand
GTTCATAAAGAAATGCACAAAGCTCACATATTACATTATAAGGACTCAATTGCTCAAACCAAATCTGACTATTACTCCGGCATAATCTACTTCAATGAAGGTAACTCCAAGACATCGTTTTCACTACTAAACAAAATTCTCCAACTCCTAGACTGTCTACCCATCCACCTGTACTCAACGGACACCTGTGACTCCCTACTGCTGTTCTTCAATGAGAAAATTCACAATATCCACCAGCATTTAAGTTCTAATTCCTCGCTTCTCTCCTCCTCTGAACTTCTCCCCCATTGCCAGCCGTTCTCCAGTTTCCAACTCCCGGCTGCTTCCAAAATCTCAGACCTCATCCGCAGATCCAAGCCCTCCACATGTCAGCTAGATTCCTTCCCCACAGCTCTGGTCAAATCCCGCATCTCCTTTCTGCTCCTCCTCATATCCGCCATCATCCACTCCTTCCCCCGCCATAGCACAGAAACTGCTCTCATAAAAATCACTAACGACCTCCTCATCACAGCTGATTCTGGTTTACTCACTATTCTCATCCTCCTTGATCTGAGTGCAGCCTTTGATACAATCTCTCACACCATCATCCTCAACAGATTATCTTCCATTGGCATCACTCACATCCCCCTAGACTGGTTCCATTCATATCTCTCAGGCTGCACTCAGTTCATCCAACTCAAGTCCTTCAGATCCCAGCCCTCACCGTTACTTCAGGTGTGCCCCAGGGCTCTGTCCTGGGGCCCTTCCTCTTCATCACTTACCTCCTTCCCCTTGGCAATATCTTCCACAGATTCAATATCCATTTCCACTACTTCACGGATGTCACCCAGCTCTACCTATCCAGCAAACCAACTTCCACCCTCCTACCCTCCTCCCTCACTACCTGCTTATCTGAAATAAAATCCTGGTTCACCCCAAACTAACTAAAACTAAACAGTGATAAAACCGAAATCCTCATCCTCGACAGCTCTTTATCATTTCATTCTCACATCAATAATATTACCCAGTCAGCATACTTCCATCTATGCAACATAAATTGTCTCCACCTCTCCATCAGCCCCCGCACCACTTCGATCCTTGTTCACAGCCTCGTCACTTCCCGCATTGATTACTGTAACTCTCTCCTCTTCGGTCTCCCTCAAAAAACCCTCCATAAGCTGCAAATGGTTCAGAATTTAGCCGCTCGCATCATCCATCGCATCTCCTCCATCCACCTCTCTGTGCCCTCCGCCCCCCTCAGTACCATGGGGAGCAGAGCCTTCAGTCGCTCTGCTCCCCAACTCTGGAACTCACTCCCACCGGACAACCGTAACATTGACTCTGTACCACTGTTCAAATATAGACTTAAAACCCACCTGTTCAAGATATCATACTCTCTGTAACTGTATTGTTCCATTTCATTTTGTGTAGCTTTTATCTGTGTTTTTATGGTTTTGTTTTATTGCTGTACAGTGTCCTTGAGTGTTCTGAAAGGTGCTTATAAATAAAAGGTATTATTAGGGCCCGAGCAGGTCACAGACCTGCGAGGTCCCTATTGTTTTTATCCTGATTTTTTTTTTCTTCCGCCAAAATGATCGCATTTTTCACCGCCTGAACATACCCCAAAGCTCACCAAACTTGGAATATAAGTCACACCTGGCGAAAAATTGTATAATCTATTGTCCTCCTGAATTTCCACCACTAGGTGGTGCTATTATTAAGGAAAGTGCGTTTTGGCTCATAACTCCCATATACTTTGTCGCACCTTCAAAAACCTTAAATCCATGCATTCAGTGCATTGTGCTGAATCTCGTGATATAAGCCACGCCCGCAAATTCACAAAATGTCGCAAACCTACTTTTTCGAACTCCTCCCAGGCAATTTCACCGATTGGCATGAGACTTTGCAAACAGCATCTGTGGACCCTCCCAACAAAAAGTTATTAAAAGAATTTTGATAGTCCAAACAATACTCAAGTTATTAAATAACAACTTCCTGCAGATTTCGTTCTAAACAGGAAGTGCTGCATATCTCCACACTGGTGTATCCGAATGTCATGAATCTCAGGTTACCACTTCCCCATGAGCCCCTGAGGCTCTGTGCAAAGTTTCAGGTGACGACCACAAGGTGGCGCTCTTTAAATTGAAGTGTTTTATATCTCAACATCGGTTGGGCAGATTAACACGAAACTGGGTATAATTATTGTCAATGCCCTCCTGAGGATATCTGACAAAGGACTTACCGATCTGCCACTAGGTGGCGCTGTGATGGCAGTCTAATTTAATATTTGGCACTGTGCCAACACCATAACACTCATGGAAATAAAATTTATAGGGGTGGTGTAAACTGGCCCCTGTAACTCACACACCAAAAATGACCAGCAGGTGGCGCTATTTTCAATGCAAAAGCATTTTTGGCTAATAACTCCTACATAATATGTTGCACATTGTTAAACCTTCCATTTATGTGTTCTCTGAATTCAGCTGAATTGTGTGGTGTAAGCCATGCCCACTTTTGCAGTAACTTTCCATTCGCTAAATCGCGACAAATGAAAAACGTACTTTTTCAAACTCCTCCTAGGCGATTTGACCGTTCTGTCAACCTTCCTGACAAAAAGTTATCAAAAGAATTCTGATAGTCCAAAAAACGCCCAAAATATAAAACAACAAATTCCTGCACATTGTGTTCAAAACAGACAGTCTTTCATATCTTGACCAAATACAGTCCGATTACCACAACACTTTTGCTAATTGTGTTCCATGGCCCAATGAGGGTTTGTGCAAAATTCGGTGCAAATCGGCCAATAGGTGGCGCTCTGGTGCCAGTCTAATTAGTGTGAATGGAAGTAAATTGGAAAATCTTCAAATCGTCTTCAAAACTCATTGACTTTCAACCTCTTCTTGTCCCTCATACTTTGAGCTAGAGACACCATGTCAACTTTTTCCGTACCTCAGGGCTCCGTACACCCGGGAGAGTTGAGCCTGATAGGAGGGGCCAAATTTGAATGTGTGTTTACAAACAGCAACTGGAAAATCCTCCAGACCCTATCTTTAAAGAGTCAGAAGACCTTGAACTATTGGGCATGTATTCAGCTTCTACTTTTTGGAAAAATACATACGTGGGTTGGGTGCCTATCTGTATACTGGAAATGTAAGTAAGAGATAACGTTTATTTTTTTATTTATTACAGCTGACAAGACATCTAGGTGCACGCCCCCCTACGGCAGCATGCCCCGACGCACGTGGACTGTGAGGGCCCGTTCATCACTGCTAGCAGCTTTAATTCTTCTTCTTCTTATTATTATTATTATTATAAAGTCTAGACTGTTTCTGCTACTTAAGTAAAGGACGGAAAAGTAGTTCATGACTAATGAGGTCCATCTGACCGAAATGTTACATTTATAATAATGGGAGCCAATTTACAGTGTGTGGATTACTTTACTAATAAAATACCTGTTTTATTGTAGTTCTCATCACATAGGTGTCTCATGTTATTTTGAGCTGATAAAAACAAGCCACTTCAAAAACAGTTTCATTCCTACTACAATAAACATTCTGAACTCTGAACGCTGAGGAATAAGCATGGCCCTTATGTATTATGAATATGTATTTGACTGTATGTATATCTATGTTTATGTTTAATGTCCTTTATGTTGGAACCTGCATTACATGCAATATGCGTCCGTGCAATCCAGCTTGTTGTGCTTTATAATAAAAATATTGTTGTGCAAGCCTGTTCTGTGCACAGTAAAGAGGCGCAGAGGTTCCTCTGCATCACCGGTGAAGAGGAAATATAGCAAAAACTGGATGGAGCAGAGAGTGACAACAATGCCGCCCACATTTAAGAGTACTGTCTGCTGTGGAAATGCTAAACAGATCTTGAGTCTACATACATGTCCTTAGTGGTTATTTTTGCTTCTAAAGGTACTATACTTCATTTTTGGTGGAATATGGGCTTTTGGTGCTACTGTCTTCCTGTTTTGGTTGTGCAGTGGTTGACACACTTCCTTTGTGCCATAAACGGACGCTTTATTTTCCTTGGAGATCAAACCTGATGGCAGACATAATTACATAGTGAAAGATAAGCTTCAGATTGCAACATTCAACATTTACCTTATAATAAGTTACAACAAGAAAAAGATACAAACTAATGCCGTGAGTACAGTTATTAAAATGAACATAAAATTTCAAGTTTCATAATTTCTTGTCATTTATAAAATAAAAAAACTAACTCAGTGCCCAAATTAATGTCTGTGTGAGTCAGTTTCATATTTTCATGGTATGCTTAATTGTGAATTTTGTGTGTGAAAAGAAGTCTCAGGGCAGGAAGAGAACAGGTGACCAATAAAATGATATGCTGACTGCTCCTGCAGAGAGAGCAGTCAGATTAATATTTATGTCTCTTCCATTGAGATCAGTGGTTGTTATGTGACCTCTTTACGAATCCTTTTGTCTCATCTTTACTGAGGCGTGACATTTTTTTTTCACTGAGGTCAAGAGAAATAAAGCAGAGACTCAACCTGTATTTACAGGAATTTGTATTTATATTTGTGTTTACAAAATCTTTTCATGCTGCAGTGGAAACACAACTCTACAGCTACTTAATGAACACAGACCTTGTTTAAAACATAATCATCATCTGAACTTGTTTAAATGTAGTCTCCTGCTGTTGTTTCCGTTTCATCCCACTGAGACAAACAGCATATTGAGTTTTTGAAAGACTTCTGAATGACTTTGTCATTACTCGAACGGTTTGGATTTTATAAGCGCGTTAAAGGTGCAGGACACAAAGCATTATGATGATCTTCGGAAGAAAAGATGAGGGCCAAAACATCTTTAACTTGTGATTAAGGCTGCATTTATGACTCCACACACACAAAAGCTATATGTCTGCGATTGGAACGAGTGTATCTCTCTGCTGATATCTTCAGATTGACAATGGGACCCGCGGTTTGGGAACAGCAAGGACTAGTTCGAGAAATTTTAAACCCATCTTCAAGTTCTTAGGCTCTCACCCTTTTTCTCAGTC
Source organism: Epinephelus fuscoguttatus (assembly GCF_011397635.1). Taxonomy (NCBI): domain Eukaryota; kingdom Metazoa; phylum Chordata; class Actinopteri; order Perciformes; family Serranidae; genus Epinephelus; species Epinephelus fuscoguttatus. The sequence goes on along the minus strand of NC_064768.1, from coordinate 4,250,299 downwards.
AACTACATGTAGTCATTAATTAGCATAACAATGGCCTCACTCTGAGAGACACAAGCCTGTGTGTGTGTGGTCACACACACCTGACAGTATAACATTTACCAAACTGACCAGCTCATGTGGCTCATTCCTACAACTTCCTAAATAAATGCCTGATAGCAAAACCATGTAAATACAAGATTCCCAGGTCAAACTCTTTTGCCTCATTTAGAATTTGAATCAAACCTGTAGCTAAAACTATGCTGCAGCAAGATCTAATACCTGTAGTCCTGCTCAGTTTTTCCACTGAAATTAACTGGTATATATTTGTGTCTGCCTGCTGTTACTTATGTCCTCACAGCAGCCAGTACACATGAATCAAGCTTTCACTAGGTCACATGATTTCAAATGAATATGGATGTGTCGTTTGATCATCACACATGTCAAAGTTTCATTAGGTCACATGGCTTATGTCTACAACTGTCAAAATATAAGCTCACACCACCTTCATCATACCCTTTACTTTTTTAAAAATGAACTTGAAAATGACCGAATTCATTTGTTGTACACCCAAGCTCTTCAACAGGTCAAGAGGTTTTAAATTACTTTAAAAATGACCTTAATAGTATTTCCATTTATTTTCATCAATATTATTTCTCTGAACCCAACTGAATGACCTGGAGGGCTACAGCAAATTACCTCAGCGGCTAACGAGCAGAGCTAACTGCTAATAGCCATAGCTGTTACTAACAACTCCACAAATCCATTCAGCAGTTCCACCATCCACAGTCAGATATAGATGGCTTATTATTTACTGCTGAATTACAGCTCACAACTGATAACAACGGCTGATGCTGCCCTGCTCTGAGTGTTTCTGCTGGCTAGTGAAACATCCTGATGCTGACTATTTATTGGAATTTACCAGCCTGTTGCTCATGCAGCATTTGAAGATAATTACAAGCACAGCTGTTCTTGGCGTTCAATGTCCAGTAGTCCTCCACTAACAGTCTCGTCTTGTCTCGTCTCCTCAACATAAATAAGGCATAGATTTTGTCTACGTTTCTATCATCAAGATCTATTTTTAACTCGTCATTGTCTTGTTTTCTTCATGGGAAAAAGGTTGTTGACGAAAAATTGTCATCATAGCTTTTGTCAACGTAATTAACACTGCCTTAAACTCAAAAAATGTACATGTATTTTAAGTAGTTTTAAATTCTCTTGTGAATGTGCTCAAACAGTAAAAAACACCAACAAAAAAAAACATGATTTACAATACACTGTCAGGCTTTGTTCATGTGTGTACACATTTTGTATCATCATCAGATGTGATTTCAGCTCTGTTATCTGGCAATCAAAACTTTAGCAGTTACTAAAAGACTTATCCGATCATTATCGGAGTTCTCCGCTGCTGCTCAGTGTGTGAAACCTTCAGTATTTCAGAGTAAAAGCCTTAGTTAAATGTTTTCTGCTTTAGTCCAAGCAGCAGCTAAACATCTTCACATTTAATCGTTTCTTTTTCATCTTAAAAGCAGCTGAGTTTGAGTTGGAAGCCGCCACACAAACATCAAAACACACAAATATATGCTTCATACAGTCGACTGTCAGCGTAGGTGTGTTCACACACCCCCCACACACACGCAAACAAAAACCCATCTAGATATTCTGTGTGAAGTTTGAGTTATCAAAGTGCGTTCACTCTGCTCTCATTTCACTTTCTCACCAGACAAAAAACACACAGAAAAACACAACCATCAACAAAAACATGTTTCTAAATGCTGATGTTCAGCAGCTTAAAGTGAAACATCAGACTGTCCTTGAAAGCATTAACAAAGAGAGTTCTCTTTAGATGCGCTGCTCTTCTTTCTCTTTGCTATTATCCTCATTGGGTGTTCATGAGCACTTTAAATTTATGCATAAAAATAATCAGAATGGAAAGGCAGAAATGTTTGGCTGAGGTGTGAAAGGTGGTTTAATAATTAAAGCCAAATGTGCAACAAAAAGAGACTTGTAAATATCACAATAAATCATAATAATATTCAATAACATACATGGAACATGAAAAACTGTTTAACCTGAGGAACTGACTCCAAATGTCACATAACAGTTGTAATTTGCATTTTCCCTCTCAGATTTTCTTGAAATTCAATCAGTCATTTGAACAGAAACCTAACTGTAGATGTGCACAGTAAATTCTGTTGATAATACTTTAACTTTTTTAAATGCAGAAGGAGTACATTTATGGTATTAGTAATTTTATTGCAGTACAGGATCTGAATTCCTCCAGCACTGATTAGACCACTATCAGCTTTATCTTTAGTGCAAAACATGCTAAAGTCATTTAAAATCAATATTTCTTGATGTATTTGGAGGTTGGGGGTGGGTCACAACACAGACATCAAAATGATACATCAGTGAGGTTAGACAGAGGCAAAATGATTGGAAAAGACTGGTTGTAACTGTTTTCTTCACCTGCAGGGGTCACTGCTGAGAGTTTGAAATAAAAATCTGTAGCGGGGAGGTCAGGTGTGTGTGTGTGTGTGTGTGTGTGTGTGTGTGTGTGTGTGTGTGTGTGTGTGTGTGCTTGAACTTGATGTATGTTTGTCTGATTTCACAGCCGTCAGCGTCCCCACGAGAACAGAAAACTCCCCGTAGACTCTCAAGTAGACAAATGATGTGTATGCCTACATCCCTCACACACACACACACACACACACACACACAGAATAAATGTTTCTCATTGCCTGTGTCCTCCAGCCTCGAGAGGAAAGAGAAGAATGAAGATGTGACGAGGAAATCAGTGAGAGAGAGAGGATGGATGAACTGATTAGTCCGTGTGTGTGTGTGTGTGTGTGTTGTTTAAATCACTGAAGGAGGGCTGTCATACATATTTCTTTCAATTATGTGCAACAGAAAAAGACAACACTGTACATGTTCATATGAAAAGTTATTGACCTGATAACTTGGTTTCCATTTCAAATCCATAGTTCTAATATCATAAAACACGGATGGTGTCATCTTGTAAAGTGTCAACATCCTCTACAAAATTTTCAAACAGCAGATATTACATGTTTATCATAAAATTACCCCAAGGACCAGGGGCGTTGCTAGGAGTTGAAAACATCTGGGGCTTTAGCCCTGAAGTGGGAACAATTTTTTACCTGGGGGTCCAGGGGTTTCTCCCCCTGGAAAACTTGGAATAATTCCCTGTTTAACACATCATTTTAACGTATTTTGACAAAGAATTTTGACAAAGAATGAGCACTCGTCTTCTGCCTGACTCCCGTAAAGAAAGCCTCTGAAAACTGTAGTGGAGGAGGGGGCTCGGCTTAGGTCTGCCTAATGTTACAGCTTAGTCTCACATACACCTACCCAATGGCAAGTAACTGCAATGTAGCCAAATAGAACAGGAGAAAAGAGAGAGGAGCTGCTCCTGCTAGCTAGTTGTCTACCACTGCTTGGGAATGACGGAAGAAGGGCCTACGGTGATGTTTTCCTTGGCAGGTAAGTTTACTTCTCACAGTCACACACAAGCTGACGATACGCGAGACCAGTCGGTGACTTGTCTGCTGCTACAAATGTGTAGTAGTGAAAGTCTTTCAGTTCTTCTTCTTCTTCTTCTTCTTTGGCGTTTTATGGCAGCTTGCAGCGTTATTGTTGCAGCCTTATTGTTGCATTACATCTATCTTCTGGATTTATTTAAAGTCTTTCAATTCAGGGTAACTCAAGAGTCATATGACATGCTGACTGCCCATATAAGGGCATATGAAATGTAAGTTGGTATGACAGTGTGTGTGTTGTGTGTCGTGTGCTGCTGTGCTGAGTGTGCTGCTGTGCTGCTGTCTGTTGTGCTCCCGTGCCGTGCCGTGGACTTTAAGTTGGAAATGAGGTGCTTTATTAGTAAAAAACAAACAAACAAACAAACAAACAAACAAAAACTATTAAGTACTACGAAGCAGGATTTGGAGTTAGCAAGGTAACTTCGGGGTTAACTCAGGGTTTTCAGTACTATGAAGCTGGTTCTCTTTTTACCGGGATAAATCACAGTGATAACTTATGCTGAACAGCTAACCTGCTCTGGAGCAGGTTAACTTCAGGGTATCAGATCACAACCCGTCAACTTCCCAACCTCTGACCAATCAGATTACTGAGGAAAAAAGTATACATGAATGAAAGTCTGGAGTGACAGGTTAAAAAGAAGAGCATATATGCTGTTATAGGTCAGTAGAATCATTTAATATTTCCAGGGCTCTACTTCCACCGGTTTTAAAACAGCTTCTGACAAACTTTTACAACACTAAACACATGATTTTAGCTGGATATAAAATTATTGTTTTATTTAGTCTGCAGTGACTGCTGACAGTGTATCTGATTTTACACTCTGATTCCATCACTGCAGCTCAAAATAACATGAGACACCTGTGTGATGAGAACTAGGATAAAACAGATATTTTATTAGTAAAATAATCCACGCACTGTTAACTGGCTCCCGTTATTAATATATAATTGGTCAGCAAGACCTCATCAGTCATTAACTAGTATCTACCCCTTATTTCAGCAGCAGAAACAGGCTGGTGTTACCTTAAAGTGTTTTATGTGACATATTCAGAGTAGTTTCATCATTGTCCAACTAAACAGCAAAAAATACTCTATACTAATGTCTCATAGGCCCATAGCTACATGATACCCACATAGTTTAAGTCTCAGATGACGGTAATGATGTTACGTCTGATACTAATGGCCCGAGGCCTGTGTCAAGCAAAGGGGGTGTGTCCAAATGAGGCCTGTGTCATTTTTCAGGATATCACGTGACCAAAGACATACGAGGCCCCGTTTCTCAGCACTGTCACTGTGGACTAAAATAAACTTAATTATTTCAAATAGTGCTAAAATCATGTGTTTAGTGTTGTAAACGATCTCTCCATTTGTTAGAAGCTCTGTTTTAAAACCAGTGGAAATAGAGCCCTGGAACAATGAAATTATTCTACTGACCTATAACAGCATGTAGGCTCCTCTTTTCTACCTGTCACTGGACTTTTTTTCATGGATACTTTTTTCTTCAGTGATCTGATTGGTCAGAGGTCGGGGTGTGGACAGCCTGGGATCCGATACCCTGAAGTTAACCTGCTCCAGGTCAAGTTACTAGGGTAGCGTAGAGAGTGCAGGTACATGTACTTCAGCCCTCCCCCAGTGACCTAAACACACACACACACACACACACACACACACACACACACACACAAACACTACTATACTGCATATACTGCAGCATAGTAGAAGTAGTACTTTATTGCAGATATTGCAATTAACATGGCATCTTAATAAAAACAAACAGAAAGCAAATCGTCTCAAAAGTCTAAGTGACTAAATTCATTTGTAGAATAAAAGAAAAGCAGAGAGGGTCAGCTGACATTTGTAAATCCTCATAGCACAGGTGGATTACAAGACAATGGGACCCTGGGCACTGATATGCAAAGGGCCACGTGGGAGGTGTTAGAGAGTCATTAGGCATATTTTTTTTTTCCTCCGGCTGCTGCAAGAGGCAGCAAAACATCCTTTCATTACATATTTACAGTTTACTAATTAAATTCTCTGTGACATGAACTATGGCTTCTGCCTCACAACCGGCCACAGCTTGACCCTGAGCAGAGTGACTGATCCTTATTGACCAATCAACAGACTGCAGTGTTCACAGCTCCACCCTTTAGTACCAGATCTGTCTGCTAGCTAACAGAAGGAGTACCAAAAATGGTAACCGTTAGGAACGGTTCGATCGGGACTATGCACAACTTTTCGCAGTGGAAATGGAAAAAAGTGTACTGAACTGAACTGTTCCATATCATACTGCTTGGTGGCTTTTGTGGTCTTTTTGTGTCTCCTTGTGGTTGTTTTGTATTTCTTTGAGGTCATTTTGTATGTCTTTGTAGTCAGTTTGTGTCTATATATGGTCATTTACTGTATCTTTGCGGTCATTTTGTATCTTTTTGGGATTTTTATCACCTCGTGGTTGTTTTGTGTCTCTGAGATAATTTTGTGTCTCTTTGTGTGGTCATTCTTGACTCCTTGGGGTTATTTTGTTTCTTGAAGGTCATTTTGTGTCTTTTTGGGATTATTTTTGTCTCCTTGTGGTTGATTTTCTGTCTCTTTGAAGTCATTTTTTGTCTCCTTGGGGTCATTTTGTGTCTTTTTGAGGTCATTTGGTGTTGTTTTCAGATCACCTTGTGTATTTTCTTAATTTTGTGTCTCCTTGCGATTGTTTTACGTCTCTTTGAAGCCAATTTCTGTCCGCTTGTTGTTTAGTGTCTCTTACAGGTTATTTTGTATATTTTGTGGACATATTGTGTCTTCGTTGTGTCTCCTTGTGGTTGTTTTTTATCTCCTTGTGGTCATTTTGTGTCTGCTTGTGGTTGTTTTGTGTCTCTTTGGGGTCATTTGGTGTCTCCTTGTAGTTATTCTGTGTCTCTTTTAGGTCATTTTATTTCTCTTTGTGGTCTTTTTTGCCTCCTTGTGGTTTTTTTGTGTTTCTGTGAGGTCATTTTGTGTTGTTTTGAGGTCATATTGTGTCTTTTTGTGATCTTGTATCTCATTGTGGTCATTCTGTGTAGGGATGTCCTAATCCAGCTTTTTCACTTCCGATCCAATACCGATATTACAGCCTTGAGTTCTGGCCGATACTGATACTAATCCGATCCAAGCGCGTATTATACATATTCACTTATTTTGTTGTCAGTCATGTTAGAAAAGGTTTGATCAAGCAATATTACTCTAACAAGAACAACTACTTAATCGGGTTAGTTAACAGTTGGTATGAGAAACTGACCCGTTTATTGTTAACAGGGTTAAATAAACAAACTTTAAACTTGAACAATAACATTAAATAAAAGATATAGCTGGTTTGCTTTGGCTGCTTTGGCCCTTAATAAATAGAAAATAGATCAACACAAGAAATCTTTAAAATGTCTAACAATGAAATGAAAATAGCAGCAAGACTCCACACACTTGTGCTTTGCTCCCCTAATAAATAAAAAAAGATTAACACCACAAGACATTGTTGGCATTTAACAAACAATGCAGCCTTTCCTTTTCAGTTATTTTAGTAGTGTTTTTGTAGTCCATCCATGGCTCCAATTTCACTAATTGTGCCCAAAACAGTGCCATCAGTGCTCTTTACTCAAACAGTAAAAGTGTAAATCAAATAAAAATATCACTCTCAAAAAAACAGAGCAGAAAACAAATAGTCAGTTAACTAAGTTGACCGCTACTCTTCCTACCCTCCATGTGTGTCTGCTGTCTGCATGCTGGCCTGGTGGATTGATAGTAAGAGCTGGGGCAGATCACTGGAATGGACTGCTTGACTTGCGGAGTACTGGGCTGGCCGGAAAACCTGGATCAGATTCCGTGAAAAACTGGATTTCTTGGACCGGCATTTTTCCATGCGGTCCGATCCGATGCCGATGCCTGTTTTTTGCTAGTATCGACGACCGATACCGATCTGAATATTAGATCGGGACATCCCTAATTCTGTGTCTCCTTGGGGTAATTTTCTGTCTCTTTCTGGTCATTTTTTTTGTCTCCTTGCAGTTGTTTTATGTCTCTTTGAGGTTATTTTGTGTTTTTTGTTGACATTTTGTGTCTCCTTATGGTTGTTTTGTGTCTCTTTGGGGTCATTTTGTATTGTTTTGAGGTCATTTTGTGTCTCTTTGTGGTCATCCATGTCTACTTGTCATTGTTTTGTGTTTGTTTGACGTCTTTTTGTGTTGTTTTGAGGTCATTTTGTGTCTTTTTGTGATTTTGTGTCTCCTTACTTGTTTTATGTCTCTTTGAGGTCATTTTATGTCTTTTTGTGGCCTTTTGTGTCTCCTTCTGGTTGTTTTGTATCTCCTTGTGATCATTTTGTGTCTCGTTGTGGTTGTTTTGTGTGTCTTTTTACATCATTTTGTGTTGATTTGAGGCCATTTTGTGGCTTATTGTGATTTTGTGTCTTTTTGCGGTCATTTTGTGTCTCATTGGATAATTCTGTGTCTCTTTGTAGTAATTCATGTCTCTTTGTGGTTGTTTTGTGTTTCTTTGAGGTTCTTTTGTGTTGTTCTGACGTCATGTTGTCTTTTGTGGACATTTTGTGTCTCCTTGTGGTTGTTTTCTGACTCTTTTAGGTCATTTTCTATCTCCTTGTGGTCATTTTGTGTCTCCTTGTGGGAGTTTTCTGTCTCTTTGAGGTCATTTTGTGTCTCTCTGTGGTCATTTTGTGTCCTCATATTGTTGTTTTGTGTCACATTTAGGTCCTTCTCTTGGTGGTTGTTTTATGTCTCTGTCATCATTTTGTGTCTTTTTGTGGTTTTGTGTCATTCTCATTCTCATCATTCTCTGTGTCATTGTGGTTGTTTTGTGTTTCTTTGAGGTAATTTTGTGTCTCTTTAAGGTCATTTTATGTCTTTTATCATTTGTGTCACTTTGTGGTCATTTTGTTTGTCCTTGAGGTCTTTTTGTGTCTCCTTGGGGTAATTTTGTGCCTCTTTGTGATCATTCATGTCTCCTTGTTGTTGTTTTGTGTGTTTTGATGTCAATTTATGTCTTTTTGGGATTTGGTGTCACCTCATGGTTGTTTTGTGTCTCTTTGAGGCCATTTCGTATCTCCTTGTGGTCTTTTTCTGTCTCCTTGTGGTTGTTTTGTGTTTCTTTGAGGTTATTTTGTGTCTCCTTAGGGTACTTTTCTGTCTCTGCGTCAGGTCATTTTCTGTCTCCTTGGATCATTTTGTGTCTCTGTGTGAGGTCATTTTGTGTCTACCTGTGGTCATTTTGTGTCTCTGTGTGAGGTCATTTTGTATCTCCTTGTGGTCATTTTGTGTCTTTTTGTGTCTCCTTGTGGTTGTTTTTTAACTTGTGGTCAGTATGTGGTGTGTCAGTGTGGTTGTTTTGTGACACGTTTAGGTCATTTTGTATCACCTTGTGGTCATTTCGTGTCTCCTTGTGGCCTTTTTGTGTCTCCCTGTGGTTGTTGTGTATCTCCTTGTGGTCATTCTGTGTCTCCTTGTGGCTGTTTTGTGACTCTTTTAGGTGATTTTGTGTCTCCTTGTAATTTGTTTTGTGTCTCCTTGTGGTCATTCTGTGTCTCCTTGTGATTTGTTTTGTGTCTCCTTGTGGTTGTTTTGTGTCTCTGTGTAGTTGTTTCGTGACACGTTTAGGTCATTTTGTATCACCTTGTGGTCATTTTGTGTCTCCTTGTGGCCTTTTTGGGTCTCCTTGTGGTTGTTTTGTATCTCCTTGTTGTCATTTTGTATCTGCTAGTGGGAAATTTGTATCTCTTTGGGGTTATTTTATGTCTCTTTGTCATCATTTGGGTCTTTTTGTGGTTTTGTGTCTCTTTGAAGTCATTTTGTTTCTCCTTGTGGTTGTTTTGTTTCTTTGAGGCCATTTTGTTACTCTTTGTGGTCATTTTTGCCTCTCTTTGTGATCATTTTGTGTCTCCTTGGGGTAATTTTGTGTCTCTGTGAGAGGTCATTCTGTGTCTTTTGTGCCTCTTTGTAGTCATGTACACTTATGACTGTACACCGTCTCATAACAGCAACATCTTCATTAAATGATACCACAGTAGTGGGACTCATCCACAACAACGATGAGTCAGTGATGTCTGAGACGACATCCAAAAACTCACCACCTGGTGCTCCACCAATAAGCTGGCCCTCAACTTCTCTAAAACCAAGGAGCTGCTGATTGACTTCCGCAGGAAAAGAACAGACCCAGCCCCTTTTTACATCAAAGGGGATGTTGTGGAGAGGGTCAGTGAAATTAAGTTCCTTGGAACTTATATTTCCCAGGACCTCACCTGGTCCAAAAAAATTGTGCTGCGGCTTTTGGCTCTCCAGTATGGTGTACGTTTGTGTTATGTGTGCTCCTTTGTCTGTCTCAACTTTGCTCTACAAAGCATATCTTCAGCCGACAATAACTGATTTGCATTGGATTACAATCAAGCGCTCCAATAAGACTCTGTGGGACTGCTGTGTGATTATTGTAACTGAGACCTGGCTGCATCCATAGATCCTAGACGCTAGCGTGCAGCTAGTTACCGGGACAGCAACTCTGGTAAGAAGAGAGGAGGTGGACTCTGCATGTATGCACACAATGACTGGTGTTCGCAGAGCCATGTCATTAACAACCACTGCTCGCCAGATATAGAAACTTTGACTGTCTTATTTAGACCCTTTCATCTACCGAGGGAATTTTCTGCTGCAGTTATCACCGCTGTTCACATCCCACCAGACGCCAACGTGAGTACAGCTCTGAGCTATTTGTAAGACACCATCACCCTCCAGCAAAAGGCGTACCCTGAAGGGACACACATCATAGCTGGGGACTTTAACAAGGCTTGCTTGAAAACCGTGCTTCCGAAATTCACACAATATGTGAAGTGTCCCACCAGAGGCAGCAATATACTCGATTATGTATATTCAGACATTAAGCATGTCTACAGAGCCATACCACTTCCCCATCTAGGGCTGTCAGACCATGTCTCTCTGCTCCTGGTACCAGCCTACACCCCCTGCAGGAAGAAAACAAAGCCTGTGACAAAGACAGTTAAAACCTGGCCCTAGGGAGCTCTCGAACAACTTCAGGACTGTTTTCAACAGAGTGATTGGGATCTATTCCACCATTCTGACCTGGAGGTATATACACAGCAGGTTCTTTTTTACATCAACTGCTGTGTGGACAGTGTCACAGGGCAGAAACGACCTTTCCAAATCAGAAAGCATGACAAAGGAGGTCTTCGCGCTCATATGAGCTTGTGATAGGGCCTTCAAGTCAGCCAGGAGACCAGGCCCTCTACTGCTCTGCAAGGTCAAATCTGAAAGGAGGCATCAGAGAGGTAAAATGGTCACACTCAAAGAAGATCGAGGAGGGTCTCAGTGATAACAATGCAAGATAGGCACGGCAGGGACTGAAACAAATCTCCAACTATGAGGGCAACACCGCCACCATCTCCGACAGCAGCGCCTCCTTGGCAGATGAGCTGAACTGCTTTTTCTCAAGGTTTGAGGCAACCTTCTCACCCTCACACACAAACATCCCTGCTACAGACTCTAGTGTTCTGATAGTTCAGGAACATGAGGTGAGGAGAGTGTTCAGAGCTGTCAACCCAAGGAAGGCCACAGGTCCAGACGGTGTACCTGGGAAGGTCCTGAAAGCCTGCAGCTACGAACTAGCACAGGTTTTCACAAATATCTTCAATCTGTCCCTTGCCAGAGCCACAGTCCCCTCCTGCCTTAAAACAGCTACAATCATTCCGGTACCCAAAAAACACAACATGTATAATTTAAATGACTATAGACCCGTCGCCCTCCCGCCCATTGTCACCAAATGACAGACAGACAGAACAGATCCACTGAGGATGCCATAAGCATTGCCCTTCGCCCTGCAGCACCTGGACCAGAAGACACACATGTCCGGATGCTGTTCATCGACTACAGCTCAGCATTTAATACCATTATCCCGGACATTCTCATTAGAAAACTTCTCCATCTCGGCTTCTCCTCACATCTCTGCTCCTGGATCCTGGACTTCCTCACACACCTTCCCCAGTCTGTTAAACTTGGGTCTAATCTCTCCTCCTCACTAACTCAGCACAGGCTCCCCTCAAGGCTGCGTGCTAAGCCCTCTGCTGTACTCCCGCTATACATTCGACTGCACACCCACTTCCACATCAAACACTATAATTAAGTTCGCAGACGACACAACCTCATTGGTCTCATCTCAGGGGGGGATGAGACGCCATATCGAAATGAAGCCCAAAGTCTGACCATGTGGTGCTCTGCGAACAACCTCAACTTAAACATAAACAAAACAAAAGAACTGATTATAGACTTCAGAAAGACCAGGGACGACCACCTGCCCCTTCTCATAAAAGGCGACTGTGTGGAATTTGTCCAAAGCCATTAATTCCTCGGCATACACATCACAAACAGACTTTCCCGGACAGAGCACACAAGTGCTACTATTAAAAAGGCATCTCAACGGCTTCACTTTCTCCGTGTCCTGAGGAAAAATCACCTCAGCAGAACAGTAATGGTCAAATGGTCGACCACGCAGTCATCGAGAGCACTTTGACCTACGGACTCACAGTCTGGTATGCAGGGTGCACAGCAGCAGAGAAAAAGGAGAAAACAGCACATAAGATCATCGGCTGCCCTCTTCCCTCCCTGGAAGGAGTTGCAGACGCTCGATACCTCTCCAGAGCCAAAAACATTTTAAAAGACTCCTCACATCCCGGTCATAAAATATTTGACCCATGCCCTCAGGCAGGCGTTACAGAGCCATAAAAACACACACACACAGACTCCTGAACAGTTTCTTCCCCAGAGCAACCAGTCCCATCCATCTTCTAACTGCTTCATCCTCTTGGGGGTCGCAGGGGGGCTGGAGCCTATCCCAGCTGAAATTGGGCGAGAGGCAGGGTACACCCTGGACAGGTCGCCAGACTATCGCAGAGCTGACACATAGAGACTAGACTCACAAGTCAGTCTTTAGACGCTTTGCTTAACTAAAGACTGATGACTTTCTCCCTGATTTTGTGTTTAGATGGGCGGATACAATTTCAGAGTTTAAAAAAACTCCCTAAGTTGCAGAACCAATAGTAAATCTGCACGGCGGTTTTTCGGTGGCTCGCTGAGCTCTTGTGCTTGTAAACATAGTCCGACTAGAAACACGTGTAGCGGTACAAAATGGCTCAGCCACGCTCACAGAAAACGTCGTCAAAGTTACTGGATGTTTGTTGCATTTGCGGCAACACATTCTCGCCAACTAAAAGAAACAAACATAATCTTTTACAAGGCCATGACTCATCCGTCCGGCCAGACTATAGAGGGAATCGCCTTGTTGTTTACAAATACTTCCGAGTAGAAAACCAGCAGAGCTTTTAGCTCTACATATATACATACATATATATATATATATATATATATATATATATATATATATATCTCACATTTTTCACATCACTATATCACCGTTTAGACTAATCTGGTGTTTGTAAATTCTATAAACACAATGATTGAACAAACATTACTATTTCTTAGCCATTAGCGGTGTCTGTAATAGGTAATAACTCATTAAACGGTCCGTGAAAAAAATATTTTTTCCAGTGGATATCTTAGTTACAACATGGTTGAGCTAGCAAAGCAGTTTTGTGTTGCTATGTGTGGTATTTATTCGATGTCTAAAAAGCATCAGGCTGCAGCTGACAGGGACAGCTAACAGCAGCAGCAAAGCTAACATCAGGACGTCATCTGTAAAAAGCCTCCCGTTGTCGGATACGACATGAAACTACTCCAGTTAGCTCAATCATGTTGTAACTAAGACATCCGCTGGAAAAAATATTTTCTTCACGGATGAGCACACGTTTGATAAAACGAGTTTAATCTCTCAGCATCCATTTTCAAGCTCTCTGTGTGTTTGTTTCCTTGCGCACGAAAAAAGGGGGAGCGCACATTTCTGAGAGGGCATGTCCTTTTCAAAAATGCAAGAGGCGTTGCTTTGTTGCCGGCTGTTTTCGCCGGTGTGTTAAACACAGAAAGGAGTGTCCCCAGACTATCAGAAGGTGGAGATCTCTGATTGTCTGGTGGTGAGACTGCATAGAGACAGACAACCATTCATGCTCACATTCACACCTACGGACAATTTAGAGTTATCAATTAACCTAGTCCCCAATCTGCATGTCTTTGGACTGTGGGAGGAAGCTGGAGTGCCTGGAGAGAGCCCACGCTGACACAGGGAGAGCGTGCGGGCTCCACACGGAGGGGCTCCCACACCCACAAGAGGGCTCCCCCTCTTGCTGTGAGGCAACAGTGCTAACCACCACACCACCGTGCCGCCACCATCCAGTCATTAAACAAATCACAATCACACTGACAACCATGGGACAATATGCAATAGGGACAGTGTAATATAAATAGGGATTGTGCAATAATGTTTTTATCCTACTGGTTTTATTATATTGCTTTAATCATGCACTTGACACTTAATGTTTCTTTTTTTTTTTTCTTCGTGCATCACGTGTATGTGTGTATGTTGCTATGCCACTGTGATGAGCCCCGTGTAATTTAGTTGTAGTACTTATACAATGACAATAAAGGCATATTCTATTCTATTCTATTCTATTCAACACCACTGCCCTGGTTAAAAAGACACGCCTGTACTTCCTAAAGACCCTGAGGAAAGTCAATCTGCCCCAGAAACTGCTCCTGTCTTTTTACACTTGTTCTGTGCAGAGTATCATCACACATGACATCTTGGTGTGGTACAACAGCTGCTCCGTGGCTGACAAAAAAGCCCTGAACAGAGTCAGGAAGTCAGCCCAGAAAATAACACACACGCAAATACCATCACTTTCTGAAATATATCACACCAGATGCCAACAATGCGCACAGAACATTATTCAGGATATTTCCCACCCAGGTCACATTCATTTCACACTGCTGCCTTCTGGGAGGCGCTACAGATCTATTCAGGCCCGTACCTCCAGATTGTCCCTTAGCTTTTATCCCAGTGCTATCAGACAGCTGAACTTGCTCACACACACTGACTGACCTACTGCTGCTCTCCCACTGATCGCATTTTAGAGGACTGTGCAATATAGTTACTTATGTTTATCAACCGATCGCTGCTTGACTGTGCAATATATATATTTATTTATTTATTTATTACATTTATGTCTATTTATTATTGTGTGTTGTTGCTGTCTTGTTTTAAGTATGTTTTTCTTTCATCATTCTTGTCTCCTTTAATGACCACATGGGGCCTGCAATTTTTAATCTCACTGTACCATCTATAATGACAATAAAGGCATTCATTCATTCATTCATTCATTCATTCATTCATTCATTTTGTGTCTCTTTGTGGTCATTTTGTGTCTTTTTGTTATTTTGTGTTGCCTTGAGGTCATTTTGTGTCTTTTTGGTTTTTTTGTGTCGCCTTGAGGTCATTTTGTATCTTTTTGTGGTTTTGTGTCTCCTTGAGAAGGTTTTGTAAATATCTGATGTTTGAAAAGTTTGTAGACGATGGTGACACTTTACAAGATGACATCATCCGTGTTTTATGATAATAGAACCATGGATTTGAAATGGAAACTAAGTTATCAGCTCAATAACTTTTCATACACACATGTACAGTGTTGTTGTTTTTTGCTCTTTTCATGGACACTGCTTTAGTTGAGGCATCACAGGTATGAGAGAACTGCTGCAAATAAAGTGACTTCTCATCAGGCTGCAGTGACACTGCATTTCCTGTGGCTGTGAGTGTGTGCTCCTTCACAGAAGTGTTTTCCCGAACATACCACTTCATTTTTGTACATGGATAGCCAAGGGGAAGAGAGTGCCAGCGCACTGTCCTTCTAACTGCAATAAACTTAATAAAGCAAACAACACAAACATGTAATAGATGTCATGTGTACAGAAAAGTTCAACAAACTAAAATTACAATAATCCATATGACAAAATTATAAATGGAGAGAGATGCACAGCAACAAAAAATACTGTAACAATCAGTGCCGGGAACGTTACTTTTAAAAAGTAATTAGTTATAGTTATTAAAAAGTAACTGAGTTAGTAACTGACTAACTACACTATAAAAGTAGCTAATTACCTGGAAAGTAATAATAGTGTTACTTTTACTCAAATATGTCAAATTGCTTTGACACCCCCCCTTAATGGAACTGTATGTAATGAAATTCAACTGTATGTAATGAAAGTCAACATTGAATATGTTAAATGAATGAAATTGACACTTAACAGAATAAATCATTATTATAAAACATTGTTCACTTATCTACATTAGTTAAAGAACCTCCATTAATCACGCGATTTAAATGTGAAAAGTCTCATTGACTGACCGTCAGCTGTGTGTATGCGGAGAAGGAGAGGGGCAGAGGGAGCGGAGCTGTGGAGACATCCTGCAGTCCGACATACTATCATGCATTTAAATAACTTATTAGACGGATATATATATATATATAGAGAGAGAGAGAGAGAGAGAGAGAGAGAGGCCACGTTCAGAGAGCAAGCCCAAATAGGCAACTCCACTTTGGAAACAAGCCCAAAAACAGCAAGCTGTGACTACCAATATTTGTAAGCGACTTTACAAAAAACAAGCCCAAAGTCGTGGACCTGACAACCCTGCTGTGTGCTTGTGAATGCCCACCCTACTCTGCCTCTGATTGGTTCATGATGAAATTTTACTCTCCCTGAGACAATTATCATCACTTATGCTTCCCCCTCACCTGCCCTCACCAAAGAAAAAAGCTTTAGAGCGCTGCTGAGAAGGTGCTCGCTTGGGTGAAAGCCACTTGAACACAAATAAAGCCGAGTAACGGCGCATTTTATTGTGAGTAATGGTAACGCCGTTATAACAAGGGAGACAGTAACTTTTTTGATTAGGACTTGTTACTGAAGTAGCGTCATTAGTGACTCTGTTTATTTATAACACCGTTATTCCCATCATTGGTAACAATAATATATAAATATGAATAATAGTAGTAGTTTATGATAGTGTAAGGTATATGTATACTAGTATATGACAGTATATGTATGCGGCAATAACAATTAGGTATAATGTTACTGAAGAAAGAAACCTCAGGACAGACAAAACAATCCTGGACGTGTCGAGCAAAATTTACAAGTTTAAAATAATTCTGATCATAAGAAAAGAAAGAGTTACGCAGGAACTGAGTTGAAGAGCGTAAAGGGTTCAAGCATAAAGAGTATAACTAGAAGGAGGGACGGCAACAGAAAGAAAAAGAGAAAGTAAAAAGTAAAGTAAAAAGAAAAGAAAGAAAAGCAAAAGAAAGCGAGATGCGCCGAGCTCAATAGTTTTATCCCACCAGCTTGAGGGAGAGTGTTCGAGATAAGGCAGCTCTCTTAGTTTAGACATTACTTTATTTCGGAGTGTGATGGAAAATTATGGTATTTAAACACCTTTAATCTATAATGTGTTGTATAAGGTTACTTGTTTTGATGAAACTGAACTTCTAACGTAATGATGTGTGTTGCTCATTTAACCCCTACTGTGACAGCAGTGAGGGACACCAAGGTCACGAGCCAGGAAGGCTCAGGCACCAAGATTATGAGCCAGGGAGGACAACAAGTGTCCTTGTTAGTCTGAAGAGATGTTGTGTTTTAGGAATGTCAAGGCGCCACATATTTTGACTGGTGATGTGCATGTGTTATGGGAACTATAAAGATAGCAGGGCGAGAAGACTTGCTAGTCACTCTTACTGACTGACGGTTGTATGTGTGAGTGTCTCCATTCATGAATGCTTATTAAAACTCAAGAAAGACAGCCGACGTGTGAAGACTTTTTCTTT
Organism: Epinephelus fuscoguttatus; assembly: GCF_011397635.1. Taxonomy (NCBI): domain Eukaryota; kingdom Metazoa; phylum Chordata; class Actinopteri; order Perciformes; family Serranidae; genus Epinephelus; species Epinephelus fuscoguttatus. The sequence goes on along the minus strand of NC_064768.1, from coordinate 4,232,979 downwards.
GAACTGTTCATTAAATAGTAGTTTTGCCACCACAAAATTGGCAACCACGAAGGGATCTCATCTGTGAGCGGATTCTGGAATTCTGGACTGAAGGTGTGAAGACTGTGCACAGCAAGAGCTGAGGCTCTTACACCTCAAACTCCCCCACAAAGGAAGGTTGAGAGGAGGGCCTGATGTTTGGAAAACCGGGATTCCCTTCACCGTTGGGGTCCAACGAACTTGGTGGCTGTCAATATCTCGCTGTCTTTTCTGGTGAGTTTTGAGGACTGCGCAGGAAAAGTCTTTTCCACCTACTGAGATAGGTTGGCAGAAGTGCCAGGCACCATTTCTGGGAAGCAGAGTGCAGGAAAAGTGGTGAGCTCAGTTTAGGTCAGGGACCTAAAGTAGTGTAGGTTAGGAACCTAACACGACACCTGATTATTTCAGCCGTTGAAGGCGGAAGAAAAGGTGATGAGAAGCTGTCTGGGTTAGAGGAGAAGTAGAGACACTTGCTATCAAAGTGGAATTGACAGAGTGAGTGAAGCACGTTTTTCTTTATTTCCTTTTTGCAAGTCGTGCACGTTTTTTGGGTAAAGGTAAAAAAAAAAAAAAATCCTTTCAAGTGATAAGTTTGTGCATTTTTTGAGATTGATTTTTGCTTCCACAAATTTGACTAACTTCTAATAAGAAAACTGAGAGTTTGATTACAATGGGATCTGGACAGAGCAATACCTCAAAGGGGAAAATTGAGCCTAATTATGGCGCTCCCAACGTGAGATTTATGGAGATTAATTATGGAAAGGAGAGCGTGGCTCAGTTTGATCTGTGGGTCAATAAGTGCTGTTTCCCGAGAACAGGCAGCCTGAGTGTTAAACAGTTTGAGGCTTTAGAGGTGGGGTTGACAGACTTAGAAAGAAGAGGATTGGAAGTTTGGAGGTAAGGTCAAGTTTCAGGCAGATTGGTCAGCTTTTAGTAGTTGGATGAGGGAAGCCAAGCATAGGCAGGGCCCCAAAGGTTTCCCGGTGCAGTGTTCGAAGCTGGATTCGGACCTCGACTCGGCTCCACCTGAACGGGCTCCACCGTATGTTGAACACCACGAACCAGAGGGAGCAGCTGGCCTCTCTGAATCAGCGCAGCTTACAGAGACATTGTTCTTCGGCTGATGACAAGATTGAAAACGGAGTTCCCTGTTCGTTTGGACTGGGAAAAGTGGTGGCGGTTAAGCAGGATGCAAATGAAACTGTCTCTGCTTATCTATACCGCCTGAGACAAGCAGCGATGCAGTATGGTGAACTGACTGAACTTGAGGAAAGTCAAAAGGAGGACACAAAGACAATGACCGTTGTTTCAAGTGCGGCAGAAAGAGACATTGGGCAAGAAACTGCCGTAAAGGGGAAACAAGAAAAAAATGGGGCAGATGAGTCAGATTGACTATGTGGTGAGAGCACGAGCATGGCCGAATCTGGTGATGACACTGGCCTGGAAAACCAACCAACGCTTCAGACACGTGAGAACACTGACACTAACACAAATACAGAAACACACAACATGCACATCATGACTGATACAGAGTATGAGCTTGTTTCTGATGCAATTCTGCATCTTGAATCTAAACAGAAAGAGAGTGAGCATAGCAGTATCCTGGCTGATTTTTCAGCAGAGGCATACAAACAGATGCCTCGATACACACTGTCAGTTAAAGGTGTTGAACTCTCTTTCTTGGTGGATTCCAGGGTCGCAGAATCAGTCGTAAGACGTTGTGATTTTCATCCGAAGGCTAAACCTAAACTGAGTGGGAGATATTAGAAAACAATTAGAGTGACAGGGACAGCGATTATTGAAAAATATACTGCTCTGCTGAATTGTTTTGATTCTGAGATGGGGAACTTTTTCAAACACCCATTTTTGTATTCTGACAAATGCCCTATCAATCTGATGGGACGAGATCTTATGTGTATGCTGGGAATTGTTTTGATTTGTACTCCTGATGGCATTCAGGTGAGGAGACTGAATGAAATGAAGGAAAGTTCTGCTTTTTTCCAAAACGCTAAGGGACAGTTTGTGTGCGATCAAGTGGAAGATAGATCTCCCTCCCTTTGTTTTGCTGCAGCTCTCAGAGACACACACACATGCTGACGTCACATGCCTGCACTGCACCACACACATGATTCCTATTTCACACACTAGCCATGATTATGAGGACATCTGGTGTAGTACAGGACAAGAAAAGGACAGGTTACAGCTAGATTGGTTGTAATGGAATGACGTTAATTGTGCTGTCTGATAAAACAACTGTGAGCCTGTGATAATAACACCTAAATCAGACTACAGACCCTGTCATAATCAATATCTTCTCAGATATGAAGCAGTTGAAGGCATTAAACCTGTGTTTGATGATCTGCTGAAAGCGGGCATGATTGTTGCATGTGCAAACTCTCCTGTGAGAACGCCCATATTTCCTGTGCGTAAAATAGAATATAATGTGTATAATAGAACCTGCAGAGTGGAGATTTGTGCAAGACCTGCAAGCTGTAAATGCTGCTGTGCAGGCCAGGGCGCCTATGGACCCAAAATCCACATACAATTCTGTCTCAAGTTCCAGCTGATAGCAAATGGTTTTCAGTTGTTGAACTGTCAAATGCTTTTTTCAGTATTCCAGTACACCCAGAAATTTAATTCTGGTTTGCATTTTGATTTGAAATTCTGCTTTGAGAGATAGTTTGGAAACTCTTTTACTGCCTAAAGGAAGTGCTTTGTTGCAGTGTGTTGATGACATTTTGGTTGCTAGTGAAACCACAGAGGGCTGTGTTAAAGACACTCTCGCCTTGCTGACTCATTTGGTTGAACAGGGCCATGGAGCCAGCCTGTCAAAGCTACAATTTGTTGCACAAGAGGTCACATTCCTGGGTCAGGTGATCTCTCCTGAGGGAAAGACCCTCACGTCCAAGCGCATTGAAGCCGTTCAAAAGACCCCAAAAAATTAAGGCTAAAAACAAGTCATGTCATTTTTAGGGATGACAGGCTACTTCAGGCAATAATTATGCTGAAATTGAGGCACCATTAGCAGCAATTGCTCATGGGAAAGGCCTGAAAACACCTGATTGTGTCATTTGGACTCCTGATGCAGAGAAATCTTTTGTTGATTTGAAACTTTCTTTGCAAACACCTCCTACTCTTGGACTACTCTGACTGTACACGACCATTTACCCAGACTGTTGACGAAAAGGGTGGGTACATGACTTCTGTATTGTTACAAGCACACAGGGGGAAAAGCGACCTGTAGCTTATTTTTCATCTAAACTTGATAGTGTTGCGGCAGTTGACATACATGATTGTGTAGCTGTGACCGATAGCCAGCGCTGATTTGAATTTTTGTTGATGGATCAGCTTCAAGAGACCCCAGCACTGGTAAAAATGTTGCAGATTTTGCCGTCACAACACTGCAGGAGGCAGTGATCGCACGTCCTCTGTCATCCTCACACTCAGCTCAGGCGGCTGAATTAGTGGCTCTGACAGAGGCATGCAAACTGGCAGAGGGCACATCTGTTAATATCTACACACACAGCAGATATGCTTGGGGTGTGGTCCATGATTTTGGACAAATTTGGAAGAATAGGGATTTTTTAAGTTCAGCGGGGAAAACTATTGCTCATTATGTGCTGCCATTGTCTTAAGCCTTGCATGCTACCTCACTAACACCTGCTTCTACTCCCACAGTCGTGGCTACAGCTGAGATAACAGACCTAGATAGCAGATAAGGGCCTCTCCGGCGGAGAAGACCATTTGGAAAAAAGCAGGATGTACTGTGGTTGATAAAGGGTGGACAGGTCCTGATGGCCTACTATGTCTCCCTTTGCTAAATTGACACATGGTCTGGACCACGTGTCAAATGGGGGAATGGTTGATGAGATACGGAGATAATGGTTTACAAGAGAGTTTTCCAGTTATGCCACAGAATTTTGCAAAAGATGTGTGATCTGTGCTACTATATTTTATAGTATATCTTTTATACTAATACTTTTGATCACTTGCAAATGGATTTAATTGAACTAACAGCTAAATAAAAAAAGTTTGTTTTGGTGATTGTGTGCATGTTTTCAAAATGGGTTGAAGCTTTTCCCACAGCTAAACAAGATGCAGCAGCAGTGGCGAAGGCTTTGATGACTCTGATGATTCCCAGGTGGGAAATTCCAATTGGTGAGTTGGTGAGTATTGATCTGAGACACCATTGTGCATATCACCCAGCCTCTAGAAGAAGGCTGAGAAAAGAGAAGAGAGAAAATGCAACTTTAAAAACAAACTTGTGAAAGTGTGTGAGGAGACTAAGATGTCATGGACAAATCTCTTCCTATTGTGTTTATGCACATGAGGGCTAGAAGGAGGAGCAGAAATGGATTCAGTCCATTTGAGATCTTATTTGGCAGACCTCTCAATACTGGGATTGGGCCCGTTAAAAGGCAGTTGCCAGACACTGGTCATGGCGAGGATGAAATGTTATGATATTGTGCAACCTTGTCCTCTGTTTTGTCTGAAATCCACCAACAGGTGAAAGCTGCCCTACCCAAACCAGCAGAAGGGAAGCTGCATGACCTCAATGCAGGCGACTACGTTGTGGTGAGAGATCTGAGACGAAAAAACTGAAAAGCTTGCAGGTGGAATGGTCCATTCCAGGTGCTTTTGGTGACATAGACAGCAGTGATGCAATCCAGTGATGGGTATGGATCGCTCAGATATCGCATCTGGGTGTGTGGCAAATATGTTCATCAGGCCCTTCAGCCTGGATGGTGTTGCAGGTGCTACTTGGCTAAGTTGCTGCCTGCTGTGACTATTGTTCCTGCTTTGACTCATTTTCACACAGACTATGATCACTACTACCCAGCTCACAAAGCAAGACGAGCTGTGGTAAGGGTGGCCCCTGTGGAGAAGGGTTTTGGGGGTCTCCTGCGAAGGTGGGGAACAGTAAACAATGCACACAAGATTGATGCTGTAGCTGTGGACTTGGAAAATCTCACAGACAACATGGCTACAGGATTCGGCTCACTCACACCTGCAGAACAGGGCCTCAGAAATGTGGCTCTGCAGAGCAGGATGGCTATGGATTTAGTCCTAGCCAGCCGGGGGTTGTCACATTGTGGGTACTGATTGCTGTACATACATACCTGACATCACTGATAACATGACACATGTGGCTGCTCATCTTAATGACCTGCTACATCTGGAGAAGAGCCGTGACACTGAACTTGGAGCAGGTAACCCTAACCCTTACAATTCACAGGAGTCACTCGTTTAAGTTGTTCTTCTGATTCACATTTATGTGTTTTATTTTAGAAATGGGGGGACGAGCCCATGTAGCCGGTTCGGGCTGGGCCCGGCCGGACCCCATGGGCGAAGGCCGGGCCACCAGGCGCTCGCCCACAGGCCCCAGCCCCAGGGCGGGGCCCCGGTAACCCTCTGGGCCGGGTATGCCAGCTCTTGTTATTTTCCGTGATGAAGGGTCTTTTGAACCGTTCTTCATCTGATCCTTCGCCCAGAACCAATCTGCCATGGGAAACCCTACCAGGAGTGAAATGCCCCCGACAACACAGCTCCTAGGGTCATTAGGGCACTCAAACTCCTCCACCACGATAAGGTGATGGTTCTTGGAGGAGACAAACATGTCCTCACTTTAACCCTAAAATATTTTCCCTTTACTCCTAAAAATGTTCTTTCTTTAACCCCAAACTGTCCTCATTTTATCCCAAAATTGTTGTAACTTTGACCCAAAAATGTCCTCACTTTAACCCAAAATTGTCTTCCCTTTAACCTAAAAATGTCCTCACTTTAACCAAATAAAATTGCCCTCTCTTCAATCCTAAAAAGCTTCTCTTTTTAACCTAAAAATGTTTTCCCTTTACCTCTACAAATGTTCTTGCTTTAACCCCAAACTGCCCTCACTTTAATCCAAAATTGTCCTCTCTTTAGCTCCAAGATGTCGTCACTTAAACTCCAAAATGTCCTCATTTTAACCCAAAAACATCATCCCCTCAATCCAAGATTGTCCTCACTTTAACCCGAAAATGTCCTCACTTTAACCCCAAAACTGTCCTCACTTTAACCCAAAAAATGTCTTCACTTAAACAAAAAAGTCCTCTCTTCAATCCTAAAAAGCTTCTTTTAAACCCAAAAATGTCCTCACTTTAACCCCAAAATGTTTCCCCTTTACTCCTAAAATTGTTCTTTCTTTAACCCAAAACTGTCCTTGTTTTAACCCAAAAATGTCCTCACTTTAACCTAAAACTGACCTCCCTTTGACCCAAAAAATGTTCTCCCTTCACTCCTAAAAATGTTCTTTCTTTAACCCCTAACCATCTTCACTTCAAGCCAAAAAAGGCCTCACTTTCCAAAAATGTCACAGCATGAAACAGAAAAGTTGCATTAATTAAACTCTTCATTAAAATGTTCTTAGATTAAAAAGATGATGTCTTACAATCTAATAGGAAATATTATGCACGTTGAGAAGAACAGGGAAAGGGAAGAAGAAGAAAGAATCTGAGGCACATTAATGTCCATTATTTGGTCGTAAATATAGGCGTATGATATTTAGAGCTTGCAAAGTAAAAAACTGGGTCACAGACCAGAAGAGTTGAACACCTCCTGCTTGAATATATTCAGTGTTTAAATCTTCCTAGCAACACAAAGTAGGCAGCATTAGCATGTTTCCCTGCAACACACAGTCACAGAGAGCCTGAAGGCAACTCATCTGAAAACACTAATGAACCAGCAGTGTTAGCATTGATATTAGCATGCTATTTGCATGTATACGAGCTCCATCTGAAGTAGTCTAGAACCAACTCACTGAGAACTTTTCCTCCTTATATATTCAGCACTGTAAATTTTGCCTGACAACAGTTAATTCTGTACAAACGAGTGTGGAGTACTGTAACGTCCCCCGCCTGGATCCAAAATCCTGTTTAGCATACAGTGCTGTTTGTCTTTGATCCTCTGGTGCCCTGGCCTGCTTTAGATCCTGGTGAAACCCCTCATTACAATATCAAAGTTAATCTGTTTTCCCCCCGAACATATCTTCTGAGGGCTGAACACAGAGTTTTACCTCCTCTGCAGCGACACCTCCCAGAGGAGAGCGCTGCGAGCCGCTCTGCAGGGAGGAAACCAAACTACAGAACAACATAAGAGGGAAAAAGAAGAGGAAGACACTGACAGAATCAGGCCCTCAAGTTTTACAGGACGGATCTGTGGGATGAGGTTTAATGAATCATGATCATCTAAGTGTTTACTACTCACTGAGGAGGACTGCGTCCTCTGTGGGGTCAAAGGTCAGAAACAGTGCACTCAATGGTGCATGGTGAAAACACGTTACATTTCAGACTGTTATATGGACTCAAACATGGATCTATAAGATACTGAGCTTTGAAATATTCAGAGAAATCTCAAAGCCTGTAGTTGTGCATCATTATTTGTGAATATTCAAAAAACTCTGCAGGAGAATGTCCAGTAAAATGATCAGCAGTGAGGTTACACAACAAATTCACACATACACTCTAAAAATAAATAAAATATATTTAAAGAGCACTTTTCATACAAGGTATGCAGCTCCATGTGCATTAATAATACAAAACAAAAGCAAAAAAGACAACAAAATTAGACAATAAAACAGACACTTGATAATGAAGAAAATATAAAAGTGAAGGTAAAAGGTGCAGAGACCTGTAAGAATAGTAAAAATTCAAGAATATAAAATAATAACAAGAAGATTAGTAGTAAAGTACATTAATTAACAGTCAGACTAAAATAGGTTTTCAGCTGTCATTTACAAATGTTCCCCAAGTCTCCATCTCTTACAGCTTTTGGAAGGCTATCCCATAATTTTGGAGCACAGTTACTAAAAGCTGCACTGCCTATTTTCTTGTGCATATAATTGTTTGTAAAACCCAATCTCATTCCCAAGCAGTCAAAATCCAATGCTTGGGTTGTGACTTGTGGCGTCAGACACTGACAAAAAAAGCTGTCCTTTAACGTTGATATGATAACAGCACCCGCCTATATCAGGGGAAAACACAGCGGGCCAATGACGAAAGTCAAAGCAGCAAAAGTCCAACTAGGGTGAACGGGTCCAACAAACACCAACTTTCCCGGAGCAGTGCAGAAGTTACATTGTATGAACTCAAAATAAGGTCAGTAAGTACTGGAGCTCATGACACACTTTGTAAACCTGTAAAAGTATCTAAGTTTTGTTAACGCTGAGAATAAGCAGCCTGTTCTCATTCCAAAGTCATCAAATGCCGCCATTTGGTCAGTGATTTAGTGACCTAGCGCATCATATTTAGATGTTGAAGTCTGAACAAGTGGTGATATGAGATGAGTTGGGAGTGACAATATCTTGGGGAAAACAGTGCTGTTACTGAAACCCAATCACCAGAAACAAAAAAAAAAAAAAATGGTGGTGGTGTACATTTCTGCAAATCACAAATATGTCACATTTGTACATTATTATGTAGCGGATATATTGAGACATTACATTTCCTGATGTTTTAACAACACTGTGGTTAACAGGTGGTTATATTTAGGCACAACAAATGCCTTTTTTGCGGTCATCTTCTGACTTAAAATACCTGGTTTTCAGGGCCCAATCCCTCTTGAAACACAACAATGCCTCACTAAAAAAAATGGTCACTGGTCTTGAACAGTGGTCTGCAGCTTAGCAGACATCTTTCCTAGGTGTCACACCGTCTACCATCCCCTCCACCTCCTGATTACAAAGTCAGCTCATATACTACATCACTGTAGAAATGCTGATATGATGGGTATGAAATGTACAAATGTAACATATTTGTGGTGTGCAAAAATGTACAGCGCAAACATCTTCTTCTGGAGACTGGGCTGTTCTCTGAAAGTTTTATACAGATTTGAAGCACTTAAAGTTCCTAAACCATGTGTGACAGTGAAGTTATACACAAACTGAAGGCACAAATACAAGGTTTGGCTCTAAACAAATTATTTTTGTAACTAAAGTACCAAAACTGGTTTAGATCTTACATCTCAGAAATTTTCATGACTATTGGGGATTATGTATCAGCATTAGAAAAATATTATTTGCCCCTTGGTGTTGCTCAGGGAAGTTGTCTTGGTCCACTCTTTTTTTTTTCTCTGCACATGCATGGGTAACATTATCAGGAAACTGAACTTAATTTTCATAATTATGCTGATGATATGCAGCTATTTAGTTTACTACATAAATTTGGATAAACAACTTTTTGAAGCAAAACGAAAATAAAACCGAGATACTCTTAGTTGGCCCCCAACTCAAAGAGATCTGAATGCATTGTTTGTTTTCAAAATACACTTCTGTTTTCACAGGAAATTTACTATTTACGTACAGTGTCTTTCAAAATGAACACACTATGTCAACACTGTGAATTGATGGTTCTTTTTTTTTTTGACAACAAAAGCACATGGTTGGGTTTAGGAAAAACTTACAGGTGAAGAGAGAGGAGGAGCGCACACCAGGGTTGGAGAGGTGCTGACCGTTGACAAAAAAATACAAATTTGAAAAAAGATGTCAGGCACACACTCTAAGACTTGATGCAAAAACATTTTCTTTTATTCAAGTACCAATGTTTCGACTAGACCGGGGTTTAACAAGACACTGAGCTACCAAGCATTTTATAGGACACACAGGTGAGCTCTATGATGAGAGGGAGTGTCTTCAATTACAGGCACATGCCATGGGAGGAGCTGACAAGCAACACAAATTGCCACACAGGTGAGACAGGAAAAAAGCACATTAAGATCAAGGCTCAATTTCCATTCAAGTATAATCTTAAAGACTAAAAAAGACAGAATATAGACAATTCAAAAGTACAATTCAAAAACACTTACATTCTTTACAGTTATCAAAAAGTAGTAGACAATAAAAAGTATCATTATTTTAAATACAGTCAAATCAGGAAGAGACAAATGCATTTAGACACCACTTAAAGTGGAAAAGGACAGAATACCCATTTTTTGAAAAATGAATTCTTATAGGAGGGGGAGACTGCAAAACAATTGTTAGGACTTTGAAAAAACACATCTAGATATAAGAAACATAATTGTTAATGATTTAGTAGAAAAATGTTTGAATACAATTTTAGAAAAAAAAATTTAGGAAAAAATTGAATTTAGAGAAAATCTACTTACAATAGTAATGGTAAATATTTGAAAGAAAAAAGTTAAATTCTAGGGATTTTGGAAAAATGTTAAAGGATTTAGAACAATCTACATATAAAGAAGTTAAGGATAAAGGATTAGAAAATGCATCACAATGCCTATAAGTCATAGGACAATCTAGAGTCAAAGAAAAAGTTTAAGGTCAAACTCAACACTTCAGCAGTTTTGAATACAGCCAAACTGAACGAGAGTGCATTGTCACAGCTGAGTCCCTCTTTGACCAGACCACAAATGACCCTGATATTCCTAAGGACCTGCTTATTTTGTCCAAACGCAGGCTGAAAATGCATCTACATGCTGTCACTTTAAGTGATTATATCCGCCAAAGTGTGATTCCCAGAGGCCTAAGGTACCAAAAAGAGCCGTCATTAGGCCAACGCACAGAAGATTTTTGCAATCGCTGGTGTGCCATACTGAACAAGTGTTCACTGGACTTAATGACTCTGCTAGTGGAACAATTGAAGAAAGATATCAATGAGTTGGACCAAATTATAACTGACAAACGTACAGCTCTAGAAGGGTTAATTAATGATGTGAACATCTTCAACAACGTCATACCATCCAATCAAGAGGCCCATAACAAACTACAAGCTGAACTGAAGGAAAGGAAGATTAGGAAGTTCAACCAGGACAAGAAAGACAAAGAGGATGCCAGTGTTTACTTTTGGAGATCCACGGACCAAGTACCCTCTCCATAACCCCACCGATCCAGGAAGGCACCCAGGCATATCCCTCCATCAGGTCATCGTTCCACCAGTGCATCGTCCCTTTCCAGCACTGATTTTTTCCCCACCTGCACCCGACTCCCTCCCAGAACCGTAGGTAAAAGAGATGGCCCATCCGGCATGGGAGAAAGAAGAGGCTGGCGTCCAAGGAGACCAGAGACTTGCCTGTTCACCAGGAAACAGACCTGAACATTATAAACCTTTCAAGTAAGGTCCTCACCTCTGACCATTTGAGTTTGTTGAGTAGAGGCCTTAGTTTTGTCCCTACTAACCAATCCATAGACTTTGATGTTAAAATTGATTTGTTTTGTTTTTTCAGAAGCATAAGACTGAGAGAATTTTTCTCTTCTACCAGTACTATTGAACCCTTCCTACAGACTATTGTTAACTCAGACTCAGGGCGGGAGCAATTAAGTTCAAGCACACCCTTTAAAGGGAAAAGCGATTTTGTTCCCCCCTCTAATCGTAACTCTTCAGTAGAAACCTTCTGCAGACTGGTAGAGAGGGATGTTGAAGATTTACTGTGCAACAAAAATGACCATCAAACTTATAACAACCTCAGAAGAGTGGAAAGACAAGCCTTATCTGACCTTGAATCTGACCCCTCTATTATAATTCGCTCAGATGACAAGGGTGGGGCTGTGGTCGTCCTTAATAGAGATGACTATGTTACAGAGTGCTCCAGACAATTACAAGATACTAACTTTTACATCTTCTTACTAGGAGACCCTACCCCCCAATTTAAAGCTACTGTTTCAGAGGTCCTTGAAGGTTTTCTAAGTTCAGGAGAAATTACGAAGAAGGAATATGATTATTTAACGGTTCAATACCCCAAAATTCCAGTCTTTTATACCCTCCCGAAAGTACATAAAAACCCTTTACACCCACCTGGAAGACCTATTGTGTCAGGCATTAACTCCCTTACTTCTGCTATTTCTACCTTTGTTGATTATTTTATTAAGCCCTTGGCTGAAAAACTTCCCTCCTATGTTAAAGATACTGGTCATATGATTTCTATATTGGAGTCCTTAGACCCCCTCCCTGAAAACTCCATACTAGTTACATTTGATGTAGAGTCCTTGTATACTAATGCTCCTCACGAAGGAGGCATCCAAGCCCTTGAGTATTTTTTAAACTCACATGAGCCAAATCTATGCCCTTCAAATCACTGTATTCTCACTCTTACTGAGATGGTCCTCACTCACAACTTCTTTATGTTTCAGGATGATTTCTTCTTGCAACGTAAAGGGGTATCTGTGGGCTCCAATATGTCCTGCAACTTTGCTAGTCTTTATGTCAGTTATTTGGAAATACTGAGAATACTAAATAGTGATAATAATCCTTGTCTGCCTAACATTCTGGTATACAAAAAAAAACGTAGATGACATATTTTGCATTTTTAGTGGCACTAGTGATCAGCTACAGTCTTTTTGCAACTTTTTGAATTCTGTCTCTGAACATCTGAGGTTTACTATGCAGTTTGATTTGGAGAAGATTAATTTAATTAATTTTTTCAATAATATATTGTACACTGACTTATATACAAAACCCACTGATCGCAATAGTCTCTTAAGAGCTGACAGCTGTCACCTTCTTCCCTTGAAAAATAGTTTACTCTTTAGTCAGTTTTGTAGGTTGAAATGCATTTGCAAAGATCCTTCTGATTTCTCTAAAAATATGCATATAATGAAAGGTAAATTTAAAGAGCGTGGTTACAAGGAGCTATAATTGGACTCTGCTGTTGAGAAAATAAATAAAACTTCTAGAGCTGACCTGTTTGAAGGTGCTAGAAATAAAAATAAAAACAAAAAAGAAGTTCCTCTATTTATCACAAAGTATTCCCGTTGTGCTGAAAGGATCAAACCGATCTTGCATAAACACTGGCACATTTTAAAGTCTGATCCTCTTCTAACAAATGTCTTTAATGATCCCCCTAGAGTTGTCTTCTCAAGAGGTAGAAACCTGAGAGATGCATTAGTCCATTCAGACTTGCCTCCTCTAGAAATTTCGCCACAAGGCACTCTTGCTCCTATCGCAGACGGTAACTATAGATGTGGTGCCTGTGTGCAATGCAACAGTACTTATAAATGTAGAGATTTCAAACACCCTCATTCAGGTCAGAAGATCCCTATTAAAGGTGTTATTTCCTGCACCACTAAAGGTGTTATTTATATTGTTTTTTGTCCTTGTGGCAAATATGTGGGTAAAACCAAGCGTGCACTTAAGACACGTATAGCTGAAGACCGTATCTCCATATGATTTAAAAACATGACCTATCCTGTTGCAGCACACTTCATTGAGGCTGGACATCCTATATCTGCTCTGTGTTATATAGGGATTGAAAAAGTATGTCTTCCTAGAAGAGGGGGTGATTTCAATCTTCTTTTGTTGAAAAGAGAAGCTTTCTGGATCTATACTTTAATCACTCTTGCTTAAGAGTGGCCTTAATGTTGAGTTTGACCTTAAACTTTTTCTTTGACTCTAGATTGTCCTATGACTTATAGGCATTGTGATGCATTTTCTAATCCTTTATTCTTAACTTCTTTATATGTAGATTGTTCTAAATCCTTTAACATTTTTCCAAAATTCCTAGAATTTAACTTTTTTCTATTTCAAATGTTTACCATTACTATTGTAAGTAGATTTTCTCTAAATTCAATTTTTTCCTAAAAAATCTTTTTCTAAAATTGTATTCAAAATTTAACATTTTTCTACTAAATCATTAACAATTATGTTTCTTATATCTAGATGTCTTTTTTTCAAAGTCCTAACAATTGTTTTGCAGTCTCCCCCTCCTATAAGAATTCATTTTTCAAAAAAACAGGAGTATTCTGTCCTTTTCCACTTTAAGTGGTGTCTAAATGCATTTGTCTCTTCCTGATTTGACTGTATTTAAAATAATGATACTAATGATACTACTACGTTTTGATAACTGTAAAGAATGTAAGTGTTTTTGAATTGTACTTTTGAATTGTCTATATTCTGTCTTTTTTTAGTCTTTAAGATTATACTTGAATGGAAATTGAGCCTTGATCTTATTGTGCTTTTTTCCTCACCTGTGTGACAATTTGTGTTGCTTGTCAGCTCCTCCCATGGCATGTGCCTGTAATTGAAGACACTCTCATCATAGAGCTCACCTGTGTGTCCTATAAAATGTTTGGTAGCTCAGTGTCTTGTAAAACCCTGATGAAGACGGTTTAGTCGAAATGTTGGTACTTGAATAAAAGACAAAATTTTTGCAGTTTTTGCAGTTTGCCCCTGATTTGCCCCTGATTGCAATTAGCCACATGGCAAAGTATAAATGCTGGCTTTGCTCCAAGAACACCATGGCTTGCTGGGGCATGACAGAAGTGCGTTTTGAGAACGACCGCAGACTGTCACCTGTTCAACGCATCAATATATTCGGATGCCATTAAAGTAATAATGATTATAATAATAATGTCAAAATATTATTTACAGACTGATTTAACAGACGATCACTGCTGCCACGATCACCGCAAAGTCTGGGCGAGAGGCTTCCACAGAGGAGCGCCCAGTTTGCACCAGCTTTCTAAAGATGTTATTTACTTCACTCAAACTGCGTGTAGCTATTAGCACTGGTGTTAGTGAATTAGACGTTGTTTATCAATGAGGCTCATTTGCATAGAAAGGGGCAATTTTTGCGCCAGATATATGCATATTACCTCATTTCAATACGTGCAAATAACACTGGAGCACCGAGACGCAATCTGCTTGGCAGCGCAGTTAGTGGAGCATTTCACCCTCTGCGCGTGCTTTGTGAATTAGACTGTATCTGTTTACTCCATTTTTACCGGTTTAGCGGCCGCAAAAGCCACACAATCCTTTTGTGAATTCAGCCCTCAGTGTATACCAGACTTTAAACACAAGACAAAGAAACAATATGCAGTTCTGCAAGGTCAAACATTAAGCTGCTCGTGTCTCGAAAATCCTCTGTCAATTAATTATATTATTATTGTTTTGTATAACAAATTAATTATTTGTATCCTTTGTCAGAGCTGGCTCAATTCTCTGACAAACAAACGCAAGAGGGAATGTAACTACAAATGATATTTATTTAACAAACGTAATCAACAGAAACTAAGGCTAACAAAACACGACAATCTATATCTGTAATGTGGAATGTAAGCAGTGACTGCGGGTGCATGGCTGTGGGTGTGTGTTGGATGCAAGCTAAAATGAAAAGGGACAACAGGTGAGCTGCAGGGTCAAGCCGGGAATGAGCAGCCCAGAGACAGGCCGGGCGGATTCCACAGGTGTTCATAGCCGCAGCCCCGCCCACTAAGGCACACACCGGAGGCCCATGACCAATCATGCTCTGAAACAGAAAGGAGAGAGAGCGAGCAAGACACCACATACACACACATCCAGATCCAAACAACCCCACCCCACTTGGGGTTGTCACACCCCCCCCCCCTTAAGATGGGACCCCCAAAGGGGAACCGCCACACCAAACCCACAACTAAAACCTAGGAGCGACTGGGCCAGTTACAACTTCCCCTCTCACAATAACACCCACACATTAAATAACATGAATAATTCCCCTCCCAAAACCCAACCATAACTCACCCCCTCGCCCCCAATACTCCGCAACCTGGTACCGGGGAAGCCTATTTCAGAGAGTGGAAGACAGGGGAAGAGCAGGAGAGTAGAAGTAGGGATAAAATTAAATGTCAGAACATACAATAGACAACACACGACACTTGACCCAATACCCCAACCTATACTCTACGGCAGAGGCGCCCTCGACAACGCATCTGCCAAGACATTATCTTGCCCTTTAATATGACGTATTTCCAAATCGTACCCCTGCAAAAAGAGAGACCACCTGACCAGCCTCTGGTTTGGAAATTTCAGGGTGCCCAGAAACGTCAAAGGGTTGTGGTCTGTATAAACAATAAGAGGTGCCGTCCCCCCCACGTACACCTCAAAGTGCTGCAAGGCCAAAATGAGTGCCAATGCTTCTTTTTTTTTATAACCGAATAGTTGGCCTGATGATGGTTAAACTTTCGAGAAAAAAAGCAGACCGGTCTTAACACCCCCTCATCCCCTCCCTGGAGCAGGACGGCACTGGCCCCGACCTGGCTAGCATCCACCTGCAACACAAACTGTCTGTCAAACCGTGGGGCAGCCAACACAGGACATGAACACAGCAAAGACTTCACATTTTCGAAGGCCTGTTGGCACTCACTAGACCATGCAAACTTAGTTCCCGCCTTCAACAATTCAGTCAGGGGAAAGACAACAGTAGAGAAATTTCGACAGAAACTTCTATAGAAGCCAACCAAACCCAGAAACCGCTGGAGTTCTTTTTTTTGTAGTCGGCTGTGGAAACTCAGACACAGCTCGCACCTTGGCCTGCACAGGAGAAACTTTACTCTGACCCACCACACGGCCCAAGTAAATAACAGTTGCCCTAACAAAGGCACATTTAGCCAGGTTAACTGTCAACTGTGCCTCAGCCAACCTCACAAACAATGCTCTTATTCTCTGCACATGCGAATGCCATGTGTCACTGTATACTACCAAGTCATCTAAATACACTGAACAGCCCTCCAACCCATGCACAACCCGATTCATAAGCCGCTGAAAAGTGGCCGGGGCGTTCTTTAAGCCAAAGGGCATAACAGTGTAGGAGTAGAGGCCTGAAGGGGTCACAAAAGCAGCAATTTCTCTTGCTCACTCTGACAAGGGCACCTGCCAATAGCCCTTCAAAAGGTCGAACTTGGACACAAATTTAGCAGAACCCACTCTATCTACACAGTCATCCATGCGTGGCAAGGGAAATGAATCGGACTTGGTGACAGAATTAACCTTCCTCATGTCTGTGCAAAACCGCGGAGTGTTATCCGATTTTGGCACCAACACACAAGACGACGCCCAGCTGGACGCAGACGGAACAGCAATGTTATTCTTAAGCATGTACTCAATCTCAGAGTTCAAATGGCTAAGCTTTTCAGGTCCCATGCGGTAAAACCGCTGTCTGATCGGCTGCGCCTCACCCACATCGATATCATGCTCAATCCAAGTGGTGCGAGATGGAACATCACCAAAAAGCTGCGGGAACTCCCCGATCAGCTCCACCAGCTTGACACTCTGTTCTACAGGAAGGTGCAACAACAAGGAATCCAGATTACCCAACGACTCAGAGTTTTTCAACCTACCACTCAACAAACTATCATCAGGTTCAGGAACGCCGTCAGACTCCTGCGCCACACTGCAGGTGTCCACTGCAAGCGCAGGACCCCCGTCACCTTTTGCGCACTCACCATCCCCAGAGCGCCGATAATATGGTTTCAACAGGTTCACGTGGTACAGCTGAGACGACTTCCTCCGACCTGGAGTAGCGACACGATAGTTTAAATCAGAGACTTTTTCAGACACAGTGTATGGACCAGTAAACTTAGCCTGAAATGGCGACGTGACCAGCGGTGTCAGTGCAAGGACCTGGTCCCCAGGACTGAACTCATGGCGCACCGTACCACGGTCATACTGGGCCTTCATTTTCATCTGAGCCTGCCCCAGCTTTTCTCGCGCCAACAAACCTGCCCGAAACAGCCGGTGCCGAAAGCCGTTAACAAAATCAATCAGGTTTCGGGGTGCCTCGGTAGGAACCAACCCACCTTTCAGCGCTGCCAACGGCCCGCGCACCGAGTGCCCAAAGACCAACTCGTTCGGGCTGAAGCCCGTGCTCCCCTGCACAGCCTCTCGCGCCGCCAACATCAACCACGGGAGACCATCCTCCCAGTCTCGGTCCAGCTCTGTACAGTACGCGTGCAGCAAGGACTTAAGCGTCTGATGGAAGCGCTCTAAAGCACCCTGACTTTGCGCATGATATGGCGTGGACTGGTTGTGGTTCACCCCCAGCATTTTCAACACTTGAGCAAACATATGCGAGCAAAAATTAGACCCCCGATCAGTCTGTATGACCTTAGGTATCCCGAACACCGAAATAAACTGTGAAAGTGCTTTAACCACAGCTCTAGTCGTGATAGAACGAAGCGGAAAAGCCGCCGGGTAGCGAGTACATTGACACATTACAGTTAATAGATACTTACAACCCGACTTAGCGCTAGGCAACGGCCCCACACAGTCTATAATCAGATATTCAAAAGGCTCACTCACCACAGGAATGGGCTGCAACGGCGCCGGCTTTACGCGCTGGTTGGGTTTCCCCGTCAGCTGGCACACATGACATGTTTTAATATAGGCAGCCACATCCGTCTTGGCCCGCGGCCAGAAAAAGTGTTTGAGCACATACAGATAGGTTTTACGCACTCCAAAATGACCACATTCATCATGTGCAGTTCTCAAAACCTGGGAACAAAAATCCCGAGGCACCACCACCTGAAACACAGGCGCCCCCACAACATCTTCAACACAAGGCAACCATTTACGTACCAAGAGCCCCTCCTGAACAAAGTAGCCTTGTGCAACATCGCCAACCTGGTGACGCGGCACAACCTGATCCCACAACGAGGACAACGAAACATCAGATTTTTGCGCCTTAATCCACTCATCTCTGGACACCAGTGGAAGCAGGTCAAGCAATGGAACCGGTTCCACTGAAGACGCAGCCTCCGATGGTACAGACACACCTTTAGCCTGAGCGCGCGTCACGGCACAAACAGGAAAAACGTCCAGCGCCGAGCTGTCAGACACCACTTCTAACGGCTCGGACACCACCACAGGTGGCGGGGGACCACTGGGCCAAACCTGACCTCCACAGATGTCATTGCCCAAAATCATTGACACACCCGGCAAAGGCAACTCGGGCCGCACACCCACAGAAAACACACCTTTAGCCAAATCACAATCCAACATCACAACATGGCGTGGCACTGGAACGAAGCCGAGCTCCATTCCCCTCATCACAATAAAGTCTCCAGCCTGCGTATCAGCAGAAAAAGGAAGTGCCGACTGCACAATAAAAGAATGTCGGGACCCCGTGTCGCGCAACACTCTAATATTAACACGTTCAGCACTGCCCACCAAGGACACCTGCGCGTCTATGATGAAAGGCTCAAACCCAGACCTGTCAGTGGCACCAACCTCCACCGCCTTTTCCTCCCGTGCACTAGCGCACAACATGGCCGGAGCTGGGGAAGGCGTGACGTTCTTACGCCTTAACAATGGACATTGGTCCTTCCAGTGACCCTCCCCATGGCAGAAATTGCACAGGCTTGAACGCCCTGGGCGCACCGAGGCTGACGCGCCCCGGGCCGGACCTGATTTAGAAAAACGGCCGCGCGTAAAACTGCTGCCATCACCCACTCGCTCGCGCCCCTCCGCAGAACCAGACCTGTGCGTCGATCAGCAAGAAATCATCCGCCAACTCGGCCGCTCTGAGCGCAGTAGCTGGCCCTCTTTCATTCAAGTAGGCGGCCACGCGCTGAGGAGCAACGTTTTGAAACTGCTCCATGATGATTAATTGGCACAGCCCGTCAAATGTATCCACTTTTTCCGCTGCGCACCAGCGATGAAAATGAGTGGTCAAATCGCGCACAAACTCTACATTCGTCTGTTTATCGGACTTCAGCCAATGTCTAAACCTCTGGCGATATGCCTCCGGAACGAGCTCATATGCCTTGAGGACAGCCGACTTCACCGTCTCATAAGTCAGACCCTCCTCTGCGCACACAGCCGAATACGCCTCCTGTGCCTTGCCAGTGAGGACGCACTGCAACAGTAGGACCCTATCTCCATCTGGCCACTGCCTGGTCTCTGACACGCGCTCAAACGACGTGAAAAAAGTGTCGGGATCTCGCTGGTTAAACTGAGGCACAAGGCGCAGACTCGCAGTCAGATCTCAGCCCTCACGCCCCGCCACAGACCCCGACTCATATGACGCGTCAGACATCCTACTATCGCGGTCCAAAACCCTCAGCTTTGTCCGCTCCAGCTCCAATTGCAGCTGCAACAACTCTCTCTGTTGCTCAAACGAGAGCACCCCAACCTGCCCCACAGACACCGAGGCTGACTCCGACCTCACCGCAGCCGCGGCCGCCGGCTCAGCCGCAGGCTCTTTCTGTAACACACCCTTCTCAAACAACGTCAACAACACAAACATTTTTAATTCATCCTTAAGCATTCCCTCTTGCAACGCAATACCATATTGCTCAGCAATTTCGACCAACTGATCCTTCTTACACGAATCCAAAAACACCGCACCAGGCGCTTCGTAAAAAGCTGACAAATCCATATTCACCTGTAGCCGGATCCACACTACTAGGTGCACAACGAGCAACCAATGCCCCCCAGAGCGTTCCCCTAACTGCCTAACCCAGGATCTGGCTAACCTCAGCCCTGGTCTTCATGCAGTTCTGCAGCGGGTCGATTAAGCACGAAACCAGCAGGATCACCACAGGCGAGCCCACGGAGTGCCCCCGAGAAGGCTGCTTGTGCAGCCAACACTAACCGCTCCCCACAGCACTACAAAAAAAAACAAACCGACACAATCCCAAAGGAGAAAGTGCCCTAAAGCCTAACGGGAACCTCCAGAAAATGCGCACCTACCGCGTATCACCTAACCCTCCGACCGGTGGTGTCAGAAGTGGGATCCCGGACGAGCCCCCATTTGTCAGAGCTGGCTCAATTCTCTGACAAACAAATGCAAGAGGGAATGTAACTACAAATGATATTTATTTAACAAACGTAATCAACAGAAACTAAGGCTAACAAAACACAACAATCTATATCTGTAATGTGGAATGTCAGCAGTGACTGCGGGTGCATGGCTGTGGGTGTGTGTTGGATGCAAGCTAAAATGAAAAGGGACAACAGGTGAGCTGCAGGGTCAAGCCGGGAATGAGCAGCCCAGAGACAGGCTGGGCGGATTCTACAGGTGTTCATAGCCGCAGCCCCGCCCACTAAGGCACACACCGGAGGCCCATGACCAATCATGCTCTGAAACAGAAAGGAGAGAGGGCGAGCAAGACACCACATACACACACATCCAGATCCAAACAACCCCACCCCACTTGGGGTTGTCACACCTTGAGCAAAAGTCATGCTCCCAGAAACTGCATGTGCACTAAAAGCTGCAACTTTAGGGTAATTACTTCACAGGAAAATATCACTCTTTTCTAACATCAAATTTATGACAGCTCAAATAAAGTTCAAAAATATTTAAAGTTTGAAGTTTGGTGAAATGCTCATCAGGGACCCAGTCCAATATCCTCATATTATGACACATTAAGAAGACTTTTCGGTAGCACTTTATTTTACAGTACGCTAATTAGAGGTAATAAGCCATATTTTGTATCAAATTAGAAAAAACTACACCTAATATAATCTTTATTCGACAGTAAAATAGACAACATTGCTCTAATAAGACGTAACAATCCGTAGTTTGTACCAAATTAGGTAGAAATATGTTCACAATTTAGACACTAAAGAGAAACAATTATATCCTAATACGAGCTAACAAGACGTGCTTTGCAACAAATAAGCAAAACCTAGAGGTAATTATATTTTAGTAGATATTAAACAAACACAATTATACCCCAATGAGAGCAAACAAGACATACTTTTCAACAAATTAGACAAAGACAAGAGGTAAAATATTTTATTAGAAATTAAACAAACACAATTATACCCTAATGAGAGCTAACAAGATGTACTTTTCAACAAATTAGACAAAAACAAGAGGTAAAATATTTTGTTAGAAAATAAACAAACACCAACAAATCCCTTGTTGCCTGGATGGTTCATTCTCTGGAGTCCCATTTGTAGGTAGTAATACATAGTGACCCTTCTTCAACCTGAACTAGATCTTATTAGAGGCTAATTAGGTATAAATTACAGCAAAACCGTTCTCTAAATTAAAGTCTGCACCATTCCGCCTTATTCAACCTAAACTTGATCTTATCAGAGGCTAATTAGGTATAAATTACAGCAAAACCGTACTCTAAATTAAAGTCTGCGCCGTTCCGCCTTATTCAGCCTGAACTTGATCTTATTAGAGGCTAATTGGGTATAAATTACAGCAAAACCGTACTCTAAATTAAAGTCTGCACCGTTCCACCCTATTCAACCTGAACTTGATCTTATTAGAGGCTAATTGGGTATAAATTACTAATAAAATCAAGTTCAGGTTGAATAAGGCGGAACAGTGCAGACTTTAATTTAGAGTACATTTTTGCTGTAACTGGTTCATGCCTTCATCTCAAGCAGATTAGACTATTGCAACGCTCTATTCACAGGATTATCCAAACAATCAGTAGGATGCCTCCAGCTCATTCAAAACGCAGCAGCCAGAATCCTCACACGTACACGTAAATTTGATCGTATTACTCCAATACTGAAATCACTTCATTGGCTCCCAGTACAACACAGAATCTCCTTCAAAATCCTGCTAATAGTATATAAAGCATTTAATGGTTTGGCTGTGTGTGTGTGTGTGTGTGTGTGTGGGTGTGTGTGTGTGTGTGTGTGTGTGTGTGTGTGTGTGTGGGTGTGTGTGTGTGTGTGTGTGGGGGGGGGGTGTCCTAATCATATGGCTGCACGTCTTACATGTGCAGCTATGTGACAGGGCAGGGGGTTCTATATAATTGTCTTGATGTTTTTCTGGATTTTAATGTTGTGTGATATATATATATTTTTTTTTTAATGTAAAGCACTTTGAGTTTACTTGTAATGAATTGTGCTATATAAATAAAATTGACACTGACTGCGCCTTTTTATTGTTGCCAGGCAACCAACCCATCACCTCCTTGCCCTAACCTTCCTGTGTAATCAATCTACGTCTTTTTTTGTTTGTTTGTTTTTTATTTCACAGTAATTAGTATCTAGCTGCTGCTGAGGTAGAGGGTACTTGCTGTAGTTCTGGTTTAGGGTGAGAAGCTGTCAGCAAATAGTTTGTTGGGCACAGGGAAATGGAGGGTTCATACCAATACCTGATTTCACATCTACGTTTCCCTCACTTGCGTCTCTTCTATGCATCTTAGCTCCGCCCTCGTAAGACACGCGGTAGAGATGCAAGGATGAGACGGGAAGAGAGACAAAACGTGGAAATATTGAGATTATATTGGAATGAGATGTCCTTTCCTCTGAAGCATTACGTGAAGCGACATCCGTTTCTGATGACAACAGCAGCTGATTACAGCTGGATCCACTGACAAGAGGCTTTATTAACAGCTATAGAAACTTTTAATGGAGCTTGTGTCTGCACACACATAATGTTATATATACATATATAATGATAAAGATCCAGTTATCAGTAGAAGAGCAGCAGTGTTTTCTTTCTGTCTAACAACCACCTGCACATGAACAACAACCTGTGTACTATATTTATAATCTGTACTGTGTCCTGCTCAGAGTCACAGAATGTGTTTATGTGATTTAGGCCTTTCATTATTTGTATCTGTATTTATTGATGTTCTGATTGTGAATTCATTATTTAATAACCCAGAATATAGTTATGATGTCTTTTGAACATGGGAGATGATTTGTCAGGCCAAATGTTTCAGGGAAAATTAAAATTCTGTAACTCACTGACCCGAGCCTCAGCCTTAGTGTGACTGAATGGAAATGACTGTGAGTGACGTAAAAAAATGTTTCTTGCTGACAGACAGACTCTCTGACAGACAGACTCTCTGACTTTGATTGTATCCATAACAAACATAACAACAACAAACATAGTAACACGTTACAGTAATGCTGTTAGTTTTGGCAGTGACAAATACTCTAACACGTCACCAGTTACCGTTAACAAACGGTGCGTTACTCCGTTATTTTTGGCCAGGTTTTAAAATGGTGTGCAGCATGCAATATTCCTTCACAAACTGAAGTTCCCTTTCACTAAAACATTTAGCCATAAAAAGAATAAAAGATAGTCAAGTCAGATATAGGTATATGAACAATTCTTAACTTGACTAAAAAGTTACTTTTCTCAGTAACGCATTACTTTTTGGTTTAAGTAACTGAGTTACTAACTGAGTTACTTTTTAATGAAGTAACTAGTAAGGACAGACAGACTAGGATCATACCATTATGTGAAAGAAGGAAGGGGGCTCCAAAGACAGTGAGTGTAGTGGTACAGGCCATGTACACACAGAGTGACAGAGAGATCAGGGAGCCGGATTTCAATGCAAGCGCGTTGGGGAAAAAGTGAAGAAATGAGCAAAAATTGAAAAAGAAGCAGCATCTGGCTCCATTTCAATGACACTGGCGACTGCAAAGCTGAGTGCAGAATTTGCAAAATGAAAATATTCTTCAGACCAGGGTCAACAACAAACCTGCACAGACATTTAAGAAGCGCCCACCTGTCCGTGCAGCTGGAGAAACAAGGGCAAGCTCTCTATCCTCCATCCACTGACCCTGGAAAAGTGTACTGTTTTGAGCCAAGTTCCTCTGCTGCTGCATCCACTGTCTTGCCGAAAACCGCAGGTATACCACGTCCTGGTTCTGTGTTCAGTTGTTCATTTAAAGGTTTGATTAAAATGTCAAACAATGGTAACTTTGTATTTTTTTTGTAACAAAAAAATGCATAAAAATAAGGCTTTTATGAAAACACTGAATGAAAAATTGCTTACCAACACACAAACCATTCATAATTGTTACATTAGGCTAAAATAGAGGGCTCCGAGTGATACTAAATGAAGAGCCATTTTGGAGCTGCAAGAACCGGCTCTTCTAAGGGAGCCAAGCCAAACCTTGGAAAAAAGCCGGACCTCCCATCACTACTATTATGCTTTTTGGGGTTTTCCCTCTTCTTTAGTGTGTTGTATGGCATTTTTCTACTGCTATAAAGTCTGCTGAGATAAAAAAAAAAAAAAATGTCCAGGCTAAAGGGAGTTCTGTCTCCCTAAAGACACATAGCTCCTGACCTGCCTGAAACAGCTCGTTTGAATTTCCCGCCGTTACCTGTACAAATTTATTTCATAAAAATGTGCAATTAGCATGGCACACAGTGCCTCACTACCGGCCACTGAGCCGCACCCCTAAACACACCTGCTCCGAGCAGAGGCGGAGGAGAGAGACTGCAGAGTTTGAACCATTAGGGAACTGTTGAGGAGACGCCATGTCTAGGAGACACTGCTTTCTTCATTGTGACCAAAAATTACCCTTGTTTGGACTACCAAAGGATGAAGGAACAAAGAAGTGGTTGGAATTTATTTTTGATACAATTCCTCACAATTATTGTGTTCCCTCTATTTTCCTGAAGACTGCTTCACAAACTGGCAACAGATTACTGCTAGATTTGCACTGCAGTTATTGCTGAAAGATGGGACAATTCTCTTTGTTGGACAAATCTGGAGATTGGGATCACAACCAGTAAGTATGCTTTATGAGTTGTAAATTTGTTGTGTAAAAACAAACTAGGAAGCTGCTACGGAGTGTTTAATTGTGGAGTAGATAGCTATAGGAGCTAATGTTAGGCTGTACACCCAGTTATTAGCTGTAGGCCTCGGTTAACTGGCTAACCAAAGCTATTGTTTTAAAATGCTTTTGCTACACGGCGTACAGTAATTTAAACTGCGAGCTGGGTGGTGTCAGTGAGATGAATTTAGCCAACATAGTCACCAGATGAAGCCAACACAGTCACCAGATGAAATAAACAACATTTTTAAAGATTTCTATGCAAAATTATACTCACCAGGGATAAACCCAAATCAAGACCAGATAGACTCTTTTCTTAATAACATCACCTTGCCACAGCTCTCCTCAGATCAAATAGCCACACTTGAATCATCAATAACCGAGAAAGAATTATCTCGTGCCTTCAAACTCATGCCCAACAACAAATCACCTGGACCTGATGGCTTCTCTGCTGAGTTCTACAAGCACTTCTGGTCCATTCTTTCCCCACTTTTCACAAGACCCATCACAGAAATAAAACAGAACTCCAGACTGCCACCAACCATGAACACAGCCACTATTTCATTAATCCTCAAACCCAACAAAGATCCATCATTACCATCAAGTTACCCAATCTCTCTTCTAAATGTTGACATCAAAATTACCACCAAAACACTTGCCCACAGAATTGAAAAAGTAATTCCATCCATAATTCATCCAGATCAGACCGGTTTCATCAAAGGCAGACACTCCTGCAATAACACACGCAGACTATACAATATAATCGACTACTCTTCACAACAACAAGAACAAACCATCATTACTACATTAGACCCAGAAAAAGCATTTGATAGGGTTAATTGGTCATTTCGCATATCCACAATGCAAAAATTTGGCTTTGGGGAATCATTTATTAATTGGGTAAAAATTCTATACACAGCACCTTCAGCCACTGTTATCACCAACGGACTAACCTCACAACCTTTCATGCTGCACAGGGGGACTAGGCAAGGATTCCTACTCTCTCCCTTTTTATTCACCATATTCACTGAACCCCTAGCAGCAACAATACGCCAGAACACCAATATGAAATGAATCCAGTCACAGAACACACACCACAAAATCAGCCTTTAAGCCGACGACATTTCACTCTTCTTACATAACCCCCACACATCCCTTCGCAAAACACTCAAAACCATAGAATCATTCTCAAAAGTCTCCAACTACTCCATAAACTGGCAGAAATCTTCAGTCCTTCCACTACACAGCAACAGTGGGGATATGGCAGCCCAAACACTTCCTATTCCTATATGCACCAATCATATCACATATCTGGGTGTTAACATTTCCTCCAGGCTGTCAGATTTGCAAAGTCTCAACTACACACCACTACTCAAATCAATAACTGACAACCTCCTCCATCGTATGAACCTACCACTCTCATTACTAGGTCGCATTGCATTAATTAAAAAACTAAATTACATGGAAAAACAAAACAGCAAGAATTAAACTCACTACCTTACAAAAACCAAAGACACAAGGAGGACTTGCAGCACCCAATTTCTATAACTACTACCTGGCGAATCAGTTACAATACATAGCTAAATGGACCCATCCCCACCAATCAGACAGTACATGGTCAGACATAGAGCAGACATTTTGTAACAACATCGTTACCTCAGATCTCCCCTTCCTCAGCCAGACAATCAAACACCATCCATGTTTCAAAACTTTAACAATATCAGCAACTCTGACAGCCTGGTGGAAATTTCACAAAGTCACTAACTCCACATTGGGCCCCTCCACATTCACTCCACTCTGGAATGAATGAATGTTTTTCTATCGTCTTATGTAACATTGTCCACTGTATGTTGTATGTATTGTCTAACTGCACAAAAAAAAAAAAAAAGTAAGATGAATTTAATGACTGAATTGTGGAGAGTGTAACAGAGCTAACAATGTGCAGCATGTCCGTATTGACAAAAGTCTCAGCATGTCTATCTGTGACGCCTAATCTGAGCAGCTAACTGCTGCTAGCTTGAACGATTGGCCGACAGGCAGCAATCAGACCTGCATTCATTTGTCAAAATGTGTGGCTGCACTTGGAGTTTGATTGTGAATTGGCTTTTATCATACGTTTTTATGGAAAATGCTTGATGTGTTTGTTTACTTGGAGCTCTGTTACATGGAGGCCATTCACAAAAAGGACATTGTATGTGTGTGTCTGTCTCTGCATGTGTTTAAATGGGTATGTTTGGTCTGCTGATTTTACGGGGAGGGGGCAACACTGTTTAGCGTTTTAGGTGTGGACTATGGATGGGTACTGAATTTCGGTATTTAATTAGCCCGGGGATAAATTATGAAAGGGCGTAGTATTGATAAGCTCTGACAGTATCTATGTTCTTTTATCGGTACTTTTACACATTTTGGTTTAATTCATTATCATCATGCAGCCTCTCATCTGAACTCTGTGCCGGAGCTGAACTGTTCCACAAACACACACATACACGCACACACAAGCTGCGTGTGGAAACTAACTGAACATAACTCAAAAATCACTTGAGTTGATGACAGCAACACTCAATACCGTATCAGTGCGATAGTGTATGTATGTAAACTAACTTAGTTTTATCTTTAAAGTGGGCAGATACTTTTAAACTGCTGGCTGAGACAAACAGTCCCTCCTCTCTCTACCAGCACTAATGTTAACTGCACACAGTGAATCATATCAGCTGAAAGGGAGCAGGACAGAGGACAGGAGGAATTACTTATAGTGACTAATAAACACTAGACTTAATAAAAATAATAATGATGATAATGATGATAATAATAACTGATGATGATGATAATGATAATGATAATGATAATAATAATAATAATAATAATAATAATGATAATAACACATTTTATTTATAGAGTGCTTTTCAAAAACTTTTACAGACAGGAGTGAATTAGTTATAGACAAGGTTTTAGACAAATAAGCATGCTGACATTACAAAATTAGGTGGGTATAAGGGAGGAGCAAGAAAAAAGTAGGATGGATTACATTTGTAAGTTAAATGCAAAACGGAGCAGGTATGTTTTGAGTTCAGTTTTGAAGGAGATGAGGTCTGTGTAGCCACGGATGTGTTGTGGGAGAGAGTTCCAGAGGGTGGGGGCAGCAACAGAGAAAGCTCTGTCCCCCAGGGTGCGGCGCTTGGTTCTAGGTACGGTGAAGAGGTTGGCATCAGAGGAGCGGAGGGTGCAGGAAGCGGTGTAGGGGTGGAGAAGGTCTTTAAGGTAGGAGGGGGCCTGGTTGTGAAGTGCTTTGTGGGTGAACAGGAGGATTTTGAATTGGATACAGTAAGGAAAAGGGAGCCAGTGTAGGTTCTGGAGGACAGGGGTTATGTGGTCCTGGGAGAGGGTGTGGGTAGGAGGTGGGCAGCAGAGTTCTGAATATACTGAAGTTTATTTAGGAGATTGGAGGTTGTGCCATAGAGGATACTGTTGCAGTAGTCGATACGAGATGTAATAAAAGTATGAATGAGGGTTTCAGCTGCAGGGACGGAGAAAGAGGGGCGGAAGCAGGCAATGTTTTTGAGATGGTGGAATGCTGATTTGGTGACTTGCTTGATGTGGTGGCTGAAGGAGAGATTGCTGTCAAAGATGACTCCAAGGTTGTGGCAGTGGGGGCAGGGGGAGAGGGTGGAGTTGTCGATAGAGAGATGGAAGTCTTTGGCTGTCAGGGTGAGGGAATTTGGACCAATTATAAGTAAGTCTGATTTGTCGTAGTTGAGTTTGAGGAGATTTGTTTGCATCCAGTGTCTGATATCAGAGAGACAGTTTGAGAGGGTGGAGTGGGTCTGAGAGGTGATGGATTTGGTGGAGATGTAGAGTTGGATGTCGTCAGCGTAACAGTGGAAATGGAGGCCATGACAACGGATGATCTGACCGAGGGGGAGGAGGTAGAGGATGAAGAGGAGAGGACCAAGCACTGAACCCTGGGGGATACCTTGGGACAGGGGGGCAGTCGAGGAGGAGCAGTTGTTGATGAAGATGAATTGCTTTCTTTCAGTAAGGTATGATTGGAACCAGGTGAGGGCATCATCTGTGATGTTGAGGAGAGATTGTAGGCGGGAGAGTAAGATGGAGTGGTTAATGGTATCAAAGGCAGCGGTGACGTCCAGGAGGATGAGGATGGAGAGTTGGACGGAGTCTGAGGAGAGGAGAAGGTCATTTGTTACTTTGAGAGGGCAGTTTCAGTGCTGCGGTGGGTACGGAATCCAGATTGAAATTGTTCGTAGAGGTCATTATTGGTGAGATGGGCTTTGATTTGATACTCCCTGAGAAAAGTAACTCAAGCTTTTTTAGAGTACTTTTGAGTATTCTACTTTTCCTATTGGGCAATGAACCACAGGGCGCTAAGCCTACATTTTTTTGTCTCCAAAATTAAAGTTATGGACCACTTGCCCTTCACTGAGATCCAATTTTCCCATCACAGCCGTCACTTTGACCAGTAGAAACACAGAACGATCTGCTGCCGTAGAAAACTGTATGACAACAACACCCCAGCGTTTTTAATATTTCCTCTAGGGATGTTACCACACAGAGTAAAAGGGGGAAATGATGGTGTGAAACAGCGGAGGCACTTTGTCAACCCGCTGAGCTAACGTTACTGTCATTAGCATCAAGCTAGCAAACAATGGTACATCCTCACGGTCGGACATAAATCTCGTCGTCGGACATAAATCTCGTCCTCAATGATTTCCCCTTCTTCCATCTACTTTTGGTGCAGCTAAAAGTTACGTTAGTCCCCGCTTCTTGGCTGCTAAGGATGACTTTATACACTTACCCAATAAATTTTTCCCTCCTTTTTTTATTAACACAGCGCTGCTACTATGCAGCCTGTTTGTTTAATTTATTTAACAATTCCCTTAAGTGTCTGTTATACACTTACTCCCCTTCCCATTTAATCCTATTTTAGCCCACTCACCACATGGTTTACTAATTTTTCATACACAATTTTCCCCAACACCTTCCTACCTTCTTTGATTTATATTTTCCTTACTAACAGCTATATTTACAGCACTTATATGAATAGCATGCACAATATCCTCAAAGATTATGTTTAACTATTTTACAGATTACTTTCAGACATATTACAATGTATATTACAATATTTACACTTAGCGATCGATCAGTCGACTTTTTTTGCTTGTTTTTTTGTTTTTTCTCTTTTCTATTTCTTATTATAGCCACCTGCCCGTACAGGCCCGTTCCCGGGGGTGGTTCCTCCGCTCTCTTGGCCAAGAGGTTCCCCCCCTCAAACGGCGGTATCCACAGGAGCTTTTTAACTTTTCTCTGAGCTATCTGCCCGTTCAGACCTGTTGCGTCTACGGTGACCTCCCCTCCCTCTTGGCTGAAAGGTCACTTTCCTCACAACAGCGGTATCCACAGATGCTTTTAGGCCTTTTAACTTTATTTGGTAGATCGCCTATGCAGGCCTGATGCCTCCCCTAGACGCACCCACTCAGAGTGCGCTAGACAAGCCAACAGCGGTATCCGCGAAACTACACAGCACTCCGCCCGCGCAGCCTGCCGGCTGGCATCAACACCCCCGCCCCTACAGGCTAAAGGGAGCGTTGGCAAGTCCCGGCAGCGGTATCCACGTATGTGCTTTTGAGTACTCTTTTCTTACTTTACTTTAAATACTCTACTCGTTAGTCACACGCACACACATTCACTCTTTCCGCTCCACGATCACACTGTATTGCAGCAGAGTTACCCGTCTCCAGTGATGTTAGTTGCGTTTTCAATAGTGTTTCTCTTAAACAGTATCAGTACATTATACAACTAGGTTCTTTAGGAGAGGAATTTGTCAAATACCTTTGACCTGGGCGGCTCCCAGCACTGCACCCCAGACACACCCGGTTTTTAAACAGAAAAACTCTGCTTACCTTATTTGGTGGCGCCACCTGTGTGTCTGTCGTACAGCCCGTGCTCCCGATCTCTGGCCGACCTTCCTTGCCTCCTGGCTGGCAAACCGCCACTTGAAGTGACAAAAATCGGTGCCTGAAGTTGGGCCAGATGGCTCCCGACCTTGTCCTTCTTATTTCTTCCAAAGTATCTTCTGAAGTCTGTTCTGGGTCTAGGTTCGGCTGGCAGATCTTTAGGAAATCACTGGAGACAAGCTGGATCTGGTGCAATCGAGTTTATTGTGTTCACAGGCAATAACACAGACAAACTCATGAGTCAGGCTCCGGAGTATGACTAAAAAATTGCTTTCACTATCCTGGCTTATATGCTGTCGGAGGTCGGAAAGATCTCCGCCTATTTCTATTGTCCTTCCCCTTTCAACCCGTTTCTATTGGTAGCAGATTTCTTCTCTTTGTTCCGTCTCAGCTCAATCCCTCGTGTTTCCATACAAAGTGATCCATTACACATATACTGGGTAATACAATCATTTGAGTGTGTGTGTGTGTGTGTGTGCTCCATACAATATAATCCATTACACATGTGCTAGGTAATACAATCCTTTAAATGTGTGTGTGTGTCTTCTTCACCTGTCCATGAACCCTTTTTGGTGCAGTAGGCAATAAATCAAGTGGGTGTGCTCCCCTCTTCATCCAGTGCTTAGTGTGGTGTTTGAGCTTACACACGTGTTATTATTCTTAGTAGAGTATATCACATCTTAACATCATATATGACATATATATGTGTATGTCTAACAGTTCCCTGAAAGTTCAGAACAGTATATAATGAAGTCTGTTAAAAGTTCAAAGCACCATATGAGAAAATCTGCTATGCATTCGCAGTAAATCTGAGGAGGCCCCGTGTTAGTTCACAGCTGAGATGTCACTGAGAGTTTACAACTTAGACGTCACCAAGAGTTCACAGCTAGGATGTCACTGAGAGTTCACATTTATGTCTACCCATTACCTTTAAATGCAGTATCTATTCTTTAAAACAGTCTAAATATCTACTTTAATAGCAGTTTACACACAAACATGATTATGCAATCAATTCAGACCGGATACGATATAAGCCGGATAAAAAATTACACTACACCAGCTTCATTTGAAACAAACTACATTATAGATGGTCCATTATTTATTAATCCCTCTGTGTGTTTATATATTTACTTTTTATCTGCTCCATTGTCTTTGTAAAGTTAACATATCGCACCGTCATTTCAAACTCAACACTTATAACCTCGGCTGAGAGAATCCCTCCATTTTCTGAAACATTTGTCAGAACTTCCTGTGGAAGATACAGTAACTTGACAGTTTACATATGGCGCTTCAAATGGAGCTCCTGCCATCTGCTGACGCTTTTAGGTGATTACAACAACATGTCGGCTGGCACATGAACAGACACAGTGACTCAAATAATAGTAAAATAGAAATAGGACAAGAATAACCTGATGACATCACATACACCGTGAAAGACGACCAGGGATAATTGGTGAGTACCAGCGTGTAGCGTGTACCAGGCATAATGCAAGTCCTGAGTCTGAAATATGTCTGTCAGCGAGTCCTACTCCACCTATTGAGACTCCACCATAGACAACAGCAGCATTTTTCCGACCACGTAGTGAGCCACAAGCTCAGTGGCTTCTTTCAGACTGATAGATTTAACATTATCTCCGTTATTACAAACCAAACAACAGCTGTTGCTGTTTCGGAGCTGAAGGACAAGCGTTCTAAAAGTAACGGAAGTAACTGATGTCTTGTTTGAAAATGTACTTAAGTATTTGATTACTCAAACAGCAAACTAATGCGTTAGGTTACTCGCTTCTGCAAAAAGTAATCAAAGTACTCTAACGCGTTACTTTGTAACGCGTTATACCCAACACTGGTTACAACAGCCAGTTTCAGTGATGGGGAACAGTGGAAAAGTTGAGGGAGGAGTTGATAATCCCAGAGATAATTGGGGAGATGGTGGGGAAGCAGTGTTTAACAAAGGAGGATGGGATGGGATCTAGGATGCAGGTGGAGGATTTCATGGTTGAGATGATTTTGGACAAATCAGCTGGGGAGACGGGTGAAAATCTGGAGAGTGGAGAGGTGATAAGAGGAGCTGGGGGGAGGGAGGAGGAATGGGAGATGGGGGAGGAGGATAGGGAACTGCAGATGGTATCAATTTTGGATTGGAAGAAAGAGAGGAAAGAACTGCATTTTTCAGTGGTGAATGAGTTTGAAATATTGTCACTGGGATTGAGGAGCTTGTTGATGGTGAAAAAAAGAGCCTTTTGGTTATTGGTGCCAAAATGGATCAGGTTTGAAAAGTAGGCAGAGCGGGCAGTGTTGAGGGCGGTTTTGTACAGTTGAAGGTGGTCAGCGTATGGCCGGTGTGGAGGTGGATGTTGATGATGATAGCCAGGTGGTCGGAGATGTGGAGGTTGATGCTGGAGAGTTGTTGGATGGTGAGACTAGTGGAGCAGACTAAATCCAGGGTGTGGCCGTGGGAGTGGGTGGGGAAGTTGACACGCTGAGTGAGGTTGAGACAGTCGAGGAGATCCAGCAAATCAGACGCTTGTTTACTGTTAGTGTTGTCAATATGGAAGTTGAAGTCGCCAAGTAGTAGAACTGAAGGTGAGATGGCTGAGAGATGTGTGACAAAATCTGAAAAGTCAGAGAGAAAAGATGAATATGGTTTAGATTACAGCAATGACAAGGAGGGTGGGGCCAGGGAGTTTAAAAGCAATGTTCTCAAATGATGGTACAGAAGGAGTGGATATAGTGTTGATTTTGAGGGTCTTTTTGTGGACTGAGGCAACACCGCTGCCACGTCCAGTGAGACGGGGTTGGTCAATGTATGTGTATCCAGTGGGGGTGGCTTGGTTGAGTGTGAAATAGCCCAGATGGCTGTGCCAGGTTTCGGTGAGACAGAGGAAGTCCAGATTATTGTCAGTTATTAAATTGTTTAAGATGAGTGCTTCATTGTTGAGTGAACAAGTGTTTTGGAGAGCCAGCTTGAGAGGATGTTGTTGTGTGAGAGACTGTGAGGAGAGGGTGAGCAGGCAGAGGTTGCGATGTTTTTTTTTTTTTTTTTTTTTACTTGTTTTGCATTTCTGTTTTAGGGACGGGGTTTCTGATAGTTATAATGGGCTGAATGGGAAAATTTGTAGTAGGGTCATTGCATTTTATGTTAATGGGGTTGCTTTTGTTGGGGATGGTGCGATCTAGCAGAGTTAACAGGCTGAATGGTATAGGGAGCAGCAGCAGAAGGGAGTGACAGCTGGGGCCTGTAGGGGGAGCTGTGGAAAGTGGTAGTGTTCTGAGTTGGGAACGTAGAGGAAGAAGAGGGGAGCTGCATGGGGAGTGTAAACAATCAGTCATGTGGTTGATTATGAACAGCATGCTGCAAGTTAACTGCTAATATGCGGCTTTCCAGTTTGTTCGGATGGAAACCGTCTGGTTTAAAAAAGGATTTTTGGCCCCAGAACAGATTGAAATTGTCTATGAAGCTCACAGAGTGTGTTTTGCAGGCAGACTGAAGCCACATGTGGAGGGATATGATATGGCTGAATATCCCATGTCCACAGCCGTGAGGAGAGAGTGGGCCACTTATGAAGACTGATTTTCCGATGGTGTGGAGGAATTGAAATAGTTTGTTGAACTCTGCTTTGGTGATCTCAGACTGTCGGCAGGAAGCATCCACGTAGCCAACGTGAATGATTATTCTGTGGACAGATGACTGGAGTTTTTGGAGTATGCTGGGGAGTTTAGCAAGAATGACGGGGACGGTTGCTCCAGGGAAACAGTGCATAACTGCACTGAAGAAGCGGACATTTCTTGCCATGGAGTCTCCAATTAATAGAGTAGTCGGGGGAAAAAGGAGGCGAGGAGGTAGTAGTGATGAGGGGAGAGAGGATTCTGATGGAGATCTGGGTGGCAGTGACAGAGGGGGTGGAGAGGCGCAGGTGGAGGATGAGGCAGGAGAACGCCTAGGAGCCGGAGTGAAGTGCGGGATGGAGAGGTGGCGAGCTCCGGGGAGAGCAGGGCACCGAGGAGGGGACTGAAGTGACGGTGCATTGTTGGACTGTGGGGAAGGTGGTGGTGAAGGTTGGGGTTCAGCTGGTAGGGGAGGGAAATCTTGCAGGGTGAGGGTATCAAATCTATTGTCAAGCTGGGTGGTGTGGTGGAGTGCTTGAGGGGACTGCTTGCCTCTCCTACTGTGAGGAGCGACCTGGGACCATGATGTAGGCTCTTGAGGAGTGGAGGTGGCTAGGGACCTGGGCTTAGCCCCCTGTCTAATCCAGCAGTGGTTGGTGTTGGAGTTCCGTGGAGGGATAGCAGGGGTGACAGCTGCCCAATCGGGAGCTGTGACATCATGCACTAGGGGAGAGGTGCTATCGGCAGGGGCAGCAACAGAGGCAGGACTGGTGGCTGATTGAGACTCTGGTGGTGTGGAATGGAAGATGATGGTGTCCACTTGCAGTTTGACTTAACAGATCTTGCAAAGTGTGGAAATATGTTGTTCCAGCTCGGTGACCTTCTCGGCGAAGACAGTGCAGTTGACGCAGCCGGATGGAGAGGTGAGTGGAGCCATGGTGAATGCAGTGGCTGGAAAACAGAGTAAAAGGAAGGCCAGTACGGGGGGCTAAATGTGCTAGGTTTATGGCAAGCAGCTAGGAGTAGCTAGTAGAGAGAGCACAGGTACAGGGAATAACACACAGGGGCACCAACACGGAGCCCACAGCGGTGAAATGGCTTAGCATTAGCGGAGAAGGCCAAGAGAAGGCATGGAGCAGAGCATCAGGTAGCGAAACTTACCGGCAGGGGCCCAGTAATAGGGCCTGCTGCAGAGAATAAGCGTCCGGGTTAGTAGAAGCCTGAGGGCGTTGGAGGGGCGTTGAGTCCGGGAACTTTCCAGTAGCGTTAGGTTTTTCAACAGATGAGTAGCGTTAGCGGCAATGCTAAAAACAAGCTAGCTAGTGCAAAAAGCAGGCTAATGTTAGCCGCCTAGCTAGCGCAGGGCATGAGCTAGATGTAAAAACTTGGGATCGGTAGGTCCGATTGCAACAGTGGTCATGTAGAGAGATTGTGTAAAGGGTACAGACAGTTGGCCAAGAGTATGCCAGTTAAAAGTGGATAAAAAAATGTTGAAGAATGCAATTTTCCAGGAGCTGATCCGACAGAAGTTCGCTAGACTTGACTTAGTATTGTGATGCCAGGAATATTATTTATATAGTGACGTTGCTGTTGTAAAAATTACTGTTGCTGCTCTGGAAACAACATTAGTTACAATCAAAATATTCAGTCATCCTGTTCTGAATTTATTCTCTTTAAACAACTACTCTGAGAGAGCAGCCCAAGAAGCAAGAGAGATACAGTACCTGGAAATATTTTACAGTACTGAAATGATGTTTCTCAGAAGTTTCAGAATATATAGCCTATTTCTGCATCACATTATCACATGCCTTTGACTTTGTTATGATGTTAGAGCAGGGAAAAAAAAGTACATATATAATATATACATATAATATACATATTATATATCTATGAAGCAGGATTTGAAGTCAGTGAGGTAACTTGTAGGGGTGTGCCCGAATACGAATACGTTATTTGTATAGGCACGAATAATGCCTTTGAGACAGATATTTTTTCTGTACAAATATACCAGTTATTATTCGGATAGGAAAAAACATGCACATACACTTTTTTTTTTTTTTGGCCATGTGGTTGAGAAACGCCGCGCTAATGAAACAAATCATGGCTGTGCCTGCTTACAGTGAGATGGTAATGCACATTTTCACTCACCTGTTGTCTGCCAGATAGCCTAAAGTTTAACGGTCATCAAAGCAGCAAGTTCCTTAATCCTGTGTAGGCCTAATGTTAGCTGGTCTTTCTTTGAAGGTATGGAAATGAAAGCACGTTCCACTGGCAGACGTTATATCCAATTATCCATTGCTGTTATCCACAGCGACCGTTACAGTGTGAGCGTTTTACTCACATTTGCAACTAAAAATAAGTTTTGTGCAAGCAAAAGAAATCATTCAGGAGCACGCTGTGTGACTACAGATTTCAACCAGCCGCAGAAATGAAAGGCGAATCCTGCCAATTGTGGGTTGAACAGGGGTCACAGACAGGAATACGGCGGAGCAATATGACCACTGCAATATAACAGTTTACCGGCGACCGAGAAGCCTGGCTCCAGGTCCAATAATTTCCTCTTCATTGGTGTCATGACTGCCCAGAAGTACCTGATAAGCCGAGCCGTGGCAGCACACAGGTATGTGATGTGTCAGAGTAGGACTAGATAAGACCTTACGCCTTTGAGAGGAATGATCCTGAGACAAGTGAGGATGGATCCAGAGATTAAAAGAGCCTGGACAATGGACGGTAACATCTGTTGCATCATTAAGGATAATGATCAGGAAGTGAAGAAAATCATCTACTCCGGTGATGAGCTGATGTCCAAACTGGGATGGTCTGCAGAAAAAGCCCAAAGTGTCGGGATCTATGTAGACTTCCCCTAGGCCAGTGCTGACCCCCCACTACATCTAACTTGTATCAAAGATGTAACTTGTAAAAATTCTACCAGTTGATTTAAGACTAAACAGGAGACAGATATCAAATTCCTTGGACTAAATGTGTGGATTATGTGCTAAATTTCAACTTGGGATTCTTACAGAATACATTAAAGACTATGACTTTGTTTGTTTAACAGAGACCAAAACAGATAATATCTGTAAATCAGACTGTGATGGATTTACTCCTTTCGTGCTAGAAAAGAAGAAATCAAGTTATAAACATGGTGGTATACATGGGGTTTGTCTATTAGTTAAAAATTAGTTTGCAAATTATGTTCATGAGATAAAAGACACTACTTCTGACGCCATCCTGTGGACTAAAGTGGCCAAAGCACCTTTTGGTTTGAATTCATCTTGGGAACAGTCTATGTGCCACATTAAGGATCTATTTTTTTCAACAAGGACTATTTTGGAAATGTCTCCCAAGATATTTCATTTCTGAACAGTAAATACAGCTTACCAATAGTGATGCTGGGTGATTTCAATTCAAGAACTGGTATTCTGAGTGACTCTTTAAATGTTGGTGATGTAGAAACAAATATTAGAAATGGGCTGTCTTTTGATAGCGAAATGCTTTTAAACAGTGAAATAAATGATTTTTCTATGATGGATCTACAGAGGGTCAGTGAAGATTTAATGACTAATAATAATCGTCACAGTCTAATTGACTTATGTCAAAGTTCAGAGTTAAAGATTGTAAATGGAAAATTTGGGTCTGATAAAGGCATTGGGCGCTACACCTGTCTTAATTATAATGGAAACAGCGTTATTGACTATGCCATAGTGTCAGCTTGTTTGTTAGCACAGATTATCTATTTTTGTGTTGATCCTTTGGACAAATGTTTGGCAGATGTGTGAAAAGTGTGAAACTCTTACAGATACTGCTTATTATGATCCCGAAAAAGATTATGGACACATGACCCATTTAATGTTTAAACACCGATGGAAACCTGAGTTAAAAGCCACATACCAAGAAACCTTTAATTCAGAGGTTATAAAAATGTATGATTTAATGATTGATGCGATTAATATTTCCAATACAAATCTGGTTGAAATAAATAACATTAGTAAAGGTATACGTGGCATCATGGTAGATCCTGCTAAACGTTTGGGTTTTATGTAAGGCATATGGTCAGGATAGGTACAAATTTGGTAGAACGTCAAAAAAACTACAGAGGAGAAAACCCTGGTTTAATGCTGAATGTGTTGAGGCCCATAGAAAATATTTTAAATCCATGAATATATTCAAATTTAACCGCTCTGTCCAATCTAAAGTCGAAATAAAATGTATAGCTAGAAAGTATAAATCCATCATAAGGAAATGTTCAAGGCAGTACTATGATTCTTTACATAGGAAACTTTGTACACTTAAGAAATCTAATAGTAATTAATATTGGTCTATTCTAAATGCAGGTAAACCATCTGGAAGATTAGGAAATGTATCTATAGAAACTTTTGCTGAATATTTCAAAAAAGTCAGCCAAAAATCGAGTGATAATTGTACACCAGAAGACCAGCAATTTGACCTCAGACAAGTCACCTCTCCTACAAATGAATACATAAATGATTTGTTTACTTTGGAAGAAATACAGCAAATGGTAAAAAAAATTAAAAAATTAAAAAGCAAATGGTATCGATGATGTTATAAATGAATATATAAAGAACTCTCCTTTGGAAGTGTTGAACATTATAGTTAAATTCTTTAATTTGGTACTGATAACAGGTATAGTCCCCACTGACTGGTGTTTAGGAGTGATAAAACCATTATACAAAACCAAGGGACCAGTAGATGATCCTGAAAATTACAGAGGTATTACTTTACTTAGTTGTATTGGTAAGCTTTTTATGGCTGTTATAAATTACAGACTAACTGCTTATATAGAGTCTGAAAGAATTCTTGGAGAAGAGCAGGCAGGCTTTAGGAAAGGCTTTTCAACCCTTGACCATATTTTTGTTCTTCACTCACTGGTTGAATGGTACCTGCATAAGGAAAAAGACTATATTGTGCTTTTGTTGATTATAAAAAAGCGTTTGATTTGGGAGACAGGTCATCATAATGGCTTAAATTAGTTGCACTTGGTATAAACGGAAGGGTATTAAATGTGATACATAATATTTATGAGAATGACAAATCTTGTGTTAGAGCTGGTTATGATTTATCTGAACAATTTGTATGTAATGTAGGAGTGCGTCAGGGGGATAATTTATCACCACTATTGTTTGCACTATATTTAAATGACTTTGAAAAATATGTGAGTCAATGGTACAACGGACTTCAGCTTTTCTCAACTGAATGCTGCAATGTGATGAATGGTGAAATAGGGATATATTTGAAATTATATGTCCTGCTTTACGTGGATGATACGATTGTACTGGCAGAGACTCCTTCAGAATTACAGACTGCATTAAATGCAGTTGCATGCATCTTATTGTAAAAACTGACACAGACAAAACAAAGGTTGTTATTTTCTCTAGGGGGAAATTACGGATACTCCCAGAATTTAAGTTTGGTTCAGATAATCAATCTATCAATCAATCAAACTTTATTTGTACAGCACTTTTCATACATTAAAATGCAGCACAAAGTGCTTCACAGAATAAAAACAAACAAAAATAATACGTACATATTGAAAACCCACCCCTCCCACCCCCACA
The DNA here is from genome assembly GCF_011397635.1 of Epinephelus fuscoguttatus. NCBI lineage: Eukaryota > Metazoa > Chordata > Actinopteri > Perciformes > Serranidae > Epinephelus > Epinephelus fuscoguttatus. The sequence continues at coordinate 4,192,578 of NC_064768.1, read as the reverse complement.
TATAAACACACACACACACACACACACACACACACACACACACACACACACAATCAATATAGTCAATAACATGGCTGGGCACTGAGGAACCAGGTGAGGAAAGAGCCACCTATGGGGAGCCATCCACACTGAGAGGCGCTACAGCCCACAGCCACAGGGAGCGCCGCCACAGAGTCCACCCCGACTCAGACAGACCGGGGTGGACTCCACACATGGTGTGGAGATTAGGAAAAATTAAAGAGTTAAAGATTAAAATAATAAATAAATTAAGATTTAGAGACTAAAATGCATAAAGATTTAAAAATAATAATAATTTAAAAGCATTAGAAAGTAAAAAGAACATATAATAGAAGAATTAAAAGAGTAAAAGAGATCAGTTAAAAGCCAAATTAAAAAGGTGAGTCTTGAGCCTCCTTTTAAAAACATCAACAGTCTCTGCAGTCCTGATGCTCTCCGGCAGGCTGTTCCATAAGTGAGGGCCATAATGGCTGAATGCAGCCTCCCCATGGGTTTTTGTTCTAACTCTTGGAACAATTAAAAGGCCGGTGCCGGAGGACCTCAGGATCCGCGAGGGTTGATATGATAAAAGCAGGTCAGATAAATAAGATGACCCAAAACCGTTAAGACATTTAAAAACTAATAAAATAATAATAATTAAAACTGATCCTGAAACACATGGGGAGCCAATGTAGCGATTGTAAAACTGGTGAAATGTGCTCCCGCCCTCTGGTCCTCGTCAGCACTCGTGTGGCTGAGTTTTGGGGTAGCTGCAGATTAGAGATGGTCTTTTTGGGAAGACCAGACAGCAGGGCATTACAGTAATCTAAACAACAACAGATAAAAGCATGCATCAGCACCTCCATGTTAGCCTGAGAGAGAAACGGGCGGACTCTGGCTATATTCTTAAGATGATAAGATAAATTAGAAGTTACTTTTGAGTATGACTATCTTTTTAATGGACGATTTGATAAAGCAATAGCTAAGCAAGTTAAACTAGTTAAAAGAGCTTTATTCTCCTTAGAAAACAGAGTTACTAGATTACAGTTACCTGTTGATATACAATGTGAATTATTTGACCAGCTTATAGTGCCTATTCTTTTATATGGAAGTGAAGTCTGGGGATTTCATAAACTTGACCAAATTGAAATGCTTCACAGATCTTTCTTGAAACGCTTAATGTTAATAAACGCACAGCAAATTGTATTATTTATGGAGAGTTTGGTCGACATAGTCTAGATTTAAAAGGTAAACATGAGAATGATTAACTTTTGGGTACATTTAATTAGTCATGATACAACAAAAATCTCTTTGATTGTGTTTATTGTTTTCAAGACTTTGTATGATGACAATATTTTTCAGTGTAAATGGATTTCCAAAGTTAAAAATATTCTTGATGATTGTGGTTTATCGTACTTATGGCATGACGCTGGACGGATGATCCTTAAGTATTTAAAATTAATGATTGGACGTAGATTATCTGACATGGAATTACAGAGATGGCATGAGAAATTACAAAGTAACCCTTTATGTGATAATTATAAACTGTTTAAAATGGATTTCACTTTTGAACCCTATCTGATTATGTTAAGACCTGCCAAAAGTATTTGTTTGTCTTAAGTTTCAGTGTGGAAATCATCAATCAAGTTACCTATCTCTGAGTGCAGGTATGACCGTGAAAATGTCCCCCAGAAATTTACTCTTTGTTTGACTGGCAATCGAGGAGACGAATATCATTATGTACTTCTGTGTTCTTTTTTGACGAAGAGAGAAGAGAGTTGGTCGGACAGTTCTATAGAGCAAATCCAAATATTTATAAGTTTTGAAAGTGAATGTCATCTCAAAATGTAAAGGTTTTGTCAAATTTGTTGAAACTTTTAAAGAAAATCCTGAATAGTTTCTCTTGATTTGCTTTGACTTGTACATATGTACAAGCTTAGAAGTGCCTTCGTTAAATTCAGATGTGGAGTTGCTCCTTTAGCAATAGAAACTGGTGGATATACGAACACCCCAGTGGATAGATGCAACTGTACTTTATGTATTAATGGTTCCATTGAATCAGAGGCCCATGTTCTTTTACACTGTGACATTTATGTGGACATTTGCGCTGAACTATTTAGTACACTTTCTAAGTATATTGTTAATTTTAATGATCTTGATGATACAAATAAATTGTGTGTAATTTTAGCTGGTAAACATTGCATCAATGAATATGCCAAAGCCTGCCACCTCATCCTTAACAGAAGATTGTCTTTCATGAGTTCCAATTTATAAAATTGTTCTGTGTTTTTTTTTTTGTTTTTTTTTCATGGTACCATGGTGTACGTTTTTATAATGTTTTTTTATGATTTTTTAGTTGGTGTCTCACAACGCTTTTCTTGAGTGGTACCCAACACTTTTTATTTTGTCAAGGGGGAGGGGGGTAAATTGTATTGAATATTGTATTTTTATTAACATATTCCCTCTGTACCCTCAAGTACTTTTAATGTGTGTTGTGGAGTGACACCGAAATAAAGTTTATCTATCTATCTATCTATCTACACCGGGGAGGTGTCAAAAGGAAATAAATGAATGAAAAAATGAATGAAGAAACTGAGACTTATGTCACAACGCTACTTTTACAGGTCATGGGAGGCACAGGTCCATGGTGCCAAGCTGAAAACCTTGATATAACATTGAAACCCCCAAAAAACTTAACTCTTTTTGCTTTCAAAATGCAGCAATAAATTGTATAAAAACGAAAAGGACTCGTATGGTTAGTTTAATTCAACAACTTTAGCGTAATTAAATTAAATCAAACTCAAACTAACACGCGTCCGGCTCGGAGGATTCACTCAATTAACACATCGGGTCACGCTGATACAGAAAACAAATAGGCCTAACCCCACAAACAATTCCCCTTAATAAAACACAAACCCAATGTCCTTCCCCAATCCACAAAGTCTCTCTCAGTTCCTCAGAAGACCAAAAGAAACAAATGTCCACTCCGAGGTAAAAAACAAGAATCCACAAAGAGGAAGGAAAAAACAGGCAGCGTAGTGTGGCGTGAAAACAAAAGAAAAAGATTTTTGCCAATGTTCACCACATCAGACCCGTTACCAGATGCTGGTCAGTCTTGCAGCAGTTCAGTGGAACAAGAGAAAAACAGCCAGAACCTCCAAAAAACATCAATCAGTCAATCAATTTTATTTATAAAGCCCAATATCACAAATCACAATTTGCCTCATAGGGCTTTACAGCATACAACATCCCTCTGTCTTTTGGACCCTCACAGCGGATAAGGAAAAACTCCCCAAAAAAACGGTAGAAACCTCAGGAAGAGCAACTGAGGAGGGATCCCTCTTCCAGGACGGACAGACGTGCAATAGATGTCGTACAAAACAGATCAGCATAATAAATTAACAGTAAAACAGTAATCCGTATGACACAATGAGACAGAAAGAGAGACAGAGAGAGAGAGAGAGAGAGAGAGAGAGAGAGAGATGCAGTAGCCAGAACTATAACGATAATATTATTACTTTCATTAATGTTGTTGTAAGCTACGGTAGTGACAGTAGCTTACAACAACATTAATGAAAGTAATAATATTATCGTTATAGTTCTGGCTACTGTGGTACAATATGTTGAAAGTATATATTAATATCTGGCAGTATACATGTGTGATAATACTCATATGTGTATAATAACAGTAGAAGTATGACTAATGACTAATGATGGCAGCAGCAGCAGCAGGAGGCATCTGGCAGGACCACGGCAGCAGCACAACCACACACGTCACGCTGTCCAGGCACCGCTGCGATATGAGTTAACCTGAGAGACAGTGGAGCACAAAGGCTACGGAGAAGAAGCCGAGTTAGTGACATCCGGAATGGCCGAGTTAGCAAGATGTAGTAATAGTATAAGAGAGAGAGAGAGAGAGAGAGAAGGAGAGAAGGTGCCCGGTGTATTATAGGGGGGTCCTCCGGCAGACTAGGCCTAAGTCAGCCTAACTAGGAGCTGGTACAGGGCAAGCCTGAGCCAGCCCTAACTATAAGCTTTATCAAAGAGGAAAGTCTTAAGTCTAGTCTTAAATGTGGAGACGGTGTCTGCCTCCCGGACCGTAACAGGAAGATGATTCCACAGGAGAGAAGCCTGATAGCTGAAGGCTCTGGCTCCTGATCTACTTTTGGAGACTTTAGGGACCACGAGTAACCGTGCGTTCTCAGAGCGCAGTGTTCTGGTGGGATAATATGGCACTATGAGCTCTCTAAGATATGACGGAGCTTGACCATTTAGAGATTTATAAGTTAACAGTAGGGTTTTAAATTCAATTCTGGATTTTACAGGGAGCCAGTGCAGAGAAGCTAAAACAGGAGAAATATGATCTCGTTTCTTAGTTCCTGTTAGTACACGTGCTGCTGCATTCTGAATTAGCTGGAGAGTTTTTAAGGACTTACTAGAGCTACCTGATAATAGAGAGTTACAGTAATCCAGCCTTGAGGTAACAAAAGCGTGGACCAATTTTTCTGCATCTTTTCGGGTCAGGATAGGCCTAATTTTCGCAATATTACGCAGATGAAAAAATGTAGTCCGTGAGGTTTGTTTTAAATGAGAATTAAAAGACAAATCTTGATCAAATGTTACGCCGAGGTTTCTTATGGTAGTGGTAGAGGCCAGAGCAATGCCATCTAGAGAAACTGAGTCATCAGATAAAGAGTCTCTGCGTTGTTTGGGGCCAAGAACAATAACTTCAGTTTTGTCTGAATTTAACATCAGGAAATTGGTGCTCATCCAGGTTTTTATGTCTTTAAGGCAATTATGAAGTTTAGTTAATTGATCACTTTCTTCTGGCTTCATAGATAAATACAACTGAGTATCATCCGCATAACAATGGAAATTTACAGAGTGATTTCTAATGATGTTACCTAAAGGAAGCATATATAGAATAAATAAGATTGGTCCGAGCACAGAACCTTGGGGAACTCCAAAACAAACTTTAGTACGTAAGGATGATTCATTATGAACGTCAACAAACTGAAAACGATCAGATAAATAAGATTTAAACCAGCTTAGTGCAGAACCTTTTAGGCCAGTTAAGTGTTCCAGTCTCTGTAGCAGAATTTGATGGTCAATAGTGTCAAACACCACACTAAGATCTGATAAAACAAGTACAGAGACGAGTCCTTTGTCTGAAGCAATCACATATAATCCTCACGGAAAAATCTTCAGGAGCTGAGCTCACAAGCAGACCTGTCCCAACGCAAAGCAGACCTCCAGAAACCACCCCGATTTACCCCGTCACTTCCCCTTAAGTAACCTCCCAGGTAACAGAAACACAGGTAAAAAGAAAATAATATCCTATAATAATGATGATTATAAATGAAATTATTTGGTCCACATACCCTTGTGACTAAACACGTTTAACCCATAACATTTACAAACATAGTGATAAACAAGGAGACAGCAGATAGGCCTAATATAACAGGTAAAACAATAAAACCTTTATTCCATATCTCCGTCACCTGTTATGAAGGTGGACCTATAGGGGACCCTTACAAGCTGTCATCTAGTGACTGTCGGCCCTGGTGCTCCATGGTGCTGAATCCAGAGTTTTCAGTAAACTGCAACACAACCCGTGTGTGTGCATGTGTGTGTGTGTGTGTGTGAATGTGTGTGAATTTAATTGATTTAACCATGGAAATAGCCTCTGAAAGGCAAAATAATAACAACACAAAAAATAATAATCCAATTCAAAATCAAATTTATTTCACAGCCTTTAGCACTAGGACCACCAACGGGTCAAATTTACCCGCAGCTGTGTTTTGATTGTATGTAACTATGTTTCGATCAAATATTCAAGTCTCTCAGTGTTTGACTTTTCCTAAAAGTGTGTTCTGTATGGCAACATTACTGCCAACAGGTCACATTTACCCTGCATAGAAAACAGTCTTGATCAAGCTATTACACATTTGTTTAGGAGAAGAAGACAAGCTGCTTACCTGCTGAACAGCATGAATGAGGGAGAGTCTGATGAAGGGGAAGTGTCAGGACTTAGTGACGTATACTGGGTGGATTCTGCCGATGGGTAATCATCGGACAGTGAACGAGAGCCTCCCCGAAAAGCTTTATATATTTTTGGTTGAGCAAAAATCTACTTTGAATTATGGAATTGATTATAATTGTTTCTTGTCAATGAATATTTTGTTTGGACTTTTAAACTTCTGTATGGCTGCATAATTGTTTCTCTGTCTCTCTGCTTATAGTTGTTTTAGACTCATAATTATAGTTATATATAGTTATAACATATCAAAATTCCTACGAAATCCCAGTGGTGGAAAGTATTGAAAAATGCTAAGACAGGTGATGCCACAATCTCTCATGTATGCCTATGTTAAAAATTTGATTTATGCATTTTTTCTTGTCTGATTTCCAAATAAAAGGTTCAGTACTGTCCACAGTCATCCAGTAACTGTATTGGATGCAGCACAGTGTACATACATAGTGTATATTACTTTATTATTATTATTATTATTATTATTATTAGTTTTTATAATTATTATTACTCAATATTATAGGCATTTGTGACGGGATAAAGGGGGTAAACCTTACACAAATTGCAACAGAAAATCTGACATCAAAGAAAAATCACTCAATAGCAAAATTAATTATTTAGTAATGCATATAAATGTGATTATTGATTTTTATTAACAAATTTAAAACAAATGAATTCGAATGTCAATTTTCAAATTCAAATCTCAAATTGAACAGTTTACAGCTCTCTCAGCTGTGGACCCTCCATGCCTCTCTGGAGACTGAAGTCTGACGTCACGTTTACACATAGCCGGGTATTTAGAGAAACGAATATTCCCCCCCCTCCGTTTTCAATAATAATATCGTGCACACAACATCGTTTACAAAAATGTTGTCATTTACATGAACCCGGATAAATAGGCCTTTGAGCGCCGTCATAACTATGCCAAACATATGGGCGGCAGTGTAGGGAGAAGGATGAAGCCATGCAAGCCAATCAGAATCCTTCTTTCCTGTCTTTCAAAACAGTAAACATGGCGAGAGGTTCATTTGTGTGGACTGACAGTGAAGTGGAGCTACTCCTAAATGTCGCGTTAGATTACAACCTTAACAGCATCCATGATCAGTAGCCAAACAAAGTGTAAACACATGACGTCAAGCATTTGCTGGTGCATGCTGTGACGTTTCAGAACCTAAAACCCCATTTCACCCAGTTTACACAGCAACACATGAACGCCGTTTTCAGAAATCTCCACTTTGGCTGGAGTTTTTACAAATGATCGTTTTCCGTGAAAAAAACTCCGTTTGCGTGTAAACAAGAGGCCAAACCGCATGAAAATATGTACGTTTTTCCTATGTGTAAACGGGGTGTGAGGTCCATGTGCCAAGAGCCACCCTTATCGAGGAGTGAAGACCGTAACCCTGGTTAACAGTGGAGGCTGGCTGGGTCAAACTGACCCCATCTGTTTTGCCTGTTCCTTCTTCCCTCCCTCCATCCTTCTCTCTTTCCTCCCTCTTTCCTTCCTCCCCCTTTCTTCCCTCCTTCCTTCTTTCCTTCCTTCCTTCCCTCCTTCTTTCCATCCTCCATCTTCCTTCCTTCCTCCCTCCCTTCTTCCCCTCCACCCCTCTTTCCTTCCTTCTTTCATTCTGGCTTTCTTTCTTTCCTTCCTCCCTCCATCCTTCCTTCCTCTTTTCCTTTCTTCCTCCCTCCCTCCTTCCTTCCTCCGTTCCTTCTTTCCTCTGTCCTTTCCTTTCTTCCTCCCTCCTTCCTTCCTTCCTTCCTTCCTCCATCTTTCTTCCTTCCTCCCTCCTTTCTTCCCCTCCACCCCTCTTTCCTCCTTCGTTCCTCCCTCCCTCCCTCCTCTCTTTCCTTCCTTCCTTTTTCCCCTCCTCCCTTCTTTCTTTCTTTCTTTCTTTCTTTCCCCTTCCTCCCTCCTTCTTTCCTGCCTCTCTCCTTCCTTCTTTCCCCTTTTCCTTTCTCCCTCCCTCCCTCCTCCCTTTTTTCCTCTGTCTTTCTTTCCCCCTCCTTTCTCCCTCCCTCCTCCCTCCTTTCCTTCCTTCCTTCCCCCTCCTTCATTCCTTCCTCTTTTCCTTTCTCTCTTAATCATTTCCTTTCTTTCCTGCCTCCCTCCTTCCTTCTTTCCCCTTTACCTTTCTCCCTCCTTCCTTCCTCCCTTCTTTCCTTTCTCCCTCCCTCCTTTTTTTACTCCCTTTCTTCCTTACTCCTTTCCTTCCTCCCTTCTTCCCCTCCATCCCTCTTTCCTCCTTCCTCCCTCCTTTCTTTCCTTCCTTCCTTCCTTCCTTCCCCTTTTCCTTTCTCCCCCCTCCTTCCTTCTGCTTTTCTTTCTTCCTCCCTCCCCTCCTCCCTCCTTCCTTCCTTCCTCCCTTCCATCCCTCTTTCCTCCTTCCTCCCTCCTTTCTTTCCTTCCTTCCTTCCTTCCTTCCCCTTTTCCTTCCTCCCTCCTTCCTTCCTTCCCCTTTTCCTTTCTCCCCCTCCCTCCTTCCCCTTTTCCTTTCTTTCTCCTTCCTTCCTTCCTTTCTTCCACCCTCCTTCCCCTCCATCCTCTTTCCTCCTTCCTCCCTCCTTTCTTTCTTTCTTTCTTTCTTTCTTTCTTTCTTTCTTTCTTTCTTTCTTTTTCTTTCTATCTTTCCTTCTTCCTCCCCCCTTTCCTTCCTCCCTCCTTCTTTCCTGCCTCCCTCCTTCCTTCTTCCCCCTTTACCTTTCTCCCTCCGTCCTTCCTTCTTTCCTGTCTTTCTTTTCCTTTCTCTCTCCTTCTTTCCTCCTTTATTTACTCCCTTCCTTCCTTCCTCTTTTCCTTCCTTCCTCCTCCCTCCCCTTTTCGTCTCTTTCCTTCCTCCCTTCCTTCTTTCCTCTGTCCTCCTTTCCTTTCTTCCTCCCTCCCTCCTTCCTTTATTCCTTCTCTCTTTCCTTCCTTCCTTTCTTTCCACCCTCCTCCATTCCTTCCCTCTTTTCCTTTCTCCCTCCCTCCCTTCCTTCTTTCCATTTTTCTAATGTCAGATGTTGTCTTGCAATTTGTATGAGATTCACCCCCTTTTTCCCGTCACAAATGCCCATAATATTGAGTAATAATAATGATGAGAATATTAATTAATAAAGTAATATGCACTATACACTGTGCTGCATCCAATACAGTTTCTGGTTGATTGTGGACAGTACTGAACCTTTTATGAGGAAATCAGACAAGAAGGGTGAATGACTCGCAACACTGCAGGACTCCTTGGAGAAAAAAATATTATTTATTACTCCGTGACGTACGTTTTGAGCTGTGTGCTCACACAGTCAAACAGTTGTCAATCAAGTTGAAAGAGTTTCTGTTGCAATTTGTGGGAGGTCATGTCGTACAATGATTGGACTATTAGCTGCCGCGGCTGAGCAAGGAAACACAGATGTCCTTCACTCATATTAATTTATAGAATTATTCATATAATAGGCTATATTATATTAATTTATACAGGTTACTATTATATATTTATTTTGTAAAAAACAGTCGGATGGACCAACATTTGAACATATTATAAACAGCTTGTTTATTTACAGGACACAATTTTGAAAACGATATATACATATCGGCTGCTCACACATGAATGCTGTGTAGCTTACATTAAAAAAACAACAACAGAAAAACACAAACTTTGCTTTTCAAAAACATCTTCGCAATAAACTGTTCACGAATGTTGCACCAAGTGAGTCACAATTTGCAATAAGCAATAATTTCCTCTATCATTATTTGGTGCATTTCACGAAAAACAATCGCAGCAGCTGATCACGAACGCATCTCGCATTAAGCGTACATGGAATTGCAACCGGTAAACCGTCACTTGGCAATCATTTGATATACCCTGTCTCCTATTGCTTTGCACAAAATTACGTCATTTGACAACGATAAATAACAGAATTCCCTAAGTAAGCAATTTAACAAAAAAGTATTTTTTAATATACATTATTTGATAGCAAAATATTTTTAATGTAAAAATACAGCTAAATGAACAATTCAATTTTAAAATAAATAATTTTTTGCTTCATTTCACCATTTGACAAAATTTTGACTTTTCCTGGAAATTTTATCACTTTTTTCCTGACATGTTATCAATTTTTGTACTAAAATTTTCTCTTAACATCGTCCAATTCAGCGTCTCACACACAATTCAGACTCAAACTGGCACTTGGGTCTGTGATTTGTTTAAAAAACATTGTTAAGTGGCACGGGACATCCAAAAGGTTGATAGATAATTAGTGTCACTGTCCTGAGAAGGACTCGACCTTTTTCCAAAAAGGCACGTTTTGGAGAGGTTGTAAAAGGTAGCAGATTGTGTTCAATTGTAGGAGTTGTGCGATGGGAACAAGAGTAATCTTGCGAGAGCCAGTGAGCTGCCAACAGAGGGTGCCTGTGTAAGAGGCTAGGACAAGTGTAGCAGTGTTTTTCTTATTTCGCTCCTGCTTCTCTCAGAGATTTGAGATTTTCTTCATTTGGGTGCAAACGTCTTATTTTATTGAGAGCTACAAAACTATGTCAAGATATCATAATAAAGTAAAATTTTTGCGAAAAATCTGCAGTGAGGGCTGGCACATTTTAGTAGTTTTATCAATCACAATCATTCGTTACAGGCCCAGGCTTAAAGCCTGCCTACAGTTCTTATTGTTGATAAAGGACTGGGTCCTCTGGTCCATGGAGGACCAAGGGTCTCATTTATAAAAGAGTGTGTAGGATTCATACTAAAAGTGTACGTACGCCCTACAGACAGACTTTGCTTTTCAAAAATATCTCTGCGATAAACTGTTCACAAATGTTGCACCGAGCGAGTCACGATTTGCAATAAGCGATTATTTCTTCTCTCAGGCTTAAAGCCTGCCTACAGTACTTACTGTTGATAAAGGACCAGGTCCTCTGGTCCATGTCTGGTCCATGGAGGACCAGGGGTCCCATTTATAAAAGAGTGTGTAGGATTCATACTAAAAGTGTACATACGCCCAAAAGCTCAAAATTGTGTGCGCACAAAAATATTCTGATTTATAAAACCATGCGTATGCACACCTGCTCGCAATGATCCCTTTATAAACCACAGACCTCCTGGAATTGTGTGCACCTGGATCCGCCTCATATTCCGCCCTCTACACGCCCAAATCCAACGATAAATGGTTAATGCAAATCACTTCATGAATGCGCTGTGCATATAAATAAACCGCATGTGAGTGTGCTTTCGTTGTGGCGAGTCATGGCGACAGGTGAGAAACTAGCCGAAAAACAGAATTTCTCAGAGATAGAGACCCTTGGTGGAGGTGGAGGACCGAAGAATGTTTTTAATTGTTGGCCACGGCAGCGAGATCATTAATAAAAGGAAGCAAAGCAAGACAGAACGGATCGTGACAAAACTAAAATAAATAAATAAATAAATAAATATTTCAACAGAAGGCATTAGAGAGAAAGTGGAAGATTAGCTACAGCCTATATGTGGCATGAGAGTGGAGAGTGGAAATGGGTTAATTGGGCTTAGAATAATTTTAGTGCGGCATGACAACGCCACCTGGGGGAATTTCGCCCCCAGGAAATTAGTTAAGGATGCAGGGCCGAATGCACCCAGACAGACGTAGATTTAAGATATAAAAAAAAAATATTTTTATTTATACTCAATTATTTTAAAAAGTCAACAACGCTTAGCTCTTCCGATGCTGCAACACTGTAACCACAGATACTCTTCAACCACACGTACTTTGTCACATGAGTGGTGGATCCAAAAAAGAAGAAACAAAGCAATCAAAGTAAAGTATTTAACAATCAAATAAAGCAATCAAAGTAAAGTATTTAACAATCGAATAAAGCAATCAAAGCAAAATATTTACACACAAGGGAAACAAAGCAAACACCAAGCAAACACAAGAAAGCAAAGCAAATCATTTAGTAATACATTCAAAGAAAAGAATAAACGTGCTAACCCAATCAAAGTAATAAATAAAGAAATTAATCAGAACCGCCGACTACATATGATTGACACAGACGAGGGATCACGTGTTCGAGCATACAGTGACATTGGGAACCAGCAAATTATAGCACGTCACTTAAGGTGATCATAAACTAGACAGGGGAGTAAAACAGAGACCCATGGCGATTTCACAGCCATGACCAGATGTGAGCAAACTTTACTTCACCAGACACAGACAAGACAGCAGTAGAGTCCCGGTGAATGGAGCACCGCAGCGCACAGCCAGGCCCGAAAGTGCCTGCAAAGCGCACACACAAACAATAACAATTACACACATATTGAGAATACATGAATGAAAAAGGCGTAACCTGATTACAGGCCACAGAGCATCAGCACAGCCTCCGACAGAGAGGGGAGGGAGAACAGCGGGCCGCAGTTAAACGCTGCTGAGAGACCAGGAAAAGTAAAACTTAGCGGCCAGCTGGAGAGCTGAATTACAGCTGCCGATTAAGTGAGCCGACATACCTGAGGAGAGTGGACCAAACAGCACGGGCCAACAGCGCGGACAACTCCAGTCTCACACAGCCACAGCCAGCTGGCCGACACACTGCAAGGCACAATAAAGAGCAGGTGTCATGTCCAGAGACCGCATGATACCCCAACACTACCAGGTGAGACAGACTTACAGTTTCGGAGAGGTGGAGAAGATCCGGCACATCAGCCACACCAACCGTCACACAGTTCAGACCACACAAAGCGCCACGCCAAACATGGACGCCAGCCCCGAGGGAGATGAGGTCAAGCCAGTCCTCACTTTGAAACATCTGGTCAAGCCAGCCCCCACGTTGTTTTGGGGTGCGCGCATATACTACACATTACGGCAAGAGCGAGAAAGGACTGATTTCAAAGTAAAAGCAAGCTTCCAAAAAAACGACCTCAGGGTGCAGTAAAAGCAAGCTTCCAAAACGACCTTAGGGTGTCACCCAGAAAACATCACGTCAATCTCACGTAGCATTTCAAAATACAAGCCCTCTGAACTGTCATATTTCCCTGTGCTCCATCTACAGTAAGATTTATATATATATATATATATATATATATTTTAAAAACTACATGTTATTACTCAACCGTTCCACTTCAGACTGATAGTACACGACCTCAGGGTGTCACCCAGAAAATATCAGGTCAATCTGATGTAGCATTTCAGAATAAAAGCCCTCTGAACTGTCATATTTTACTGTACTCCAGCTGTACTGTACTGTACTCAATCACATACACAAATTCATATATTCAGTATAATAACTACACACATTACATTTAGAAACCATTTGGTCACTTTAACCTATCATTTATTGGTTTAAATTGGTTGTACCACCTGACAACTGAAAAAATGCATTTTCATTTCAAATAGTAACATGTTTTAGTCATCTGTCTCTATTTAAGTTTTCTTAAATAGAGACTTAAACCTAACTCTAACCCTAACCCATCAAAAACACTTCACATAAGATAACATTTGATACAACACTACAACACTATAACACTATTCTAAATGGCAACAACGAAGTGTCTTTTAACAAAATCGGAACATTTTCAAATGTTGGGTCAACACTGGTAGACGATATCTCATCTCAGTTTTGTGTATTAAAGTTTTCCCAGTCTGAACGCATTAGCCGTGTGTGCCGTGAATTGAGAGGCTCTGGCTCTGCAATCACTTTGAGCACTTCAGCTGCGTAGAAAAAAATGATGTCAGCACGATGTGGCCAAGTGAATGCATTTTTTCCTCCCAGTTGCTGCATGCAGCTCACCTCAATCTCTTCCCCAACTACTTGAAGGACCTGCCCCACAAATGGCTGACCTTCATAATTCACCATGATAAACTTTCCATTTAGATCACTGCTCTCATGGGCGCTCTCATGGGCGCTCTCATGGGCACTGGCCTGAGCACTGGCCCGGGCACTGGCCTGAGCACTGGCCCGGGCACTGGCCTGGGCACTGGCTGTTTGGAGGTTGACCATTATGGGATTGTGGCACTGGCAGATCTTTGGTCTGCTACAGAAGCAGGAGATCTCTCTGTGCATGACTTTCCCTGTTTCAGTGGAGATTACTTGCCAAAGTTCCCTTTACAAGAGGCACAACCTCAGGGACCGCTTCATCAAATCTTCTGATGTCCTCCTCAGTCACCCAGAAGAACTTGACATCAGATTTCCTCTGTGTTAGGAGGTTGTAAAAATTTTCTGGGGTCTGGACATCTTCACCCCTTTGGACAGCAGAGTCAGCAATGTGCTTCACTGCACCGCCAACTCCATCGGGGGCGCCTTTTCCATGGGACTTCTCTGAGAAGTTCCATGTCACCTGCCAGAAGCCTGAGAGGAAGGGAATGGTGCTAAGCAAATAGAAATTCTTTTTATTGCGGTATTGGGTGACTGGACCATCACTCTTCACATGTAGAATTGTAGGAGATGGATTGCAATTCTTCATCACATCCCTCAGCACTGGCTCCAAGTGGTCCCACACAGCTCTCTCATCATGCCGAAGGGATGCAGAGATGGTTGCATAGGACTGTGAGCCTGCTGCTGTATAAGCCACACATGTGTGGACTGTGGCCTGCTTCCGACTCCCTCCAAAATGAAAAGCCTGCACCTCACTATTAAGTTTGCAGGAGAAATTCTCTGAAAAGTCCACATGGACAATTTCATCTTCTCTTAGGCTTTCTTTTAAAGCCATGCACTCTTTAGCTTGGTGCAACCAGTTGTAGTGGTGTTTGGCTAGGCTGTCGAGCTTCTGATTGAAAATGTTCAACAGTTCAGCACATGTTCCAGTTTGTGTTTCTTTTACAAAATTCATGTATGTTTTTGGCCCCTCTGACACAGATTTTCTGATCCACTGATGCCATGTCATGGTCTCTTCTGCCTGTGGTACTGGAATTTCAACTTCATTATAACAGCATTTGGGGCAGACTCGATACATGCATGTCTTGTTGTCTGGACTGCATACAATAGAAGACAACAGCTGAGACATGCTGGTAGTTTTCAGGAGACCTTTCTGGTGCAGTTTTTCGGGACCTCTTTCCAGCGGGAATTATCAGACAGGTGAGTGATTTATATATAAAATATATATAAAAATTTCCACATCTTTAGAGTAAAACTACCATACTATTCTTACTAATATCAATATGGCTCTTACACGCAAAAACACGCTGCTGGATTTAATCTTCATAATAACATGGATCAAAGGCAGGATATAACGTGAAATTAAATTTGTGTGAGACATCAATCCTTATAATCGTTCCTCCCACAGTGTATTTCTAAAATCTGACTTCAGTTCTCCACCTCACCGTCTTTGTCGCCAATTCCCTGTGTCTCCAAAATGTGCGTAGGCCTATGCATGGCTCAGAGTTTGCTTACAGTTGCGCACAGTCTCCCATCAAGTTTGCTTTTTATAAATCACAACCTTTGCGCCACTTTAAAGCCCTGGTTTGTGCGTACGCAAGCTTTAGAAATGAGACCCCAGAGCTGGCTCAAGAGCCGGAAACTCTGGACATCTAGGCACACTCTCAGGGCAGCACCTGGCTACAGGGCCTGCATGCGTTTTCCAAAGACAGTCAGTGTAACAGAGCATGCACGTAAAAAATGTTTTTGAGAGATACCTTGGTACTGGAGTGAACATTTCAGATGGGATTTTTCAGAAACACACTATATGACCTGTAAATGGGCCTTGATGTCCAAAATAGTGAACCCCTCCTTTAATTTTTACATTCAATGAAGTTGTTGGTTCTGTTGTCCGTTGTCCTGCGGTACACATTCCACAGCGTTGGTGGAAACTGACAGCCATCCCTCATATAGTTGCGATGAAGGTACCGGATGAACAGGTCCAGGTTTTGGAAGCACCGAATGAGTCGGAGAGTGGACCTTTTGCAGCCAGTTGCTGGAAGTTCTGGCGCACCAATGCCAAAGGCAGGTACCTGTAATATATTTTAGGATTAAGAGGAGTATTCAAATTGAACAACTCTTAACCCAGGAATAGGATATAGCACTAACATGAAAATAGCCCATGGAGATAATAGTCAGTCCCAGGGGGACTGCCTACAAGAGACTTTTTCAATCAATCAATCAGTTTTATTTTTAAAGCCCAATATCACAAATCACAATTTGCCTCAGAGGGCTTTACAGCATAAGACATCCCTCTGTCTTTAGGACCCTGGCAGTGGACAAGGAAAAACTCCTCAAAAACATGTCCCACGCATACCTTGCGTCTGCTACGCCCATGCCTAGCACGCAGATCTGGTACTAAAAGGTGGAGCTGTGAACACTGCAGTCTGTTGATTGGTCAGTAGCAGACGGTCACTCTGCTCAGGGCTGAGCTGTAGCGAGTTATGAGGCAAAAGCCACTGTTCATATTATAGAGAGTTTAATTAGTAAACTGTAATGAAACAGTGAAAGGATATTTTGCTGCTTCTTGCATTAGCCAGAGTTGGAGTAAAAATAACTTCATTCACATTCCAATTGCCGGGATTTTTAAGGTGGAACATTAAGCCATTAATGTTACTCAATGCACAAGCTGACGACATGACTCAACCAACACACCTTAAATTTCAATATGCCAACTTTGATCATTATTTTAGTTTTTATGTAACAGACACTTTTAGTAATGGGTGGATCTTCAAGTGTTTGTATTAATTTCGGCCAGGTTATGTGAACTGCAAATATTCTAATCCTCACTCGGAGAAAAGAAAAGGGTTGTGTAGCGTCCGGCCAACTTAACACTATACCCCCAAGCTTGCCTGAGAAGGACTAAATGCACAAACCCAGTATTTTTATATATCACATGGAGGGAGACTCTCACTGCAGCCTGTTTTGTTTTGAGCTGTTTTGTTCTGAAAATGTTGGCATGCAATCTCGTTCTGTGGATGATAATCGGGGTGCAGATTTTCCTCTGTGTCACCGATTATGAGGAAATACAGTGAGGCAAACTTAGGCAATTCTGAGCAACAAGAGGCAGAATAGGAAGACAAGAAAGTTGGCATTACAATATACATTTTGCATCAGCTGAGGCTTGAACTCACAACCTCTGACACCAAAGAGCATCTTCTTTCTGACTGAGCTAATTAGTGAGTAACAAGGCATCAGTGGCTTCACAAATTGACTAAGCCAGTCACCAGGATGACAGCAGCTGTCAAGGCAGATTTCAAACTGCTATCAAAAAATTCAGTTATCAAGACAAAAATCTGAAAATACACAAATTACATCTAGACAGCATGGAGATGTTGGCAATTTGATTTAAACAATGATTGATTTACTCCACAAGTGAAAAGCTGATGTTTAAAAATGACATTCTTGCATTGACTCCAATTGTTCACATCAGAGCAAAATTCAAAATACTGTCAAAAATACAATTTTTGATATAAAATTCTGATATTCATCAAACATCATCTATCGTGACTCCTAAATTTTGTCAATTTTTTTTCATGAACACTGAAAATTTATTTAGCACAAATTTGCAAGTATATGTTTACAGTACCGTTTACAGTCCAACATCTTGATGCACTGTAGTCTCAATTTTTGATAAATCAAAAATCTGTGTGGATCGTTTATGTAGGACAGTCTGAAGATGCTCTGTAGCAAATTTGGTGTCAATTGAGCAAACATTGTGGGAGGAGATAGATTTAATACGTTTTACTGATTTTGAAAAAAACAGAGTGATGGACTTCATAATTTGTAATAGCTTTAAATGTACAGAAGTGTCTTCAGTATTGGGGCTACATTTTGGTGAAATTTGTGAATCTGTACCACATATGGTTGATTTGTTATGATTTTTTTTTTTTTAACTTTAGATGCTTACTGTAGCGCCACCATCAGGCCTATTCGCTTGTGTTTGCAGCTGAGACAATCTGGTATAGGACTGGACCTTTGTGCAAAGTTTGGTGATGTTTTGCGCATGGGAAGTATGATTTCCTCGGAACAAGAGAGAACGAGCAGAAAAAAAAAGAAGGTCCTGGCAGCTTAGGCTGCCCAGCCCCTAATAAAGCACAGCAAAAACTAATTCACAGTCTCACCAAATTTGATGGAGAGTTCTGGGGCAAGGACGATCCCCTGAAATTTTAATAGCACTATGGCAGTCAGTGTAAAAAGCTAATTCATGATTTTGGTCAATATCTTTGATCCTAAAGTTAACGGAGCTACCAAACTCAATATACTGGGCCCGTAAATCAGGTCTTAGCTAAACAAGACACCAAAGTCTCTTTGTGGGTTTGGAAGGAACCAGGTCTCCTGATTGTGTTTCAAATATGCATTCAAATGAACAGTTGAACAGTTACATAAGGATTATTGATATGATTCACTAATCTACAGTAACAAATCCACTACATACCCCAGTGCCATGAACTTCCTGATGCACTTCCGTAGCTTGCCATGTCACCTGTAGGGTCTAGCTAGGCCCAGTTCTTGCACCCGCCTCCACAAAGACTGGCAGAAGTGGAAGTAGCAGGCACTTGGGCAACTTTGAGGGAGCTCCGTCTGGAGGGCCAGCAGGAGAGAGCTCTCAAAGTCCATCACGACACGTCGCGGACTCCAGACATTGCCAGTTACCCGGCGCACCTTCTGTTTAACATGGGCCAGGACCTGCTGATACTGCCCCACTGTTTTGCCCATCAGCAGGCACAGGACGAGAGGCACCACTCTTCCCATGTACCTGTAAAACCATAGAATATGTGACACGTTTAAAACTAACATAAAAGGGTTGGAAGCTATACAGTACATCAGCTGTTTATTAAATGTTCTCTACTTTTACACTAAAACTGAACTAAAAGTGTTTATAACCTAATCATTTGTATCAACTCAAGCGTTCATGTGTTCAAAAAAATTGGTCTTTCACTGAAGCTGAAATTGATGGTTATGAACTGCATATAGGGGCCTGGGCAACTTTTGAAAGTGCCATCCATGTACAGTACAGGCCAAAAGTTTGGACACACCTTCTCATTCAATGCGTTTTCTTTATTTTCATGACTATTTACATTGTAGATTCTCACTGAAGGCATCAAAACTATGAATGAACACATGTGGAGTTATGTACTTAACAAAAAAAGGTGAAATAACTGAAAACATGTTTTATATTCTAGTTTCTTCAAAATAGCCACCCTTTGCTCTGATTACTGCTTTGCACACTCTTGGCATTCTCTCCATGAGCTTCAAGAGGTAGTCACCTGAAATGGTTTTCCAACAGTCTTGAAGGAGTTCCCAGAGGTGTTTAGCACTTGTTGGCCCCTTTGCCTTCACTCTGCGGTCCAGCTCACCCCAAACCATCTCCATTGGGTTCAGGTCCGGTGACTGTGGAGGCCAGGTCATCTGCCGCAGCACTCCATCACTCTCCTTCTTGGTCAAATAGCCCTTACACAGCCTGGAGGTGTGTTTGGGGTCATTGTCCTGTTGAAAAATAAATGATCGTCCAACTAAACGCAAACCGGATGGGATGGCATGTCGCTGCAGGATGCTGTGGTAGCCATGCTGGTTCAGTGTGCCTTCAATTTTGAATAACTCCCCAACAGTGTCACCAGCAAAACACCCCCACACCATCACACCTCCTCCTCCATGCTTCACAGTGGGAACCAGGCATGTGGAATCCATCCGTTCACCTTTTCTGCGTCTCACAAAGACACGGCGGTTCTCAAATTTGGACTCATCAGACCAAAGCACAGATTTCCACTGGTCTAATGTCCATTCCTTGTGTTTCTTGGCCCAAACAAATCTCTTCTGCTTGTTGTCTCTCCTTAGCAGTGGTTTCCTAGCAGCTATTTGACCATGAAGGCCTGATTCGCGCAGTCTCTTCTTAACAGTTGTTCTAGAGATGGGTCTGCTGCTAGAACTCTGTGTGGCATTCATCTGGTCTGTGATCTGAGCTGCTGTTAACTTGCGATTTCTGAGGCTGGTGACTTGGATGAACTTATCCTCAGAAGCAGAGGTGACTCTTGGTCTTCCTTTCCTGGGTCGGTCCTCATGTGTGCCAGTTTCGTTGTAGCGCTTGATGGTTTTTGCGACTCCACTTGGGGACACATTTAAAGTTTTTGCAATTTTCCGGACTGACTGACCTTCATTTCTTAAAGTAATGATGGCCACTCGTTTTTCTTTAGTTAGCTGATTGGTTCTTGCCATAATATGAATTTTAACAGTTGTCCAATAGGGCTGTCGGCTGTGTATTAACCTGATTTCTGCACAACACAACTGATGGTCCCAACACCATTGATAAAGCAAGAAATTCCACTAATTAACCCTGATAAGGCACACCTGTGAAGTGGAAACCATTTCAGGTGACTACCTCTTGAAGCTCATGGAGAGAATGCCAAGAGTGTGCAAAGCAGTAATCAGAGCAAAGGGTGGCTATTTTGAAGAAACTAGAATATAAAACATGTTTTCAGTTATTTCACCTTTTTTTGTTAAGTACATAACTCCACATGTGTTCATTCATAGTTTTGATGCCTTCAGTGAGAATCTACAATGTAAATAGTCATGAAAATAAAGAAAATGCATTGAATGAGAAGGTGTGTCCAAACTTTTGGCCTGTACTGTATACTTCTTGGCACCTGTCAAGTCAGTCAAGTTAATTAATATGATGCTGCATAAAAACTAAATATTTATCAGAGTCAATGTTGTTACTAAACCTCGACATATCCAAGACAGTTATAACATGTAAAAATATCCAGTCTCCAATAACTTCATTCATTCATTCATCTTCTAACCGCTTCATCCTCTTGAGGGTCACGGGGGGGCTGGAGCCTATCCCAGCTGACATCGGGCGAGAGGCAGGGTACACCCTGGACAGGTCGCCAGACTATCGCAGGGCTGACACATAGAGACAAACAACCATTCACACTCACATTCATACCTACGGACAATTTAGAGTTATCAATTAACCTAGTCCCCAATCTGCATGTTTTTGGACTGTGGGAGGAAGCCGGAGTGCCCGGAGAGAACCCACGCTGACACGGGGAGAACATGCAAACTCCGCACAGAAGGGCTCCCACGCCCAGGATCGAACTGGCAACCCTCTTGCTGTGAGGCGACAGTGCTAACCACCACACCACCGTGCCGCCCCTCCAATAACTTTTTATATTGAAAATATAATATTTTCATTTTTGTGTTTTCCCCCCAAATCAGTGACATCGCTTAAATTGGCATTTAAAGAGTTGAAATCATGATTTTTTTTTTTTTTTCATATTTAGCAGTTTTGATCAGGACTGAGGTTGATTAACAGATGTAAGCAAAAAAGTTGAAAGAAATATTTATCTGTTATATTTTTACAGCAGTTGTTTTAGTGGCCATTTTGGCCTCTAACAGTAGCCTACATAAAGGGAGTCTTTTTAACAGTACACAAGGGTTAAAAATTTACTGAATTTGGACAGATAAACAACCACCAGCAAAAGACAAACTTATGACAATCAGGTCGTTTGTATCATCAATCAGAAACATTTGGCTGACATCAGCTGACCTACCCATAATACTAGGTATGAAAAAACAAAAACTAAAGACATTTTCTCTATCATTCTAGTTTATTTTAGTTACTTTTGTAAGCCACGTTTTCATTTTTATTTCAGTCAACCAGTGTTGGTCAAGTTACTTGGAAAAAGTAATTAGTTACTGATTACTGATTACCTCACCAATAAAGTAATCTTACCATTACGTTACTGATTACTTATTTTCAAAAGTAATTAGTTACATTACTAGTTACTTAGTTACTTTTCAAAAACTTGATGCACAACCTAAATACGCTTTATACGGTCCTTATAGCATGGCTACAATTCTATAAAGCCTTATCACAGCATATCACTCCGCGTCAGCTAGAACATGATATGTATTTCTGATTGACCGTGGTGAAGTTAGTTTTACGTTGGATATTCGACAGATATTCACTCCAGGACAACCTCTTCTGTAAAACAAGGGGTGTATCTCATCCAGCCAGTGTATTAACATGATCCCACACTGATTTTGAGTCAATTGATCACATGACCTGGAAGCTATTGAGCTAAAATGCTAATATTTATATATAAAAATTAATAAAAATATTTAGAGATTTAAAATATAAAAACAAGACGTGTATCTCATGCAGCCAGTGTAGGAATATGATCCTACATTGATTTTGAGTCATTTTGAGCTAAAATGCTAATATTGACTCAGTAATGCAGCCCTTTTTCAGAAAAGTAAAGGTAATCTAATTACTGTTTTTGCAATTGTAATCCCTTTACTCGTTACTTGGAAAAAGTAATCAGATTACAGTAACACGTTACTTCTAACGCGTTACTGCCCATCACTGCAGTTAACAAAAATGTTTTTTCACACCTAATGTCAGTTTTTTAGTTAGTTTTAGTTAACGATAATAACCTTGGGTAGAACACAACACTTCCTATTAAACAGGAACACATGAAAGAAACTGAAGATATAAAATTGAGAGAAAAAGATAAGTACCTGCTGAGGAGGGCATAGTTTCTATCTGTTGTGAAAACAAAGACCCCCATTGTCTTGGCAAGACAGAAACCGATTCCCCCGCCAAGTTTGAGCCCACGGATTCTCAACGACCACATCATCCACATCTTGTGGAATTGGTGGCAGGACTGATACATGTTTTCGGTTCATCATTGAGCGCACAGAGTGGAACTCAGGGACCCTGTCACCCCGTTGGACTGCTCTGACCGCCTTGTGGTACACCTGTCTTATGGGCATGCTTGCGTCATTCTCTATCATCTGGAACATCCTTTGCTTGAATGTACCTGCTGAGATCAGATCCCTCTCATCAGGGTGGTTGTGCTGGGGTGTCTGCAGGACATGGATGTTGGGCTGCTGCGCATGAATGTCGAAGAAGGCCGTGTGGAGGAAGACATTGCACGTCCTCCTCCAACAACGCCAGTATATCTTCTGTCCTTTCTCTTTGTTTTTTTGGTACCTATGACCATCATGCACTAAAATTTCCCCCCCTTGATTCCCTTGCTATATATATATATATATATATATATATATATATAGATATACCATGACGTATAAATAAACTACATCTAACCAGTAGCACGGGAAAGTGGAGTACTCAAAGTGGGGTGCTGCTGGGTATGTATGTACTTGATCACATCTTGATGACAATTTAATCATGAATTATTGGCATTTGGTTTGATGGTGTGCTGGATTTGGTGTGTGAGGATCATTACGCAGACGAGTTTGAAGCAGCGAAGGCCAAGAGTGGAAAATAAATCCATATGAGACAATAAATAGGCCTGTTAGAGTAAATGATCTTGCATTGAGATACATTTTGTGGTGAATTGGGCAATTATAGACATGATAGTGCATTTATAAATCCCAGCACTCTTCCTCTCTCCCTCGCAAATTGCAATTCGCTGACTCAGCACCTGCGTCGCCAATTCCTCCTATCTTCAAAAAGGGTGTACACCACGGTACGCCATGGTCAGAGTGGGTGTAAATGTCTGGAACTTTTTCCCATCAAGTTTTGGTTTGATAGATGACATATTTGGCGGAGAAAAGTTATTACGCACAAAATGGGGGGAAAAAGGTGTAAAAAATAAAAAAAAGGTGTTTTCACAATGATAAATGAGGCCCCAGAATGCAAGGCGTTTGGTGCCGTGTAAGTCAAGGTGAGACATGATTTTATTCATAACACTGCCACTGTACATTTACTGCTGTTTATTAATTCCAGTCACTTTTTATGTGTGTGAGATCCTGCTTGTGTGTGTGTGCACCTTGAATATCATATGTGATGCCATTTCATAACTAAAATGGTGGTGAAAATATTTAACTTTGCTGGACGGCATTTCTCTGAGCCATTAGTTAAAAGGAAATAATTTATTTGCTTTGGAAAGAAGGCAACATAATGTGGAATTATAGGTTAAACAATCTTTGCTTCCTTTAATTTAGTTTGGATAACAGTAGTAGCCTAATAGTAGCTGCAGCAGCAACAGCATGCCTATTTTTTCTAATAAATTTCTTTGTTAAAAGTAATGCAGCGTGTGGTCTCCAACTTTTTGTCCTGTTCCCTGACAGTTGCCAACAGCTGTCTTGTTTTTATGTCTTTATTACAGATATGCAACGTTATTTGGCCATGGTGATCACAGCTTGCTGTTGGTTTGCAGGACTTCTGTTTTTCTGCTGATGTTGTTTTTTTTTTTTTTATCTATGTATACTGTCTTGGTTCATCATGTCAGAGGTAGTGAGTTTTGGAGTATAGACATTTGTTTGTTTTTGCATCTTCAGCACCAAGGACAGCGCTTAAAGTGATTTTGTTATAACCGCTGCCTGTAACAGGCTCGGGGACATCTTCAGCACCAAGGGCAGCGCTCAAACTATGTTAGTTTTTGTCTGCTTTTGTCATGTGGTGAATTCTACTGTTGGCCCCCTTATGGAAAAAATGCAATAAAATTTGCATTTGTTAGAACTTTTTAATGTTTTATTTGTGTGTAGCTTATGGCAGCCAGTCAGGAGCCTAGTGAGTGGCTATGTGCGATGTGCTATACAGCAGGAAAAAACATACAATCGTACTTGTACTCGTACTCGTCGTCCTCCGCTTATCCGGGTCCGGGTCGCGGGGGCAGCAGCCTCAGCAAGGAAGCCCAGACAGTCCTCTCCCCAGCCACTTCCATCAGCTCTTCCGCGGGAACCCCGAGGCGTTCCCAGGCCAGCCGGGTGATGTAGTCCCTCCAGCGTGTCCTGGGGCGGCCCCGAGGTCTCCTCCTGGTTGGACATGCCCGAAACACCTCCCAAGGGAGGCGTCCGGAAGGCATCCTTACCAGATGCCCGAACCACCTCAACTGGCTCCTCTCAATGTGGAGGAGCAGCGGCTCTATTCCGAGTCCCTCCCGAATGTCTGAGCTCCTCACCCTATCCCTAAGGCTGAGCCCAACCACCCTGCGGAGGAAACTCATTTCGGCCGCTTGTATTCGCGATCTCATTCTTTCGGTCACTACCCAGAGCTCGTGACCATAGGTGAGGGTTGGAACGAAGATCGACCGGTAAATCGAGAGCTTCGCTTTCTGGCTAAGCTCCCTTTTCACCACAACAGACCGGTTAAGCACCCGCATCACTGCTGACGCTGCCCCAATCCGCCTGTCAATCTCCCGCTCCATCCTACCCTCACTCATGAACAAGATCCCGAGATACTTAAACTCCTCCACCTGAGGAAGGACCTCCACCCTGACCTGGAGTGGGCAATCCACCCTTTTCCGGCTGAGGACCATGGCCTCGGACTTGGAGGTGCTGATTCTCATCCCAGCCGCTTCACACTCGGCTGCAAACCGCCCCAGTGAGAGCTGGAGGTCACTGTTCGATGGAGCTAGGAGGACCACATCATCCGCAAAAAGCAGGGACGAGATTCTCCCATCACCGAACCTGACACCCTCCACCACTCGGCTGCACCTAGAAATTCTGTCCATAAAAGTTATGAACAGAACCGGTGACAAAGGGCAGCCCTGGCGGAGTCCAACCCTCACCGGGAACAGGTCCGAATTACTGCCAGCCACGCGAACCAGACTCATGCTCCTTCGGTACAGGGACTGGATGGCCCTTAGCAAGGGGCCACCCACCCCATACTCCCGGAGCACCCCCCACAGGAGACATTGCAGCTGTTTAGTGGTACCGCTGGTCTGTGTTTACTGAAAGGGGAAAGTTGCCTGGTCCCCCCAGAAATGTAACTTTACTGCGGTCGGATTTTTCTGAGGTCGGACTAATGGGATTCAAATACTAGGTCAGACCTTTGGGTAGTCGGACTAATGGGTAGTCAAACAATTGGTTGGTCGGACTGAAGCCACGCACCCTACCTGCACAACACAACATTTGAGACTCGAAGGCTGCAGTCTTGTTTCTTCATGTGAGGAAATCAGTTTGTTAATAATTCTGTCCTGCACAAACAAGCTGCTGTGTTCCAGAAATTATCCAGTGCCCTTTATATATGATTGCAAGCTGGAGACCAAGAACAACTCTCAGTGTGGTAGGCCCCCATGAGGAAACACTGGAGCTAAAAGCTGAGGGACTAAAACAGTAAGATAGGATAAAAGGTATAAAAAGAACCAAATAAACAAAAAGCTATTTAGCTCATAAAACTGAGTTAATAGCTCGGTAAGAATGATCTAAAACAGAGATATAAAATGCATCAAAACTAAAATCTATAGGCTAATTAAAATAACAAAAGATAAAGGTTAAATGAGATAAGAACGTAAAAAGAGGAAGGGTAAGAACATAAAAAATAAATAAAAAATAGATAATAGATGGATAAATCTGTTATGAGAGAAATTTAAAATAGATAAATAAAGAGATCAGTTAAAAGCCTGATTAAAAAGATGAGTCTTGAGCCTCTTTTTAAAAACATCAACAGTCTCTGCAGCTCTGAGGTTCTCCGGCAGGCTGTTCCACAATCGGGGGCCATAATAACTAAATGCCGCCTCTCCGTGTGTTTTAGTCCTAACTTGTGGTATGGTTAAAAGGCCAGTGCTGGAGGACCTCAGGGTCCACGAGGGTTGATATGATAAAAGCAGGTCAGATAAATAAGAAGGCCCAAAACCGTTAAGACATTTAAACACTAATAAAAGAACCTTGAAATTGATCCTGAAGCGCACGGGGAGCCAATGCAGCAATTTTAAAACTGGTGTAATGTGCTCCTGCCCTCTGGTCCTCGTCAGCACTCGTGCAGCTGAATTCTGTAATAACTGTAGATTTGAGATACTCTTTTTGGGAAGACCAGAGAGCAGGGCATTACAATAATCTAACCTACAGGAGATAAAAGCATGCATCAGCACCTCCGTGCTGGCCTGAGAGAGAAACGGGCAGACTCTGGCTATATTCTTAAGGCGGTAGAAGCCTGCCTTTGTTATGTTTTTAAATATGTGGAATAAAACCGAGCTCAGAGTCAAAAATCACACCCAGATTTTTTACAGATTGTGTTGGTTTAAAATCCTGTAGTTTGGGTAAAAGTTTCTCTCTCTGGCCTTCAGGACCAATGACTAAAACCTCTGTTTTGTCCTGGTTGAGCTACAGGAAATTTGCTGCCATCCATGACTTTATATCTAAAATGCAGTTAAAAAGGCCATCAACTGGCCCTGTTGTCATCAGGAGACACAGCGAGGTACAGTTGCGTATCATCAGCATAACTATGAAAGCTGATGCCGCGTCTCCTGATGACGTCCCCCAGAGGAAGCATGTAGAGATTAAAAAGAGTTGGACCTAAAATTGACCCCTGGGGGACTCCACACTTTATCTCATGGGTTCCTGAGGAACATGTATCCATACTTACAAAGAAGTGTCGATCAGTAAGGTAAGAGACAAACCAGTTAAAAACAGTACCAGAGAGGCCGACCTGGTGCCTCAGTCTCTTTAATAAAATGTGATGGTCTACTGTATCGAAGGCAGCGGTTAGATCCAGTAGTACCAAGACTGTGAGTTTATGGTTATCTAAATTGCACCTGATGTCGTTTAAAATCTTTAAAAGGGCTGTCTCGGTACTGTGGTTCATCCTGAAACCAGACTGATACTTCTCTAAAGTGTTATTTGTATTTAAAAAATCATTTACTTGGTTAAAAACCAGTTTTTCTAAAATTTTGCTTAAAAATGGTAAGTTGGATACAGGTCAATAATTATTAAAAATGTTGGGGTCTAAATTGCTCTTCTTCAGAAGAGGCTTCACCACCGCCGTTTTCAAGCAGGTCGGAAAGACACTTGTCTGAAGAGAGCAATTCACCATGTACAGTAGCTGTTCCTCAAAGAATCCATAAAATGTTTTAAAAACCGGTGTGGGAATTGGGTCTAAAAGGCAGGTTGTGGGCTTTACTTGGGAGAAAACTCGACCAAGTGTCCTCGCATCAACCAGGGCAAAACTCTCCAGTGTTTCCTCAGGTAAAAGCAATGATCCAGGTGTGTCGACAGTTAAAATCTGTTGCGATAAGAGACTGGATCTGATGTCATTGATTTTACTTCTGAAGTGGTCTGCAAAGTCCTCACAAAGGGCATTGGTTGTTGTCTTAGGTGATCTGTTAAAATTGTGGAGAAGAGGAATTTGGGATTGTTTTTATTGTCAGAGATTAGTTTTTTGAAGTGGGAAATTCTTGCCTGTTTGACTGCGTTATTGTAGGTTTTGAGATGTTGACGTAATATTTCGTCGTGGACTGTTAGCTTTGATTTTCTCCATCTCCATCTTCATTTGAGGACATTGTGGTTTTTGTTCCTGATGCAGTTCCACCTCCTCTTTTACCTCCCCTAATAGAATGTAAAAAGTTAAAATTTGGTGGGGAAGCCTCGGTGAGAACAACAGATGCGTCGGTGCCAAGCCATGTCTCTGTAAGGAGAATACTGTCTAGGTTATTGTCTAAAATTAAATCATTTATGGTAAAAGATTTGTTTAAAAGGGAGCACACGTTCAGCACTGCCATTTTAACGTTTGTGCTGAACGTGCGCTCTTCATGACTTTTCAAATGGATGTTAAAAACATGGTTAGGTCTAAAAACATTCCTGGGTTTCAACTTTCTAAGTGTAATGATAGTTTTTATGGTGTGAATGTCCTGTGTTTCTGGTTGCAGAGAAGGTGCTACTGAGGGAGAAGTGTGTGTGGTGCAATGTGTAGTGGAGGAGGGTGGAGGTGGGTGAGCAGTGAGTCAGGAGGTGGCTGTGGTGCAGGATCGGACGGTCAGGTCAATGTTGACTGATAAAAGCCGTGATCCCTCCTGGTTTGGGTGGAGGCCATCCCGTTTAAAAAGGTGGGGTCTGTTTAAAAAAGCTATAAAATTATCCACAAAAGGGATACTTTTGGCCGAGCAGTGTCCCTACAGCCACAGGTGCAGCTGACGAAGGCGGCTGGTGGTGACGTCACCATAACGAGGTGGGGGAAGTGGGCCGGAAATTAGCCACTTCCCCGTGTCCAGCAGGCGGTCCACCAGGGAGATGAAGTCCTGCTTGAGGACCTCTGACTGCTGGTTCCTGAGGTCGTTGAGACCAGCCTCCAAGGCTTTTATGGAAACGAGGGAGGAGGATACCACTCTATTATCTGATCCAGAGTGGCTACTGGATCTTGCTTTCCTGACTGATGTACTGTGATCAGTGCTGTCAAGGCATTCAGTGCAAAACTGTCATTGTACATTCAGCTAGTGAAAAACAAAAAGTTTCAGCACTTCCCCTCTGTCTCCAAGATGTTGGAACCTGCACACAGGTGCAGCCAGTGTTATAAATGTTTCCAAGTATTGTAACCTCTTGTCAAGGCTTGGACAGGAGTTTGCAGACAGATTCAGTGACTCTGAGAGACTTGAGCCCTGTGTGACATTTATGGCCAACCCTTTGGACACAAGTGAGATTTCAGTTTTCTGTGTTGATCTTGTTGAAATGGAAATTGAGGTTGTAACCCTTCAACATAATGTGCAGTTTAAGTCTCAGAAGCATTCCCAACATTTCTGGAGCTTAGTAGACCCAGACAACTACAAAAATCTTCACCAAGCAGCTTTGAAAATGTCTGCTTTGTTTGGGTCTACATGAGTCAGCCTTTTCTGATATGAATGTAATGAAATCAAAGTTCAGAACAAGACTGAAGGATGAACATTTAAATGACTCCATAAGAGTGAAGTGGGTACACTCCAACATACACCTCGTTTTTTGGCTCCATGCAGTGCCAATCATCTCACTAACTGAAAAAGACTGTGTACATCACACATACCACTATGCATGCCAGTACTCTTGTGAAGTGTGATACAGTGACATGGGCAGATATAACAAAATGATGAGTGAATAGTTAACAATATCTGTTTTTGTAATTGCATTGTTTTGTTTTGACAGCATTCTTATTTCAATTTAATAGTGTGAGACACAGAAAGTACATACAGAAAGACAAAGTGCACATGCAGATGATTTAAATATTGTCTGTGATGTTTTGATACAAAATGTGAGCTGTGGACACTGACATTTTGTAAATGTCCAGTTAAAACAAGTGTATTGAGTTTTTTTGGGTTGAAACACTACCACTACCACACATCCCCTGACGTGCTGACGTATTACGGTAAGCGTGTTGTGTCATTTAGGGTGTTTCTGTGATAGCGTCTCTGTGCTGCTCTAGCGAACTCTACCAGCTTTCTTTCTGCTTTTCCTCACTTCGGTTGCTTAACATCTACTTCATGTCTTAACCCACACTAGTTCTGTTTAAGCACTCACAGCTCTCCTCTTTTTTACGACTTTCTTGCTTATCTGTTAGCTGTTGTCTGCACGTTACTAGCCTTGCTAGCTACATGAGCTTAATAGTTAGGCTTCTCCTTCTCCTGCTCTTTCTTGCTCGGTGTGCCAAATGTTCAGTTATGCCTCTGCCTCCTTTAGTGACAGTGGTAATTGTAACAAGTGTAGCTTATTTGCTGCGTTGGAGGCGAGGCTCAGTGAATTAGAAGCGTGGCTCCGCACCATGGAAAATCACTCGGTAGCTGCGGTAGTTAGCCAGTCCCCTGTAGCCGGTGCGGAGCCACATAGCATAGCCTCTGCTAGCGGTCCCCCGTAACCCCCGTGCAGCTGGGAGGCTGGGTAACTGCTGGCTAAAGCTAAACGTAAATTTAGTAAGATCGTTATTCATGTCGGCGGCAATGACACCTGGTTACGCCAATCGGAGGTCACTAAAATTAATATTGCCTCGGTGTGTGAATACGCAAAAACTATGTCGGACTCCATAGTTTTCTCTGGACCCCTCCCAAATCCGACCACTGATGACATGTTTAGCCGTATGTCATTATTTAATCGCTGGCTGACCAGGTGGTGTCCAGCAAACGATGTGGGTTTCATTAACCACTGGCAAACTTTCTGGGGAAAACCTGGTCTGATTAGGAGAGACGGCATTCATCCCACTTTGGATGGAGCTGCTCTCATATCGAGAAATCTGGCAAAGTTTATTAGTAATCCAAAACCCTGACAACCCAGAGTTGAGACCAGGACTCAGAGTGGCAGTCCTACACGCTTCTCTGAGCTTCCAGTGCAGTTACCCACCCATAGTTTTATATAAACGGTGTCTGTCCCCCAACCACCTAAATTTTAATTTTTTTAATTAATATCAGATAATCATATTGATTTACCTGGCTGTGTCAAGACGAACATGTTAGTCTAAATGAATCCACTCCTCCCAGTCATAATAATACCCACATTCCTTGAGACAGCGGCCGAGTAGGGGGAGTTGCAGCCATTTTTAACACTAGTCTGTTAATCAGCCCTAAACCTAAACTAGATTATAATTCATTTGAAAGCCTTGTTCTTAGTCTTTTACATCCGACCTGGAAAACCTCGCAGCCACTTTTATTTGTTATAGTGTACCGTGCTCCTGGCCCGTATTCTGAATTTGATTCTGAATTCTCAGAGTTTTTATCCAGTTTAGTTCTTAAATCAGATAAAGTTATTATTGTAGGCGATTTTAACATTCATGTTGACGTTGATAATGACTCCCTGGCTACCGCGTTTATCTCATTATTAGACTCCATTGACTTCAGTCAGGGTGTACATGAACCCTCTCACTGTTTTAACCATACCCTCGATCGAGTTCTAACGTATGGAATTGAAATTGATAACCTAACAGTCTTTTCTCAGAATCCCTCGCTATCGGATCATTATTTGATTACTTTCGATTTCTTTTTACTCCATTACACGCCACTCAGCAACAGTTACTATACTAGATGTTTATCAGATACTGCTGTCGCAAAATTTAAGGAAATGATTCCTCCATCATTAAATTTAATACCATGTCCTTCAGTAACTGAGGTTTCTAGGTACCGACTTTCACCTCTCCCGAATTGATCATCTTGTCGATAGCGCCATAGGCTCACTGCGAACAACACTCGACTCCGCAGCACTCTTAAAAAGAAGTTAACAAAGCAAAGAAATTTTGCTCCTTGGTACAACTCGCAAATCCGTAAGTTAAAACAAATATCACGAAAATTTGAAAGGAACTGGCGATTAACCAAACTGGAAGAATCTCGTTTAGTCTGGGCAAACAGTCTCAAAACATATAAGAAGGGCCTCCGCAATGCCAGAGCAAACTATTACTCAGCTTTAATAGAAGAAAATAAGAACAACCCCAGATTTCTTTTCAGCACTGTAGCCAGGCTGACTGAGAGTCACAGCTCTATTGAGCCTTGTATTCCTTTAGCCCTTAGCAGTAATGATTTTCTGAGCTTTTTTAATGACAAAATTAAAACTATTAGAGGCAAGGCAAAATTCATGACCTCCTGTCCTCAGATAGTACCTATCTGCCCTCAAACACGGCTGTAAGACCTATATTTAGATTGCTTCTCCCCAATTTCTCTTCAAGAATTGACTGCAGTGATTTCTTCATATAAATCATCAACATGTCTCTTAGACCCCATCCCAACTAGGCTACTTAAGGAGGTCTTACCTTTAGTTAACACTAACTTATTAGACATGATCAATATATCTTTAGTAACAGGCTATGTACCACAATCTTTTAAGGTAGCTGTAATTAAACCTCTCCTAAAAAAGCCCACCCTGGATCCAAAGGTGTGAGCAAACTATAGACTAATATCTAATCTTCCCTTTCTTTCAAAGATCCTTGAGAAAGTAGTTGCAGACCAGCTGTGTGATTTTCTCCATGATAATAATTTATTTGAGGAATTTCAGTCAGGATTTAGACTGCATCATAGCACTGAGACAGCACTAGTTAAAATTACAAATGACCTTCTGAATGCTTCAGACAATGGACTCGTCTCTGTACTTGTTTTATTAGATCTTAATGTGGCGTTTGACACAATTGACCATCAAATTCTACTGCAGAGACTGGATCACTTAATTGACCTTAAAGGTTCTGCACTAAGCTGGTTTAAATCTTATTTATCTGATTGTTTTCAGTTTGTTCATGTTCATGATGAATCATCCTTATGTACTAAAGTTTGTTTTGGAGTTCCCCAAGGTTCTGTGCTCGGACCAATTTACTCTATATATGCTTCCTTTAGGTAACATCA
Organism: Epinephelus fuscoguttatus; assembly: GCF_011397635.1. NCBI lineage: Eukaryota > Metazoa > Chordata > Actinopteri > Perciformes > Serranidae > Epinephelus > Epinephelus fuscoguttatus. The sequence goes on along the minus strand of NC_064768.1, from coordinate 4,159,679 downwards.
TTAGAAATCACTCTGTAAATTTCCAGTGTTACGCAGATCATACACAGTTGTATTTATTGATGAAGCCAGAAGAAACTAATCAATTAACTAAACTTCATAACTGCCTTAAAGACATAAAAATCTGGATGAGCTACAATTTCCTGATATTAAATTCAGACACAACTGAAGTTATTGTTCTCTGCCCCAAACAACTCAGAGACTCTGTATCTGATGACACAGTTTCTCTTGATGGCATTGCTCTGGCCTCTAGCACTACCGTAAGAAACCTCGGAGTAATATTCGAAGATTTGTCTTTTAATTCTCATTTAAAACAAACCTCACGGACTGCATTTTTTCATCTGCGTAATATTGTGAAAATTAGGCCTATCCTGACCCGAAAAGATGCAGAAAAATTGATCCACGCTTTTGTTACCTCTACACTGGATTAACTGTAACTCCCTATTATCAGGTAGCTCTAATAAGTCTTTAAAAACTCTCCAGCTAATTCAGAATGCAGCGGCATGTGTACTAACAGGAACTAAGAAACAAGATCATATTTCTACAGTTTTAGCTTCTTTGCACTGGCTCCCTGTAAAATCCAGAATTGAATTTAAAATCCTACTGTTAACTTAAACAGCTCTAAATGGTCAGGCTCCGTCATATCTTAGAGAGCTCACAGTGCCATATTATCCCACCAGAACACTGCGCTCTGAGAACGCAGGGTTTCTCATGGTCCCTAAAGTCTCCAAAAGTAGATCAGGAGCCAGAGCCTTCAGCTATCAGGCTTCTCTCCTGTGGAATCATCTTCCTGTTGCGGTCCGGGAGGCAGACACCGTCTCCACATTTAAGACTAGACTTAAGACTTTCCTCTTTGATAAAGCTTATAGTTAGGGCCAGCTCAGAATTGCCTTGTACCAGCCCCTAGTTAGGTTGACTTAGACCTAGTCTGCCGGGGGACCTCCTATAATACACCGGGCACCTTCTCTCCTTCCCTCTCTCTCTCTCTCTCTCTCTCTCTCTCTCTCTCTCTCTCTCGCTCGCTGTCTCATGTCCTGTTACTGCATCTTGCTAACTCGGCCATACTGCATGTCACTAACTCGGCTTCCTCTCCGGAGCCTTTGTGCTCCACTGTCTCACAGATTAACTCATATCACAGCGGTGCCTGGATAGTGTGACGTGTGTGGTTGTGCTGCTGCTGTGGTCCTGCCAGATGCCTCCTGCTGCTGCTGTTATCATTAGTTACACTTCTACTGTTATTACATATGATTATTGACACATATGTATACTATCAGATGTTAATATTTACTTTCAACATATTGTACCACAATAGCCAGAGCTATAATTATAATATCAATACTTTAATTAATGTTGTTGTAAGCTACTGTCATTACCGTCTGTCCTGCATCTCTCTCTGTCTCTGTTTCTTTCTCTGTCTCTCTTTCTGTCTCATTGTGTCATACGGATTACTGTTAATTTATTATGTTGATCTGTTATGTACGACATTTATTGCACATCTGTCTGTCCTGGAAGAGGAATCCCTCCTCAGTTGCTCTTCCTGAGGTTTCTACTGTTTTTCCCCCGTTAAAGGGTTTTTCTGGGGGGAGTTTTTCCTTATCCCCTGTGAGGGTCCTGTTGGGAATAGAATGATTTTATGCATTTTACTATCAGTTGTGTTTCACTATATAAGTTTTAGATGTGTGAACAATGAGAATACTAAGATGATTTCAGCTGATCTGAATGTGTTTGCTTTGCAGAAGCGGAGAAGTACAGGAGAGGAAGAGACATGAAATCTGAGGAGCACATACCGCAATGCTTAGATAATTAGTTTCATATATGGTAAAAATAATAGAAAGTGATGTACAGATAGTAAGGTACAGCACGTGTAGGGAGTTGTGTTGTTCTCTTGTCTTTCAAAACAGGAACCACGCCCCCACTGTCAGCGGGAAGGAGTCAGATTAACACGAGGCAGGGGCGTGGTGTGGTGAAGGAGGAAGTGGAACTGCCAATGAGAAGAGGACAACGCCTTGCGTGCACAATGACACTCTGTTACGCTCAAATATACTGGGTCAGGGAATAGTACAGGTGGAGGCAATGAAACAGGACATGATGAATATTGTGGCGGGAGCGCAGAATGTGTATCAGGAGACTCTGAGATCTATAGACAGGAGTAGGGACATGCAGGATGATGTGTGCAGCATAGAGAGCAGAGACAGTAAGAGAAGCATGAAACAGGGCCCTCTTTCCTCCAGCACCTCTAACGTGGAAGCAACGGAGGAGGAGCCGAGGCCACTAGCAGAGGCAGTGTTTCAGTTGAGGGCACAAAGAGAGAGGTCAGATAGAAGCAACAGAGAAAGGAGAAATAAGGAAAGGAAAGAAGAACCAGAGGAGTGTTCTGAGATAGAGGAAATGGAGGATGAGGAAAGTCAAGGATGGTCAGGGTCAGACTCTGAGAGTGACCAAGGTACGAAGGCTGTAAGACTAACAGGAATAATAAAGTCAATCAAAAGGCCACACAGTGCTGCGGGCTCACGTTCAGGTTGTCCACATTCTCCTTATAATCTCCGACAAAATAAGAACAAGCCAAAAACATTTGCCATGCCACTCCTGGAAAAGACCCCAGGAGGAGGAGAGGTATACCAACCCTTCTCCTTTACAGATATGCACTGCATCCTGGATAAGATGCCCCCGCCATTAGAGGAGGAGGCCCTGGATGGAGCGTTTCTGTAAACAGACCATGGGTCACAAAGTAGCATTAGGGGACTGGAGAGCGCTATTGGGACAACAGCTCTCCAGCTGGGATTTAACTGCACTTGAGACGTTGGCAAAAACAGTTAATTTAGCGGATAAAGAGCCATTCGCCCAACATGCCACTGCTATCGGTCGGGCCATGCGACAACAGTTTCCCATTCCATCTGGCGCCATGCACACGCTCACGTTTCACATCGAACCTGACGAAAACGTCGCAACATTCCTTAGCAGATGTAAGAACACATGGGTAGATGTGGCTGGAGTACACCCAGGGTCTTGTGACCTACAAACCACCCTGTTCAGAAAGGCCGTGTTAGAGGGACTGCCTACGAAGGTAAAAGAATCATTAGAGAACAATCCTGACCTTCCTGGCTGTTCCACTGAACAGTGGGAGAAACACCTCACACACCACATGAAAAAACACAGAGCTAAACAGGCGGAAGAGAAGGAAAGCACAGACTCAGCACAGGTTCAGCTGCTCAAACTTCAATTGGAGGATGCACGTCGTAAAACGAACGATGTGAAAAAAGACAAAAAATCAAACAATCAAATGATTCAGCAGCCTCAGCCATCACGCACAGTTACCCCTGTTCTTTTTCCAACCCCTGAGTAGACCCTCGCCCTCCCAATTGGAGCGGCTCGAGTGGTACAGGAAGATTCAGAGGCAGGGGGGGAAGACGTGGCGGCCCAAGAGGGGGTCAGGTTGATGGGGGGTGCTTCCTTTGTGGAGACCCATTGCATTGGCGGGAACGCTGTCCACACCAGACCCACTCATGTAATGCTGACCCCGAGTGGTTGGAGGACAGGATGCGAGGCAGGCAGCTCGGACCTCCCAGGGTGGCGGAAACAGAACCCCCAGGGCGGGTATCAGGGACCGCACAGGAGGTTATCAAGATTATGTGCATCAAGCACCCAATGCCACTGTCGCTCCGCAGTCAATATCCTCTGATGACCTGGGAAGATTCCCAAGGATATTGACGGGCCCAAGAACCCCTCTGCGGAGGGGCTGGCAGACCCCTACTTGCGACTGAAAGTACTGAATCAAGAACTGCCTTCATGTTGGACACGGGGGCACGGTATTCCACATTAAACCTCCCTGTGTCTGCTACTCACATGTCATCATCAGCGGTTGAATTAACTGGGTTCTCGGGTCAATCAGAAAATCTGCCACTCACAAAACCACTCACCACTACCATACTCCAAGCAGATCAGACATTTCCACACACATTTGTTTCCTCAATGGCATGTCCTGTTAACCTTTTGGGCAGAGATGTGTTATTAAAGTGTGGAGCCTCCATCCTGTGCAGCCCGGACGGACTGATAGTGACGTTCCCAAATGGATACACTGTGAACTGCTCATTGTCAACTGTACATTCATCTTCACAAATGTTGTTATCTGCAGACACATCCCCCACAGCTGAAGGACAGTGGGCAGATATCTACTGGGGCCTCCTCGAGCCAAACACCACAGCAACTCCTGGGATTTGCGCTCTCTATCAGTCATGGCGCCCTTGGGTTCAGTCATTAAATCCTTACACACCTCCTCCTGATCCCTTCCATGTAACACTTTATTATGATAGAAAAGGGGATGAGATGTATCAGCAGGCATTTTATAACGAAATTGAAGGTCACAGGTGGGATATACAGTCGTCCTGTATACTGGTGGGTAATGAGGAGTGGCTGCAGCTGTTGACCTCGCTTCAGAACAGCAACAGTGGTATAAGGGGAGGAAGAAGCCTCCTCACATATCTCTGGCAATCCATGCAAAACATCAGGCCAAAGACTTGGGCCCTATGTGTAAGAGGCTAATGCAACTCACTGATTGGATCCACTCAAATTCCTCAGGTGGATTTCTCACCCTCTGAGAAAGCATATCGCATCAGGCAGGGAGCTACAGACAAGGCGATCCTGGAACACCGACAGATAGAGAGGTTTCATGGTAGGGAAAAGACTGACCATCCAGACGCAGAACACATGTTACACACACTTCCTGACTCTCTCTGGTCTTCTGGGCCCACCGATGTGGGCTACTGTGCACAGGTCACCCCATTACATTTGAGTTAAATGATTGGACACCGATTTGGCAGAATCAATATCGCCACAAGCCAGCGGCTGAGGCTGGTATTGCAGATACTATCGAGGGTCTGTTACAGGCTGGAGTGTTGGAGGCCTCAAACTCCAGCTGGAACACACCCATTCTTCCTGTAGAGAAACAGAATACAGGCAAATATCGCATGGCATGATCTCAGACGCATTAATGCAGTAATCTCCACACCCACAGTACCAGTGCCAAACCCATACACCGCCATGTCTAGCTTGTCGCCAGAACATAAGTGGTTTTCTTGTATAGACCTTGCGAACGCCTTTTTCTGCCTACCTCTCGCCGCCCCTTGCGACATTTTCTCATTCACTCATCGTGGTAGACAGCTACGTTACACCCGCGTCCCACAGGGTTTTATCCTGTCACCTGGTCTTTTCAATCAGGTTCTCAAACAGCAGCTGGCCGAATTGTCACTACCAGAAGGGGTTGTGGTAATCCAGCACGTTGATGATATCCTCTTGGCCGCACCCGATCCCTCCACCTGCCTGGAGGCCACACGCTCTGTCTTACTACGCCTACACCACACAGGGTTCAAAGTCTCTAAAACCAAGCTACAATGCTGTAGGCAGCAGGTCTCGTTCCTGGGTCGCATAGTGTCGGCTAAGGGCACGGCCGTGTCCCCGTCACACAGAGAATCGATTCTGCATCACCCAAAACCACACACCGTGAAAGACATGTTGTCATTTTTGGGCCTCACCGGGTACAGCAAGCACTATGTGGCCTCTTATGGCGAACTAACCCATCCTTTGCGTGCCATGGTTAACGCACAGGGCATGCGCAATCTTACTGCTCCCCTGGTATGGACCACTGACGCTGAAACCTCATTTATCTCCCTCAAACAGGCACTCTCTGCTGCTACGGATCTAGCCATCCCCGACTACAAGCTACCGTTTTTTCTTGATGTTTCCGAAAAGACACATACCACCTCTGGTGTGCTTTTCCAGAAAAAAGGGGGAGGCAGACAGGTGCTGATGTATGTAAGCATATCCTTAGACCCAACCGAGGATAGACACCCACCGTGCACTCGACATGCAGCAGGAGTGGCAAAAATTTTGCAGAAAATAGCACACATAGTGATGGGACACGCACTGACTGTACTAACAACGCACAGCATAGTGGCATATGTAAACTCAGCGGCATTTACTATGACATCACTCAGACAGACGAGGCTGGAAAAGATCTTAAATGCACCACACATAACATTCACACATGAAGGTGTAAACATGGCAGATAACATGGGAGAGGGCGAGCCACACAGATGTGAGGAAAAGGTGCAGAAAGACACCAGGGTGAGAGAAGATTTGCAGGCGAAGCCCCTGACTAACGCAGAGGAAACACTGTTCACAGACGGATGCTGTTTCAGGCATCCAACTGAGGGACTGAAAGCAGCATATGCAGTGGTGAGACAGACAGAAACAGGGTTTGAGGAAGTCCTCACGGAAAGGGAAAGAGTCCTCACAGTTGGCTGAGCTCCAGGCAATGATTGCAGCATTAGAATGGTCAGAAGGGAAGAGAGTGAACATCTACACAGACTCTGCATATGTTGTAGGAGCAATCCATGTGGAGATGACACAGTGGATCAGATCGGGTTTTCTAACGGCAGCAAAACCCCATTAAACACGAAAAAGATATGAAGAGGCTACAGGAGGCTCTGATGAAGCCAGCACAGGTAGCAGTCATTAAGTGTAAGGGCCATGATAAAACAGGACAGCTATCGCTAGAAATGAGGCTGCAGACATGGCAGCCAAGAGAAAGGCAGGATATAGTCCACAGTATATCATGCTACAAACAGAGAAAACAGTACATGATCTCCTGCCACCGTGTGATGTAAATATGTTAATAGCAGAGCAGCAGAAAGCCCACAGGAGCTTACAATCTGGAAAGAGAGGAGCAGTGAGAACAGAGGGTGTGTGGAGGTCTCCGGACGGAAGACCAGTGTTACCCCAGGGCTGATGAGATCAGTCCTCCAGGAGGCTCACGGGGTGGCTCATTGTGGAAAGGTGCAAATGGTGCGAGTCTCACTCATTGGTGGCACCCTTTTCTGCCAGCCATGATTGAGAATCACATCAGAGAATGTAAAATATGTACAGAATATAATGTCAGACCCACAGTGAAACCACACCAAGGAAATTTCCTCTCCCAAACTCCCAGGTCAAGAGGTCATTATTGACTACACAGATATGATAGAGAGAGTGGGAGGGCACAGGTATCTTCTGGTGGCGGTGGATGCATACACCGGCTGGCCAGAAGCCATACCTGCCAAATCAGAGGATGCAAAAACAGTAATCAAATTTCTGATAAATCAATATATCCCCAGGCACGGGTTCCCCAAACGAATCAGATCTGATAACGGAACTCACTTTAAAAACAAAGACCTACAGCAGGTAGAGAAGGCATTGGGGCTAAAACACACATTTGGCACAGTCTATCATCCTCAGTCACAGGGCAAGGTGGAAAGGATGAACCAGTCTATTAAGGGAAAAATAGGCAAAATCTGTGCTCAGACTAAAATGAGCTGGGTAGATGCTCTACCCTAGCTCTAATGTCAATCAGGAGCTCGGTGAACGCATTGACAGGGTTCACGCCATATGAACTAAAACAGGACACCAGTTCCCGGGACCGGAGCTGGGATCCAAACTACAGAAGAAATAGAAAGCCCTATGCAATACAAACCATATTATGACCAACTAACAGCATTGGTGTCAGCTTTCTCCAAACAGGTGACCACAGCTCGGGAGGGAGCAGAAGGAAAGACCCCCAACATCAGAGTGGGTCCTACTCAAGGTGATCAAACGAAAGTGGTCAGAGCCGAGGGGGACTGGTCCCGACAAAGTCGTGGAACGGACGGCCCACGCCGTCAACCTACAGGGAAAAGGTGACACATGGTATCACTGGAGTCAGTGTGCAGTGGCAGAGACACCTGCCCGAACACTGGAGGACATAAGAGACACTAAAGCTTAAAAAAAAAAAAAACACACGCACAGCTTACTCACACCGACATTTATTCATTTAGCTTAGCATAAGTGCGGAAGAGATATCCTGTGATCAATGTGAAGGTTTGAAGCTCCTCTGAAGCAACACTTTGCCCAGAGTACGTTTGAGTAATATAAAGCCAGGATACAAGAAAGACTCGCTTGCAGAACATTTACACTCCATATTTACTCTTATATTTTACACGTTTATATTTACCTTTTTGCAAAAAAAAAAAAAAATGAAATTATTAGTAGAATTATTAGGATTAGAACCACGCCACCATAAGTGGTTTGTGTTGGGAGTTGTTGTGTTAACCTGTGTTATTGTTTTACCTCTGTTGTATTATGAGTCTTCCCTCAGAGACAAAGCCGTAGAACCACCACGAAACCGAACCAGGAGAGACACCCCAGGGAGTGGAACGTCAGACTCCTGCATAGAACCTCTCCACCGGGGTAGTAACTGATATGGGACAGATGCAAGCTGACTGGTGCCAGAGAACATTGAATGTGAGTACGTGGCAGAACGCCAGCAGCATGGTTCAGGCTAGAGGGGACCTGTTCTGGTACTATGGAGATAAAACCCTCCACTTGTCCCTGCCATCCTCCTGGGTTGGTACGTGTGCACTGGTCCGACTGGCTGTACCCCTGATCTTGTTGGGGATGAGGATACCCAGACCAACTCAGGTAGACAGAAAAGAAATGCATTTGATATGAGCCAGGGAACAACCACGATATGGATGCCATAGGTGTTCCTCGGGTCCCAGACCAGTACAAATTGGCTGACCAAGTGGCTGCTGGTTTTGAAAACATACCCATATTAGCTGCACTGTTTCCCATCACCCCTAACAAAAATGTGGACAGAATTAATTATGTGCATTACAATGTTCTTAGACTGGCCAACAGCACTAGGGACGCGGTTGGAGGACTCTCTGAACAACTGGCAGCTACCTCCCTGATGACAGTACAGAACCGAATTGCGTTAGACATGCTTTTGGCGGAGAAAGGGGGTGTCTGCTCTATGTTCCAGGGCCTCTGCTGCACCTTCATCCCAAACAACACAGCTCCAGACGGGTCAGTAACTAAGGCGCTCGGGCTGCGCACGCTCTCTGAGGAAATGCATGAACACTCAGGCATTGATAAACCCCTGGGTGGTATCTTCGAGAAGTGGTTCGGTAAGTGGAAAGATTTAGTGGTATCGGTATTCTTGTCTCTGGTGGGAATGCTCGCGGTGTTAGCATTATGTGGTTGTTGTTGTATCCCATGTATCCGGTCCTCTGTGAAAGAATCATAGTGACAGCTGTGGAGAGAAAACATCCACAGCCCCACCATATCAGATGACTCAAATGGAGACGGCCACCCTGTTAGAGAGCCGCCTACTGATTCAGATTCGGACTCAGCCTCAGGAGAAGACAGGTGTGAGTGGTCTCATGTGTATGAGACCAAAAGGGAGTTATAACTTTTGTTTCAAAAGAAACAAAAGTGCAGTAATCACAAGACCTAAAAAGGGGGACCTGGATACGGTGGGACTGAAAAACACACAACTGGCCTCAGTCCTATGAGGCCAACAGGGGGACTGTTGGGAATAGAATGATTTTATGCATTTTACTATCAGTTGTGTTTCACTATATAAGTTTTAGATGTGTGAACAATGAGAATACTAAGATGATTTCAGCTGATCTGAATGTGTTTGCTTTGCAGAAGCGGAGAAGTACAGGAGAGGAAGAGACATGAAATCTGAGGAGCACATACCGCAATGCTTAGATAATTAGTTTCATATATGGTAAAAATAATAGAAAGTGATGTACAGATAGTAAGGTACAGCACGTGTAGGGAGTTGTGTTGTTCTCTTGTCTTTCAAAACAGGAACCACGCCCCACTGTCAGCGGGAAGGAGTCAGATTAACACGAGGCAGGGGCGTGGTGTGGTGAAGGAGGAAGTGGAACTGCCAATGAGAAGAGGACAACGCCTTGCGTGCACAATGACACTCTGTTACGCTCAAATATACTGGGTCAGGGAAAGGACAGGAGGTCAGACTTCGTGAACTGACACACCTTTGTTGTTCGTCAGGGACTTGAAGTTGAGACCCAGAGCTCTGTAATTTTATTCCTTTACTGCTTAATAAACTACATTAACTGAGACCGAATATCTTCTCCTATTGCTTCATTAAAGAACATGCAGGACTGAGCTCACACATAGCACATTGGAGAGTAGGATGAGCCCCCAGTCCATCAGTCCTAAGGACAGAGGGATGTCGTATGCTGTAAAGCCCTGTGAGGCAAACTGTGATTTGTGATGTTGGGGTTTATAAATAAAATTGATTGATTGTAGAATTGATTGAAATACAGTATGAGAATTAATGTTACAAAACATGAGTAGCTCTTGTCCATTATCATTTTGTAAAAGTAGCTCTCAGAGGGAAAAAGGTTTGAGACCCCTGGTCTGAATAATCCACAGAGCACTCTGCAGACAGACTTTCATAGCTCCACTGTCTGTAAAGTAACACTTCTTTCCATTTTCATCCCTTCATCCACTTGTCTCTCTGGGTGGCAGCAGCTCCCGCAGGCTCCGTCTTCTACATGCACACTGAATACACATTTTTCTTCTTTGTTTGGAAAAGACTGGAGGAGAGACAGAGAGAGAAAAACAATATAGCTTGAAGGGCAACTGGAGCTTATTACAAACACACAGAGGGACTCAGACCTAGCTCTCTAACAGCTCATAAATGATTTATGTAATATTTCTGTTTGAACTCTCGGCTCTCTCTGCAGTAATAATGCTGAAGGACGATATTGTTTCCCAGTTTAGATTGTGAACCTTCTCAAGCTGGTAACAGTGGTGTGTGCAGGAAGGTATGAACAGACTCACTTTGTTTCAGAGTTTATACAGTTAGTGTTTAACTGTGCATATATCAGCACTTGCCGACCAGTTTTATTAGTCTGAATCTCAAAACTCACAAGAACGTTTTTCGTTTTTGAATAGTTTCCCTTTAAACTATCAAGTCTGTCCTCAGGCATTTAAATACCTGATACAAAACGTGTCTACATATGTCTGGAGGAATTACTGAGCCACAAAACCTCTTGTGGATGAGGTCAAAGTGGATATAGTTTTTACATCAGAAACAGCTGTTTGTTTCCCTTTCCTATACTGACAGTTAATGTTGGTTTCTTTAAAACATTTTTTCCTAAACCTAACCAAGTAGTTTTTGCAGCCCAGTTGCCAGATGACGATGTTGGCATTGGACGTTTCTGCAACATTACATTTGTAGAATTCATAAGTATCATACCAATGTCTCTATATGAGCTGACTTTGTTGGTGGGAGGTGGAGGGGATGGTGAATGATATGACACCTAGACAAAACCAGGCTGTTCTCATGCACTCTTCATATTTTTTCACAATTGTAGTACATATCTCACGTAAACAGTAATTTATGTAGGCCTATAGACCCTTTTAGGGCTGACGTCATGATGACGTCACTTCATTAGCTGGAGGTAAACCTGCCTTTCCACCACAGGGCTGTAGGCTACATAGGAGTCTTAAAATGTGGTCTTGTTGTGTTATTGGGAGCCAGAATAGAAGGAGTCAAGGCTCAAAACCAGCCACCACTGGCCGTCAAAAAAAACAAAGACAACTTTGGTTCCATGCAATAAGACAAAAGGACTGGACGGGGGCGATCATCAAAAATGCTCACATATGCAGTGCACAACCTAACATATCAGGTTACTGTTAATTTATTATGCTGATCTGTTCTGTACGACATCTATTGCACGTCTGTCCGTCCTGGAAGAGGGATCCCTCCTCAGTTGCTCTTCCTGAGGTTTCTACTGTTTTTTCCCCCGTTAAAGGGTTTTTTGGGGGAGTTTTTCTCTATCCGCTGCGAGGGTCCTAACGACAGAGGGATGTCATATGCTGTAAAGCCCTGTGAGGCAAATTGTGATTTGTGATATTGGGCTTTATAAATAAAATTGATTGATTGACTGATATTAAGGGTTATCATGTCCATCTCATCAGAAATTGCAAATGGCAATAAACAAAAATATTTCTCAATAGCAGTTTTTGGGGGGGGACACCAACAAAGACTGATTTTAAATATAGAAATATTACAGTTACCATTTACAAGAGATTTTTTAGAAAATGAAGTTTTCTCTTTCGTAAACACACTTCTGTAAATTGTAACAATCCAAACTGCACTAAAACTGGTCCAAAATTCCTAGTGTTTCCACACCATACTTTTAAATGTGGGCGAGGTTGTTGTCATTCACTGCTCCTTCCAGCACTCACTGTATTTCCTCATAATCGGTGACACAGAGGAAAATCTGCACCCCGATTATCATCCACAGAGCGAGATTGCATGCCAACATTTTCAGAACAAAACAGCTCAAAACAAAACAGGCTGCAGTGAGAGTCTCCCTCCATGTGATATGTAAAAATACCGGGTTTGTGCATTTAGTCCTTCTCAGGCAAGCTTGGGGGTATAGTGTTAAGTTGGCCGGACGCTACACAACCCTTTTCTTTTCTCCGAGTGAGGATTAGAATATTTGCAGTTCACATAACCTGGCCGAAATTAATACAAACACTTGAAGATCCACCCATTACTAAAAGTGTCTGTTACATAAAAACTAAAATAATGATCAAAGTTGGCATATTGAAATTTAAGGTGTGTTGGTTGAGTCATGTCGTCAGCTTGTGCATTGAGTAACATTACGGCTTAATGTTCCACCTTAAAAATCCCGGCAATTGGAATGTGAATGAAGTTATTTTTACTCCAACTCTGGCTAATGCAAGAAGCAGCAAAATATCCTTTCACTGTTTCATTACAGTTTACTAATTAAACTCTCCACAATATGAACAGTGGCTTTTGCCTCATAACCCGCTACAGCTCAGCCCTGAGCAGAGTGACCGTCTGCTATTGACCAATCAACAGACTGCAGTGTCCACAGCTCCACCTTTTAGTACCAGATCTGTGTGCTAGGCATAGGCGTAGCAGACGCAGGGTACGCGTGGGACATGTCCCCCGCACTTCCCGTATCTGTGCCCTTTGTCCCTCGCACTTTTTTTTTTTTTTTTAACAACCGTTCAATTCGTTTTTAACATGTGGTAAAGTGTTTTCCCGAGCCGTCTTTAAACACACCACGAGTAGGCAGCGCCAAGCAGCATACACATGCTGTTGTGTTGTGATCTGAATCAATCACACAGACTAGACGTGTGCTGCTGGGCAGTGCTGCTGTGTGTTAACTATGTTCAGCAAACCAGCCAGCAAGAAGCAAAAAACCTTGCACAGTTTGTTCCAAACCGTGTAAGTTGAGTAATGCTGTTGCATGTAGATAATGTTAGCTAAATGATGACTAATTAATAGATGCCAATATATCAAGTTAAGATAGTTAACAAGAATACTAATGTTATTGTTATTTAACAAGAATACTAATGTTATTGTTATCTATATTAAATCGCTTGCTAGCTAGTTTGATGCTAGGAATATACCCACTCCTCCTTAATTTTTGCGCAGAACTTGTGCTCACTATTTCTTTGCACATATTTTTTTTAATCTTTATTTCCACAATAGAAAGAGCAGGGTCAGGGCCAGCAAAGATGATTATGCAGGGTCTTCACAGGTGAGGAGAGAACATAACTGGCTGAGAAAAAATATCAATAGCATAAAAGTGACTTTGAGGATAAATTTCACAGCAATTTCACGACTAGTGTTCTTAATTCTATTTCAAGATTTTGCTTTGCACATTTATTAGGGACCTTGGCTGAATGCAGAGGACCCTATTGTTTTTGGTGCGTTTATTATTATTAGGGGCCTCGGGTGAAGGCACGCATGTCAGGACTGGCGAAGAATTTGATAAAATGAACAAGTTAACCCCAAAAGTGCCAAAATGGGCTCTCTAGTACCACCTAGACACACTAAAATGGCTGCTGCGGTCCGTAGGAATGTCATTGAAAGATCAAACCAAAACTGGCTTGTTCGACTCATCAAGACCTACAAATCATGTGCTGACATCCCGACCTAAATCCAACAGGAAGTGAGCTATTTGCCCTTTCAAAGTAAGATTTCGCCTCAAAAATGCTCTTTTTTTAAAAAAAAAAAAAATATCATCTCCTACACCGTTTATCGTATCGGCTTCAAACAGGCCAACTCCTGCTGAAGAGATCTTAATTTTTTTCATTACTTGAACGGTTTGGATTTTATGCCCTCTTACAGGTAAGGTGCCACAAAACCTCCTGATGTTTTGTGCGCCACCTAGACAAACTAACACACTGCAAAAACTAAGCCGACAGATGCTCACCAACAGCCCGACTTTGGTCAATGGCCGACTGTCGGCTTGGTGTGTCAGGGCCTTAAGTTTTATGGGTCCTGAGGCATGCACTACGAAGCCAGTTGAATTTACCCAGGATATCATCAGGGTTTTCTGGTTTGACTAACCCTAACATTGGTCATCTGGATAACTGGTACTACTAAGCTGGTTATCAACTAGTTCAGTCAAATCTGGGTTTTCCTATCCAGCCATGAGCGCACTCATGTAAAAGGGGTAGGGTTGTTGATTATGAGCGTCATCATCAGAACCACGAATGAAGTAGGCTGCTTCATATGATATGTGATAAAACGGTAGCATAAGTGATTTGTCAAAAAGACAGTAACATGTCAGTGGCATGAGTTGTAAATGATAATTTGTAATCGTCAAACAGACACATTGAAAACACTATCTAAAAACTCACTCTCATCTGAGACTTAAATTAATGCAGGTATCATCAAACCTAACCTGACCTATGAGCCTTGGGCTTAAATGAAGCAAACCTGCGAGCCAGAAGATCATTTGTAATTTTAACTAGTGCTGTCTCAGTGCTATGATGCACTCTAAATCCTGACTGAAATCCCCCAAATAAATTATTATCATGGAGAAAATCACACAGCTGGTCTGCGACTACTTTGTCAAGGATCTTTGAAAGAAAGGGAAGATTAGATATTGGTTGTTGGCTAACACCTCTGGATCCAGGGTGGGCTTTTTTAGGAGAGGTTTAATTACAGCTATGGTACATAGCATGTTACTAAAGATATATTGATCATGTCTAATAAGTGAGAGTTAACTAAAGGTGAGACCTCCTTAAGTAGCCTAGTTGGGGTGGGGTCTAAGAGACACGTTGATGATTGAGATGAAGAAATCACTGCGGTCAATTCTTGAAGAGAAATTGGGGAGAAGCAATCTAAATATAGGTCTTACAGCCGTGTTTGAGGGCAGATAGGTACTATCTGATTGCAGGAGGTCATGAATTTTGCCTCTAATAGTTATAATTTTGTCATTAAAAAAGCTCAGAAAATCATTACTGCTAAGGGCTAAAGGAATACAAGGCTCACTAGAGCTTTGACTCTCAGTCAGCCTGGCTACAGTGCTGAAAAGAAACCTGGTGTTGTTCTTATTTTCTTCTATTAAAGCTGAGTAATAGTTTGCTCTGGCATTGCAGAGGCTCCTCTTATACGTTTTGAGACTGTCTGCCCAGACTAAACGAGATTCTTCCAGTTTGGTTAATCGCCAGTTCCTTTCAAATTTTCGTGATATTTGTTTTAAGTTACGGGTTTGAGAGTTATACCAAGGAATGAACTTTCTTTGCTTTTTTAACTTCTTTTTAAGAGGTGCTACAGAGTCAAGTGTTGTTTGCAGCGAGCCTATGGCGCTATCGATAAGATGATCAATTCGGGAGAGTTTAAAGTCAGTATGGGAAACCTCAGTTACTGAAGGACATGGTATTAAATTTAACGATGGAGGAATCATTTCCTTAAATTTTGTGACAGCAGTATCTGATAAACATCTAGTATAGTAACTGTTGCTGAGTGGCGTGTAATCGATTAAAAAGAAATCAAAAGTAATCAAATAATGATCCGATAGCAAGGGATTCTGTGGAAAGACTGTTAGGTTATCAATTTCAATTCCATACATCAGAACTAGATTGAGGGTATGGTTAAAACAGTGAGTGGGTTCATGTACACCCTGACTGAAGCCAATGGAGTCTAATAATGAGACGAACGCGGTAGCCAGGGAGTCATTATCAACGTCAGTGTGAATGTTAAAATCGCCTACAATAATAACTTCATCTGATTTAAGAACTAAACTGGATAAAAACTCTGAGAATTCAGATACAAATTCAGAATATGGGCCAGGAGCACGGTACGCTATAACAAATAAAAGCGGCTGCGAGGTTTTCCAGGTCGGATGTAAAAGACTAAGAACAAGGCTTTCAAATGAATTATAATCTGGTTTAGGTTTAGGGCTGATTAACAGACTAGAGTTAAAATTGGCTGCAACTCCCCCTCCTCAGACTCTGCCTCGAGGAATGTCGGTATTATTATGACTGGGAGGAGTGGATTCATTTAGACTGACATATTCATCTTGACACAGCCAGGTTTCAGTGAGGCTGAGTAAATCAATATGATTATCTGATATTAATTTGTTTACCAACACTGCTTTAGATGATAGAGACCTGATATTTGATCTTCATTTAATTCTCCTGTTTTGTCTTTCTGTCACAGAAGAGGTTTTAATTTTTTTTTTTTTTTTTTTTTTTTGTTATGCACAACTCCTCTTTGTTTAATTTTAGATTTAAATAATTTAGGTGGTCAGGGGACAGACACCGTTTATATAAAACTATGGGTGGGTAACTGCACTAGAAGCTCAGAGAAGCGTGTAGGACTGCGACTCTGAGTCCTGGTCTCAACTCTGGGTTGTCAGGATTTTGAATTACTAATAAACTTGGCCAGGTTCCTAGATATGAGAGCAGCTCCATCCAAAGTGGGATGAATGTCGTCTCTCCTAATCAGACCAGGTTTTCCCAAGAAAATTTGCCAGTGGTTAACGAAACCCACATTGTTTGCTGGACACCACCTGGACAGCCAGCAATTAAATGATGACATATGGCTAAACATGTCATCAGTGGTCAGATTTGGGAGGGGTCCAGAGAAAACTATGGAGTCCGACATAGTTTTTGCGTATTCACACTGAGGAAACATTAATTTTCGTGACCTCCGATTGGCGTAACTGAGTGTCATTGCCGCCAATGTGAAAAACAATCTTACTAAATTTACATTTAGCTTTAGCCAGCAGTTTTAAATTTGATTCAATGTCACCCGCTCTGGCCCCAGGGATACATTTGACTATGGCCACTGGTGTTGCTAACTTCACGTTAGAGCTGCCAATGATCAGAGTTTTCTCCTCAGCAGATGTGTCGCTAGACTCACAAGTCTTTAGATACTTTGCTTAACTAAAGACTGATGCCTTTCTCCCTGATTTTGTGTTTAGATGGGCGGATACAATTTCAGAGTTTAAAAAAAACTCCCTATGTTGCAGAACCAATAGTAAATCTGCAGGGCGGTCCTTCGGTGGCTCGCTGAACTCTTGTGCTCGTAAACATAGTCCGACTGCGTTAAAAGTTTTAAACAAAGTCGTTGTAAGTCCTTCATTTCCACAATCTTGTGGACTGAGCACACATTTGATTAAACGGAGTTAAATCTCTCAGCATCCATTTTCAAGCTCTCTGTGTGTTTGTTTCCTTGCGGACGAGAAAAGGGGGAGCGCACATTTCCGGGAGGGCGTGTCCTTTTAAAAAATGCAAGAGGCGTTGCTCTGTTGCCGGCCATTTTCTCCGGTGTGTTAAACACACTTTAGAAAGGAGTGTTCCCAGACTATCAGAATGTGGAGATCTCTGATTTTCTGGTGGCGAGACTAGGGTGTCGCTGAGTAGGGAAAAGCGGTTAGAAACACAAATATGCTGGTGGTGAACTGTGAGCTTTGGCTTGGACCTACGTTTCTCCTAGACAGTTACCCAAACTCCCGGCTGCACGGGGGTTACTGGGGGACCGCTAGCAGAGGCTATGCTAAGTGGCTCCACAGTGGTTGCAGGGGGCTGGCTAACCACCGCAGCTACTGAGTGATTTTCCATGGTGCGGAGCCGCGCTTCTAATTCACTGAGCCTCGCCTCCAACACAGCAAATAAGCTACACTTATTACAATTACCACTGTCGCTAAAGGAGGCAGAGGCATAACTAAATATCTGGCACACCGAGCAAGAAAGAGCAGGAGAAGGAGAAGCCATTGGTAACTATTAAGCTCATGTAGCTAACAAGGCTAATAACGTGCAAACAACAGCTAAGAGATTAGCAAGAAAGACGTAAAACGGAGAAGAGCTTAAACAGAACTAGTTTGGGTTAAGACTTGAATTAGATGTTAAGCAACCGAAGTGAGGAAAAGCAGAAAGAAAGCTAGTAGAATTTGCTAGAGCAGCACAGTGACGTTCTCACAGAAAACACCGGAAATGACACAACACACTTACCGCAATACGTCAGCATGTCAGCAGCAGGGCCTCGAGAAATTAACCTGTGGTGGCAAAAATCAATTTCAAAAAATGCACAAACTTATCACTTTTAAAGGAAAAATGTTTCCCTTTACCCGAAAAATGCGCACAACTTGCAAAAAGGAAATAAAGAAAAAATGCGCTTCCCTCACTCTGCCTGTTCCACTTTGATAGCAAGTGTCTCTATTTCTCCTCTAACCCAGACAGCTTCTCACAACCTTTTCTTCCGCCTTTAACGGCTGAAATAATCAGGTGTTGTGTTAAGTTCCTAACCTACACTACTTTAGGTCCCTGACCTAAACCGAGCTCACCACTTGTCCCAGGGCCAGCCCTAGCCATTTTGGTGCCCTAGGTGAGATTGAGATTTGGTGCCCCCCCAAACCACATTACCCCACCGGTACTTGGGACACAAACGTCAGGGACCACAATGATTTCAAGACAAAAAGCGCTGCTGGGGTAGGTGTAAATCATTTTTATTTTGCCTAATTGCTATTAGCCAGTTTGCAACCCAGTAATCTAGTGCAGACCTAACTCATTGATATATTTCAATATCAATCGAGCTTACTACAATGTGCTACAATGCCAAGTGGCGCTCACATCTCTGGTGCAAGCCAGTGCAGAAATCTGTTTTTGTGGTTAAGTTAGTGTTAGCCATTATCACTGATATTTGTTAGTAAAATTTCAGCACAAGAAGGAGCAGTTATCCAGATAGCTAGCTATTGGCTTGCCATTCAGGGCTCTAGTTTCGCAGATCGGGTGAGGCGGGGGCGCAGCGCACCTGCGCTTCGCCAACTGAGTGTGGTCAGGCGGATTTTGGAAGTTTGGCACACCGTGCGCGCTGGCGCAGCTACTCCTCTTTCCCACCTCCGTCCCTCCTACCTACGCAAGTCAGAAAGAGGGAGGAGATAAGGCGTGGAGTGGGTTTTATACACATCACACCAATCAAATGAGCCCCTCTACTCGCCCTTAAATGCGCTGGGAGGAGGTCACCACAATTGTAAATCAATGTTGCATTTCTCTCGTGCGCGCGCTCTCTCTTTCTCTCTCGCAGTCTCACTCTGTTTCTTTTCTTTTGACTTTTCTAAGATGACAGATGCTGAATATATACTCCCTATCTGATGCTGTGGCTGTTTGTGGTTGGCTGAGAAGGATGTGAACTCGCAGCTGTGTTAATCAAATCAGGTTGCCGGTGCCAATCCCCTTTGATCTGACATCAGATGTGACGAGGCAGTCGATATAGACATACATTTATGTGCTGATTGCAGATAGTTGCATTGAATAGTGTTTTTTGGGGTATTTATTGCATCGTTAATGTGCCTGACATTCTGGAAACCGGCCTGTGAGGTTTTGGTGACGTGTGCGCACTGTCCGCCGGTCAGCCAAACTTCGGCTTACACTGGCTGCACTCCGCCTGTGCTGACAGTAGATGTGGTTTCAGCTGGCGAGCTTTTAGCACACCTTCGGCAAAGCCTCTTGGCACGAAACTGTCACTGCGCCAAGCTGCATCTGTCGACACCTCGCCCTGCTGCGCCGCCACACCCATCTCAGGGCACCTCGGTCTGCCAAACTACCAAACTGAGCGCGCCTCGGGTTGCACTGCTCAAAACTAGCTCTGCACGGGTTTTGCCACCCTGCGCTGCGCCGGGAAACTAGAGCCCTCAGTCTCATATCCTTCAATATGTAACATTATCGGAGTCCAACAGCTATCATTAGCATTATTATGTAGCATTAGCTTTATTGCTACTTAGCTAGCTAGCTGCAACAAATGAAACATCTAACGACGTTACACGGCATTTTAAAGATAACATAAGACAGACGACATACCTCTATATTGGACTTTCTTTTCCTCCTCCTCCCGCACCTGAAGGCTTGGACCTTTTCATTATTATGAAACGCAGGTAAAATGTAAATATCTGCCTATCTTGGCCAGTGCACACAGTACAGGTGCAGGGGCAGGGCAGATGAAAAATTTTGAGGAATAGGGGTGCAAAGTGTATTACTTTCTTGCTTGCTTGCTTGCTTTCTCTCTTTCTATCTTTTTTCTGTATTTGTTCATTTGTTACCTCCGGAAAAAAATAGGATGGGCGCCCACTGGCGATTTTTTATTATTATTATTATTGTTATTATTTTTATTTTCATTTTTTTCCCAGCGCCCACCAGACAATGTGGCACCCTAGGCGACTGCCTATATCGCCTATGCCTTAAGCCGGCCCTGACTTATGTATATTGTCAGGGTAATTCTATAAATTGTGCACCTGTAATAACACCACTTGTGTGGGGTGGATTTGGTTTGTCTGTTTGATCAAAAAAACATGAAAGTGCATGCACAGAGACATAGAAAAATGTTTATTTATTCATTCTGAAGGTATAAATTGAGGATGAATCTTTCAAAGCCTTTATTTCAATAGCTTGACTTACAATGTGTGAGATGAGGACAGAGTAGGCTACTACAAAATAAAACATGTCAGTTATTTTACAGCACTTCGCTGCAGTGCTTTACGCTTTTTAAGCCTCTCCCTGTCTACGCACCTTTCCTCTTCAGCTGCGACTGTCGCTCCATTTTTCAATCATGGGGTGTGCCCCGCGTCTAACCAATCACTCTACGCCACACATCGTGCAGCAACCAATCACATCTTAGCTGTCAAAACTTAAACCGGTCTCTTTCCTCGCCGTCATCTGTCATATGGCCATGTTTCCCAAAAGCAGTTAAGAAGATCTATTGTCATAGGCGCCATCTCTGGGGCTGCAAACTGCAAACTGCAGTGCGCTTGCAGACAAACAGACAAGAGAATACCAGATTTACAGTGACGGTAAATAGTTAGATTACTCATCTGAAATGTAAAATAGGCTACAACATTTAGATATATATTACATTACTGTATAATCATCTCATAATCACTTTATTCGCCAAATGTATCAGACAGATACACAGGAATTTGACTTGGCAATCAGTGCTAAAGAACTATGACAAACAGACCACAATAATGCACATTAGCTGCAACAAGATATGCTTCCATAAAAAACTCCAAGTGCATTTGTGTAAAAACAAGTTAAAACTATTGATAAAATCATAAATATAAATAGTTCAATGAGTTAATGTTTAGCTAGTGGCTCTGCATGTCGTCTTTTCCTCGCCTTTTTTTTTTTTTTTTTCAGGAGAAAGGCACTGCTCAATCCACTCATCCATTGTTAACCCTCCAAGGAGGTTAAATTAAGCTTGGACATGTTAATTTATCTAATTTAGGCTATTTGTTAATGTTGTCAAAAACAGAGGTGCAGCGCAGGTCCGCCACGCCCTGCGAGCGACGCCAATTGTGAAATTGAAAAAATAGTGAATGTTTCTTTATACACAGTATTATAGTTTTTAACTTTCACTTATTCTTCTGCAGCATCGGGTAGTGTTAAAGCAGATAAACGAGATCCACACACACATAAAAACAACACATTACATATATAAAACTTTATGAAGAGTCTCATGTTTCACTTGCAGTAATGGTGTTTTAATACTGCTGCGAAAACAGCATAGAAATCTTTGGTATTTTATTGAACACTTTCACTGTTCTCACCTAACTTAATCATTACCACTTCAATACAGGTTAAGTAGGGGAACACAAACAACCATTCTGAAGGTAACAGGCAGCCGACCTCATTCATTCGATGGCCGGGGGTGAATGGGGTGGGGGAGGGTTGCGACAAAGCTGAAATGGCCGCGTTTCCCAATAGACATTGTTCTTAGGATCCATGATACTGTTAATTCCTGTTCTGTGTTCATCTGGATTTCTGTGATCTCACAGCTAAGAAAATTAACAGTGGTGTGTGTTAATACCAGAAAAATAATAGGCTATTATAATATAATAGACACTGGCGCCAACTTCAGGTCAACATTGGGGTGTCACACTGTTTCCTTATTAAATCTTGAGGTGAAGTAGGAACATTTATTTGTACTTATCATACACAGTGTGTTAACATAAGATTCAACACAGCTGACGGGAGGAAATGTAGCTAATGGTCAAAACTTTAAATTAAAAAAAATACCAAAATAATTAGGCTACTTAACACAGGCACTGTATTTGATTATTTATCCATCTCTGTTTAACTGTTTTGAATATAATCACTAATATAAAGAAAACCCGTATTTTCCGGACAATAAATAGCCTATTAGTCACATCAGTCAAAAACTGCGTCATGAAAGGAAAAAAACATAATAAGTTGCATTGGAAAAAGATTACGGCTGTGATCAACAGCGAACTCCACCTGAGGTTTGTATTAACTTTTATACATCCCTGATTAATATCTGTTAGTTTTGGCCTTTATCACTACTCTAAAACCGCTTTATCACAGCCTCCGATACAATACCTTATCAGATAGTTTAAATGTGCTGTCCATATTGAAAAGAATGACACAGATGAGTTTATTCATTTTACTGATCAGAGCCACAGCCGCACCAGCGGTCAGCGAGTGGTGAGAGAGCCGGATGAATGTCCTCCGCTAGCCTGAGTGTCAGACTGAAGCTCCCAGAACCTTCAATCTGACATGGCTTCCATTGAAGGCGATTTACAAGGGGGAGGGAGTTTGATTTTTTTCCCTAACCAATCAGTAGAGATCAACGAATCACCCAGAATCTGACGTCATTAGTATCCATGCCTCGGGGGTGCCGAAAACAAGCGAGCATTGCCCGTTTAAAATGTTTCCGTCATCGTGCATGCCCAGCTACATCGCCGTTAAATCCAGTTTAGCAGCTTCCTTAATTTGGTCCTCCATTAACGCGAGTAGTGGCGAAATACTTCGATAGCATCGTTAATGTGGTCTGTAGGATCTGTAGCAGTCGCCATTGTTGCTATCCTCACCAGTTACCCACCAGCGTACAGCTTGACATCAGCGTGGCGCTGATTGGCTAATCGTTAGACCCCCGGCATTCACTGGTCCGTCCATCGTTTGGACGAGATAAATCGCAAATTCATTGAAGTATGCCAGACCAGTAATGCAAGCCTTCTGAGTTGAGTGGGCGGGGTCTATGGTCTGGAACCAGGCTAGTCCTCCGCTCCTTCTGGCACATCACCATCACCACCATCACCACCACTCGCCAGGACTGTGACTGCGACTGCAGAAGTGCTGGAGATAAATGTCTCTTCTAGCAACCAACGAGACACTAAAATAAATAAAGATGAAAAATAAATAAAATGTTTGATGAAACTGTGTGAATTGTCTGTTTCTTGTATTGAAAAGTCTATATCCGAACATGCATACTTAAATTTTAGAAGCGCTGAATGACATCCAGTCTCCTTCATATTGTACAGTAGGGGAGAATGTGTGTCCTCATGTGCATTTATGCATGACGCACAACACCAGCAGTTCATTGAATATTATTTTTTTTTTATCTCCAGACACGCCAATCATCTAGGTTCATACAGTGAAATTGTTCGGAATGAAGCCGCATCATCCTGATAAACTCTGACTCACTGAACTATTTATATTTATGATTTTATCAATAGTTTTAACTTATTTTTACACAAATGCACTGTGGTCATTTACTTGGAGTTTTTTTATGGAAAGCATATCTTGTTGCAGCTAATGTGCATTATTGTTGTCTGTTGTCTCTTTGTCATAGTGTCATAGTTTGTCATGATGGGGTCAAACAGATCATGTGCATAATTAACCAAAAAACAAGCAAATACTTCATCTTAATGACATATAACACTCATGCTTCAGCTGAATCCTCTAAGCAAATGACCATGTTGAATTGAAATTAGTTTATCACGTTAAATGTCCGAAATTGTATGAAATTGCTCCAATGCTTTAAACCAATCTTTGTGTATAATCACACAGCCTGATATGCCCTGCAAACACAGTGGGACTGCTGTACAGACAGTTTGTCTTTCTTACCCTCACCCTGGTTATTTCTGAAAGCACAGAGCAAAAAAATGTCTTTTTTTTTTTCCTCCCCCGGTCTGCTGTCTGTGATCTCACAACTAAGAAAACTAACTTTGGGGAATACTAGAAATAATAACCATTATTTGACATGCAGATGGTGGGTCTATAAATAGGATAATATAGTTAATTCAGGTGGATGCGCACATTGCATCCGCGCATCTCTACTGTGTACTGCTCAGACGCAGGAAGAATGTGTTTATGTTTCTCATCAATTAATTGCGTCTATGACATGATTGTGAAATCATCATGGTGTCTTTTGAACACTGGAAATAATTTATTAGTCTAAATGTTTCGGGGAAAATTGAAATGATAACTCATATCAAACCCGACGCTCCAGATTTCAGCCTCACGTGACTGAATGGAAATAAAATATAAATAGCCTATTTATAAAGTGTTCCTTGCTGACAGACAGACTCTATCTGATCCATAAGCAAAGTGAACGGAGGAAATAACAAATCATGAAAAGAAAACTAGTAAATGCAGAAAGTTGTTTCTTTTGTTGTTCAGACCAACAATTAACATATTAACTAGATGGTGAGCAGGCATCTCAGAGCAGCAACCTCCGACAGCGATTCCGATTTACAGTATACTATTGTTTAAAATTTTGATTTAGCCTATTGCAATTTTCAACATTTTTTATGACGGATATTAACGGTCCATCGTTAAAACAGGCCATGGGTTCATGAGTTCATTAATAAATATGAACTACATTTTAAACTGTGATCCGGTGTTAAATTTAAACAGATAAGTCAACAGCAGACTGCTTAGAATTAGATCTTGGCCTTTGGGGCTCGAAAATGAAGTCTTCTTATTAAAATCGAAATTGAAATCGAGTCCAGCCCTATGCGGAATTGTTAATGTTACATTTTCTTCATTTTCTTTCTTTATGTGGCTGGTTATGTAACTTAAAGTATCCTACAGAAGCATTTGCTGCACTACATGTGAACTGCAACTTGAATATTTGTGTATGTTTATGAATTAGTGATGAATCTGGTGACAGAAGCACAACACAGCTCAGCTGCAGCTGTTCACTCAATATGCACGAAACCTCTTGAATGGTGAAATAGCAGTAATACCACATTCATTGATAAAATGACACAAGCGATGGGAAGGGGGTGGCAGTTTTAGAAGGGGGAATGATATTATCTGCTCAAATGTGCCACCTGGTGGTTGTTTGCACACACTGCAGCTACTCCTGGATATAGTAATTAACCCCTCTTTCCCCCTCAACTGCAGGCATCAGATTCTCACACGTGATTCATGCGGGGATACAGCCAAATTAGACTTGCAACCACTGTAGGTTAAAAAGGTCAAATACCAGAATTTTCCATCACAAACCCTTTTCTGAACGAATAAGCTTTCAATGCTTCATGAAGCTTCATCTCACCATCACTACAGTTTACACCTACTCATTCTAACGTAAAGTTACAGAGGTTAGCTTCAGGCAAGTAAAGTTCCTGAGGTTAGCATTCATGTAAAAGGGGTAGGCTGCTTCATATGATATGTGATGAAACGGTAGCAAAAGTGTTTTGTCCACTACACAGTAACATGTACAGAAGCGCATTGCATTCACTGGATAAAAAAAAAAAAAAAAAATTAGACACTAGTAATTACGAGAAAAGATCTCGTAATTATGAGATCAGGATCTCGTAATTACGAGATAAGATCTTGTAATTATGAGATCAGGAAAGGTGCCACATTGGCCACAGCTTCGCTCAGAACCACATACTGCACACCCACAAAGGGGGGTTAGAACTACTGTAACCAGCTGCCACTCGGGTGGTGCGGGTTGACTATATCCCATATCTTTATTATAATGTGTATATATTGTAAATTACGACGGAGTATTACACTAAGCAAGGACAACAGTGTGCACCGTATATATTTTGATCTACTTCATACTTCAGATTTATATTGTTTGGCGTTAATTGGTGACAGAAAAGAACAAATTTCATTCTGCAGGGAAACGCGTGTCCTTACTGTGCATATTGAATCTTGAATCTATGTTTTATGAAGACCCTGTGTGTGCGCTCAGAGCTGTGGCACAAGTTACGCACCGAAATCTGGCGGAAGAAAAATAATAATAAGACGAAAAATAAGTAGGCTGTGTGTGACTTATGCGCTGATGAAGTGGTGGGTGATTGATGTGCCTGACATTGATTGATTTAGTTTCAGCACCACGGTAGTGGCCAGCCAGCCAGCCTAACTCTCCTAACTCTCCTAACACTCAAAACTATCTTACTCTCCAAACTCTCCAAACTGTCTTACTCTCAACTGACCAAAACTCTCCTCTATCACAACCACACATTTTTAATGGAACTTATGAGGTTTATATTGCTGTCAAAACCTTGTGCAAAGATCTGAACCACTTTCCGAGCCAGTCAAGTGGTACAGCCAGGCAACGAGGCTTTGGCCTCTATGAAGCCAGTTCAACTTACCAACAGGATATCTTCTCTTTATCTGGTTTGAGTAACCCCAACATTGTCCGTCTGGATAACTGGTACTACAAAGCTGGTTATCAACTAGTTCAGTCAACTCTCGATTTTCCTATCCAGCCACAAGCATGTTCATGTGAAAGAGGTGGGGGTGTTGATTATGAGTGACATCATTAGAACCATGAAGGAAGTAGGCTGCTTCAGATGATGTGTGATGTGTAGTGTAAGATTTAATCATTAATCAGGTAAATGTTTTATATTGCATAAGTTAATTAAGGTTGAAGTTCATATAATAATGTTTTTATGTATCCATGTACGGCAAAACACCTAATGGTACACAAGTTTATGTATTCATATATTGAGAACACACACACATACCATACCATGTATTGCCTGAAAGTGTAATAATAGACACACAAACACTATATAAAACACAAGTTTTATATTGCACAAAGGCATAGGGGACCTTATAGGAATAGTCCCCAGGTTCCATATGTTTTTTAAAAAATAGCGTGAAACTGAGTTCAAACCTAATGGTGGGAGAGTTTGGGGATTTCCACGCCGAGGGAAAAAAAGATTACACCATTAAGACATGTCCAGGCATGATCGGGCATGTCTGGACAAAGGCAAAAGGCCTGCCACCAGTAGGTTTGGGCTCGGGTAGGAAGGGCTAAAAGGAAGAGGGTGGATATTCTCTTGAATCTTCACCAGCATAAAAGGGAGAGCTCAGAAAGTGAACCTTCAGTCTTGCTCCAGAGTCTGACTCATGAGTTGTATGTGTTGAAGCTTGTGAACACATTAAACTTGATTGTACCAGATTCTATTGGTCTCCAGTGTTTCTCTGAGTACCAGCCAACCGAACCTAAGATACTAAACTGATACAGAGGACGATTTGAAAAGAAGGTGAGGACGAGGTCGGGAGCCATCTGGCCCAATTCCAGGCACCGATTTTCGCTTCATCAGATGATGATGTAGAGACTGTTCTATTAGAATATGTTATATATTTTTTCTGGCAACTGGGTTGAGGGGGCAGCACAGTGGTGTGGTGGTTAGCACTGTCGCCTCACAGCAAGAGGGTTGCCGGTTCAATCCCAGGTGTGGGAGCCCTTCTGTGCGGACTTTGCATGTTCTCCTCGTGTCAGCGTGGGTTCTCTCCGGGCACTCTGGCTTCCTCCCACAGTCCAAAGACATGCAGATTAGGGACTAGGTTAATTGATAAGGGACTAGGTTAATTGATAACTCTAGGTGTTAATTGTCCGTAGGTGTGAATGTGAGCGTGAGTGGTGGTCTGCCTGCGATAGTCTGGCGACCTGTCCAGGGTGTACCCTGCCTCTCGCCCGATGTCAGCTGGGATAGGCTCCAGCCCCCCCGTGACCCTCAAGAGGATGAAGCGGTTAGATCTTCTAAGAAGATGAACTGGGTTGAGTATTTGTAGTAGTTGGAGGATAAAGCTTAACCTGCTGCAAAACTATCAAACTACTGCATAATCAAGGAAAGCTGTAAACCAAATGGTTAACTTATCAGAGAAATATTTCTGCAGGATGAATCTGTTTCTGGTCAAGATTTGATACAGTTGCCTTAAATCTTGGAAAATGCAAAAGATTTAGACGTCTGCTGTTTTATGTGTGGCATGTTAAACTAATTGGATTAAATTAACTGTAACAAATCCAGCTGTGAACATATTATGAACATTGTTTTTTGAGTAAATAAAACCTTTAAATGGATTTGTTTCGTGCCTCACAGTTAAAAAGAAATAATTTGAAGGTTTGGTGGTTTGCTCAAGGACACTTCAGCAGGACGTCACTGTTCTTCTTCTTGGATGAAATTGTTCTTCTTCTCCACCCCTCCCTCTTTGCCTCAGGCCAGCAGTGGGCCGAGCAACATCACCACCTGCACCAAATCAATGGACACTGTGACGCTGAGGCTGCTGGGAAATATATGTAAAACTGCTGTCGGTGGGGGAGGACTCGAGAGTCAAACTGTCGACTCACATTTCAGACACAAATTTTCAGCTCACATCAGAGGGAAGTTCACAGCGACTAATGAGAGCTAGATGAGGTGAGAAATGAAAAAAGTGACAGCTGTGCTGTGACAGAAAAAATATAAAGTCAGTCACCTACGATCTAAACTGACTTCTTGGATGGGAAATTTATACTTTATAGACTTAATTACAGCAATGTAGTAATAAATCTAAATGTTAAAACATAAGAAACGACTTCAGGTGTTTGGAGCCCAAAGACAAAGTAGGATTTTTTCATCATTAACCTCACAGAATGACTTTTTAATACTACACTTCTTTAAATACATGAATGTTTCTCACATTTACAACAAATATCACGAGTCCTGTCACTTTGCTTGTTTCTTTCAATTATAAAACCTTTATGTTTTTAAAAAGTTTGCAGAGATTTACGAGTCTTTGCAGCTCTGACAGTAAAGACCTTCAACGACCTTCACTCTTCATACCTCCTCTGTAAAGGTTTCTGCTCCTCCCTCCTCCATACTAATGTGCCCCCTTCAGTCTGCAGGTGTTTCTTTCATTACTCACGCTCCTCCGTCGTGTCGCCGCTGCGGATTTTCTGTTTCATAGTGAGAAGACAGATAGCTTCCACTCCTTCATGCTGCTGACCTTTCAGTGATGTATGGGGTCATTGGATCTGCTGCTCTGTCATTTACCAGATTTATGAGGCGGTCGGCAGTAAAACGTCTTGACCTTTGCAAAAGATGAAACTCCTGGATTTTTGGAAAATCTCCCAACAGGTTGGTTTCAAGATGTACAAGAGGTGTAAAGGACAAACTCAAAGGGGGATTTCATCTCGGAAAGTTCCCTAAATTTAATACGTTGTGTAATCTAATTACAAATGCCCATTGGTTCGACATCCCATTGTTCCGACCATATTAAACCCATTGTTCTGAAGTCCGTTCCGAAATCATCATGATGCCCTGTGGTTAAGGTCTGGTTAGGTTTAGGCACAAAAACCACTTGGTTAGGGTCAGGAAAAAATCATGGTGTGGGTTAAAATGAAAAAGAAAGTGACAAACACATAAGCCGTGAGCCTGCTCCGCCTCAAGCCTTTCCCAGCTGACCCGGAGCCAGTCGCGGCGCACCATATGCCCGCCGCGAGCCGTTCAGCACCGTGGACAGACGGACTAATGGGATGTCGAACCAATGGGCTGTCGGACCAATGACATGGACTCTGTTTCGCTATATTTCATTCTTTTTCTTGCATTAATCTTTGTTCATAATCTAACCACAAAATAAAAACAACTGGTCTGTTAAGGAGGTAAGGGCAACTGATAAATGAACTAGCCAGACAGCATGGTCTTCTCATGTCAGCGTAGGTTTTCTCTGGGTGCTCCAGCTTTCTCCCACAGTCCAAAGACATGCAGGCTAGGTTAACTGATGCTAAAATTGCCTGTAGGTGTGAATACACACACACACACATACACGTATATATATATATATGTGTGTGTGTGTGTGTATAGTTATATATAACTGCATTTTTTTTAAAAGACTTTGAACTTTAACCTCCAGTCAGCAGCCACAACCAAAAGCCCAGTTCAAACCAAAGATTTGCGATGAGTTGAAACAGGCAACTACTAAGTAAAACTACTACTAATAAACACCAAGTCAACAAGATGAGTGGCAAACATAATTTGTAGCTTCTTAAAATATGAATGAGGATAGTGATAGTGACATACTGGCTTCAGTCGCATTTGTAGTAGTGATGAAACAAAACCAACATCAGATGGACTGTATTCATAATCAGTACACCACAATGATGTCAATAACCAATGCCACTTAATCAGTCAATGAGAATGGTCGGGGCATAAGCCAGGGTTGCCAACTTTTCAAAAAACCTTGGAGTGAGATTCAGCGGTATGACCACAATTTCGTTGTTTAAGCCGACACATAAAATTTTTGTTTGTCAACTGATTTGGTAGATGCAATCCTGATTCCCCACATCCTGACACATTTCTGGGGTGCCTGCTGGAGATGGATAGGGCCCAAAACCTTACATACAAATACCATACAGAGAGAGACAATGGTGGTATAGTGGGGATCTGAGGGTCCTTCCCCAGAAAATGTTGGATGTGATTTCTTGTATTCTGGTGGGTTTAGGGGTAGCATTCTGGAGATGGGCAATACCTACATTCATTCAAAGCCACCCTGACTTGCAGGGCCTTCACAAGTGAACCTGCATTCAGCTCAGAGTGACTGAACTAGTTAAAACCAGAAACTAGCGCTTGCCTATGTGGCATATAACCTATTACTTTATAGACAAGACCCATTTTGGATTTAAAGCAAAATTCATGGTTGAAATGGTTGAATATATTTTGATTAAGATCTAACTAAAATATTATTTTGGGAATAATAATATATTTTGTGTATTATTGTAGTCTAAAGAGTATTTCATGATATATTTTTAGACTATGCAAGTCTAAGGCCTCTAGTTTCGCAGACCGGGCGAGGCGGAGGAGCAGCGCACCTGCGCTTTGCCAACTGGGTGTGGCCAGGCGGATTTTTCAAGTTTGGCACACCGTGCGCGCTGGCGCAGCTGCTCCTCCTTCCCACCTCCGTCCCTCCTACCTGTGCAAGTCAGAAAGAGGGAGGAGAGAAGGTGTGCAGTGGGTTTTACACACATCGCACCAATCAAATGAGCCCCTCTACTCGCCCTTAAATGCGCCGCGCGAAGGCGTAATGAGAATTTACTCAATTCGCCATGGCGGAAGAGAGCAGCAGCGTCAGACAGCCAAACTTGTCCCAGGAGGAAACTGATGTTTTGGTCCGGGAGGTCCAAGCTCGCAGTGTCCGAATATGCAGAACTGCGAGCAGACCTGCACGGGCTGATGATGCAAAGGTGGCCTGGGAGGAGGTCACCACAATTGTAAATCAATGTTGCGTTTCTCTCGTGCGCGCGCTCTCTTTTTCTCTCTTTCTCTCTCGCAGTCTCACTCTGTTTCTTTTCTTTTGACTTTTCTAAGATGACAGATGCTGAATATATACTCCCTATCTGATGCTGTGGCTGTTTGTGGTTGGCTGAGAGGGATGTGAACTCATTAGTTTGCAGCTGTGTTAACCAAATCAGGTTGGGTTTCCATTACACGTGCCAAATGGTGCCAATCCCCTTTGATCTGACATCAGATGTGACGGGACAGTCGATACAGAGATACATTTATGTGCTGATTGCCAATAGTTGCATTGAATTGTTGTTTTTTGTTGGTATTTATTGCATCGTTAATGTTCTGGAAACCTGTCTGTGAGGTTTTGGTGACGTGTGC
Organism: Epinephelus fuscoguttatus; assembly: GCF_011397635.1. NCBI lineage: Eukaryota > Metazoa > Chordata > Actinopteri > Perciformes > Serranidae > Epinephelus > Epinephelus fuscoguttatus. The sequence continues at coordinate 4,127,892 of NC_064768.1, read as the reverse complement.
GCACTGTCTGCCGGTCAGCCAAACTTCAGCTTACACCAGCTGCGCTCCCCCTGCACTGACAGTAGACCTGGTTTCAGCTGGCGAGCATTTAGCACACTGTCGATGAAGCCTTTTGGCACAAAACTGTCACTGCGCCAAGCTGGATCTGTTGACACCTCCCCCTGCTGCGCTGCCACACCCATCTCAGCGCACCTCAGTCTGCCAAACTCCCAAACTGACCGCGCCTCGGGTTGCGCTGCTCGAAACTAGCTCTGCGCCGGGAAGCTAGAGCTCTAAGAGTGCCTAGACCTAGGCCATTTCATTTCATTTTTGACATTTACAAAGCTCTCTAAATGCCTTTTGACATAGCTGTGGAAATTAATCGCAAAGTCACTTTTATGCTATAGATGTTTTCTCTCAGCCAGTTATAATCTCTCCTCACCTGTGAAGACCCTGCATGATCATCCTTGCTGGTCTCTGGTCCACTGTCTCCTCCCTGACCCTGCTCTTTCTATTGTGGCAATAAAGATTAAAAAAATATGTGCAAAGCAATAGTGAGGATAAGTTCTGATTAAGGAGGAGTGTTTTTTTTCCGAGCATGAAACGAGCTAGCAAGCGATTTGAAGTAATAGTATTCTTGTTAACTAGCTGAACTTGATATATTGGCATCTATTAATTAGTCATCATTTAGCTAACATTATCTACATGCAAAAGCATTACTCAACTTACACGGTCCGTTGGAAGAAACTGTGCAAGGTTTTTTGCTTCTTGCTGGCTGGTTTGCTGATAATAGTTAACACACAGCAGCCCTGCCCAGCAGCACACGTCTCGTCTGTGTTATTGATTTAGATCACAACACGACAGCGGAGTCAGCTGACTGTGAGACTGGAGCTACCCAATCAAAGCGCAAATATGGATTGCGCACCAATCAGAGAGTAGTTTTCCACAGAAACATTTGGCTGCACTCCATTTCACTCAACCAGTACGCAGGTCAGGCGGTGTCTACCCCTCTCCTCTCCCCTCTCTGAAGTCCGGCTGCAAACTTCAACTCCGACCACCCGGCATGCTGGCTGTTTGAAATTAATTTAAAATACTCAGCTGCCAGCCTTTTTTTCCAGCATTTGTCGCTGGCGTGAGAATTGGTTGGGCAGAGTGAGACCATGAGATGGAAGGTGAATGCGTGTCACACGCCAGATGCGTGAGAGTTGGCAACGCTGCATAAGCACATACAGCGAGCAGCAGCAGCAACCCACCGTCTGACACTGAAGCACAAGAAGCTAACAATTATTAGCCACATGTGAAAACATCTAACTTTGAACTAAGATAATGGAAGTCTATTTTTCACCCTCCTATTTTCTTCTGTTTTCCTTGTTTGCTCTCAGTTCTCTTTCCTCTGACTCACATATTCTTACATCCCCATTTTATTAAAAATGCTTTCAATTTAATCTGTTTTATTTGCAGGAAATTTAAATCAGTCATAATACACACAGACACACCCACACACACACACAATGTAACTATCTCCATCTCTTCATCTCTTCCTCTTCATTGTATGATTAAATTGCAGGTTAGAGGTTGTTTGCAACTTATCAGTCTGAACAAACACAATTATCCTGCAGGATCAGAGCTCACTCTGCCTCTCTCTAGTGGTTCACATCAGGATGAGGACAAGCATTTTCCCCTACAGCTTCATCAGCACTGAGTAAATACCTGAAAATATCAAACCTGCATCTCAATGGTCTGTAGTTTCATCAGACACCCACCGCTGTGTGTTGTGGAAATAATTATTTTACATTGACAGGTTGACAATTTGACATTTTTTTTCCTTTTTCAGAAACATATGAGAAAAGGAAACAGAGACATTCACGGGTTGTTAGTCATGAAAAATTGACAAATAATTACACACTGAAACCAAGAGGAGCTGTTAATTGGTGCTGCATTTTGTTTAACATTATGCTGATTTTGAGAGGATTGAAATTTTGTCAACAAATTCAGAATTCCAAGGGAATAATGGGAAGATTGACGTCAATCTTTGCCAGTATTTTTATTGTGATGTGCAAACTAACAGTGAATATATCAACCAACAAATATTGGGTGCGTATAAGAGCCTGATATATCATTCACTCTGTGCAATAGAGCTCCATTGTTGTCCAAAAACTATTAAAAAAACATATCAATGAGCCACACACACCATCCTGCCAACCTGGTCTCACTCCCAGCACGTGCTTGGTCACGTGGCCAATGGTGTCAGACACCGATGCAGCGAGGCACCCTTTAGCGGCAGTATGAGATGCACTGAGTGCAGTGGTTTTTTGACATTCTGGGCAACTACCTAACAGTGAGAGATTCCATGAAGGGCAGGAGGGTCAAACAAACTCCGGACTTTCACCCAGGTGACTGCTGTTCGTGTCTCATGTGAAACCAAAAGTCAATTGAGTTATTGGATTCAAATAAACACAAGAAGTTTGTGCTCTAAAAAAAAAAAAAATAAATAAATAAGTAAATAAATAAATAAATAAGAAGGGATCAGCACTCAGTGAATAACCTCCTAAGCCCTACGACAAACTATTATGGCAAGGCTTAACTATACAGACCAATGAGCAGTGATAACTAACATGTCTTTGGGGTCATCGGGTGGGAACCTCCTTTCACCGGTGTTTCGTCTAGTTGGTCCCACGACACCTCCAGGAGGCTAGACAGTGATCTCTGGCGTCCCAGAGACACTCCCCTAATGCCAGGTCTCACTGCTCCCCACACTAACCGAACAACCTCCTTTACCTTACCTATATTACCACAGAGGAGGTAGACCCAGGGAGGGAAGCCTTGTTAGGCTATCACACTCCCCCGCCGGGTTAGGCTGTACAGTCTACCTCCCCAAGACGAGCCCTCACAACAATGACACCTCCAGGAGGCTAGACAGTGATCTCAGCCCAAACAGAACAGCACTGCCACCTTCAACCAAACCCAGGCTCCGTTTATGCGAGCTCCAGGCAGAAGCAATGCTGATACTACCTTTTAGCACATTCACCATACTCTATTTCACACGCTACATAGCATAACTACAATGTAAGCTAAAGTTAAAGGAGATAAATGAACTCACAGGATCAGCAAACACACTCACTTTGCAGCATGGTCTCAAACAAAATGGATTCAGATAGGCCACTCCCACACTTAAATAACCTTCCTCTTCCTGGATTTCCTCCTTACATACACATGGCTTTCTCAGCCCAAACAGCACTGCCATCTTCAACCAAACCCAGGCTCCATACATGCGAGCTCCAGGCAGAAGCAATGCTGATACTAGCTTTCCTGTCACATTCACCATACTCTATTTCACACACTACACAGCATAACTACAATATAAGCTAAAGTTAAAGGAGCTAACTGGACTTACAGGATCAGCAAGCACACTCACCTTGCCGCATGGCCTCAAACAAAATGGATTCCAATAGGCCACTCCCACACTTAAATACTTCCTCTTCCTGGATTTCTCCTGACAGGAAGTGGATCTCTCCACCTGATCTCAAGGAGTTATGTGCCCTGCTTAGTAGTTCCCCCTGCTGGCCCCCAGCTGACATTATTTCTTCTGTAATAGATAAACTGGCTGCATTTAATTGCTTCATCTGACATTTCCCTCACTGTCTTCCTCAAACTCTGTCCCCGCACTCCAAGTTCCCCCAGGAGTGAGACAGTTGATCTTGCTATGAATCCCCTACACCCCACTTCCACTGGACAAATCCTAGTCTTCCATCCTCGCTGCTCAGCTTCTGCTCCTAAGTCTGCATATCTAAGCTTTTTTCTTTCATATGCTTCTTCCACTGAGTCTTCCCAAGGAACTGTCAGCTCGATGAAATAAACTATCTGTTGACTCACTGACCACAACACTAAGTCAGGCCTCTGCCTGGTACAGACTATTTCCTGAGGAACAACAAGCTTTCCCCCTAAATCTACTTGCATTTCCCAATCACAAGCACCTTCTAGGCGGCCACACCTTTGCCTCCTCACTAACTTATCCCTTCTGTATTTCTCTCCCTCACGGACAAACTGAATTACTAAACTCCTATCCTTAACACCTTCTGAATTCACCTGTCTTCGTTTCCCTTCGATGCCTGCAGCTAAACATTTCAACACCTGATTATGTCGCCATGTATATCGGCCTTGTGACAAGCTAACTTTGCAACCTGACAAAATATATATATGGAATCATTGTGTCATGTGCTAGTATGTGAAGCATGCAACGCTAATGACATATGTCACGTAGTGTTACTTTAGTAACAACCGTACTTTCCAAAAATTTCCCCACTTTCCAAAAATGGCCCCAATTTACAAAATATCCCCACATTTAGAAAATCTCCACACTCTTTAAAATGGTCCCCACTCTCCAAAAATGTCCCCACTTTCCCAACATGTCCCTTTTCAAAAAAATGTCCCTCACCATAAATTTTTCCACTTCCTGAAAATGTGAAAATGTCCCCAATTTCCAACAAGTGCCCAATTTCAGAAAATGTACACACTCTGCAAAAATGTCCCCACTTCCCTAAAATGTCTTTTTCCAAAATAATGGCCCCACTTCCCAGAAATGGCCCAGATTTCCTAAATGTCTCCTATTTTCACACTCTTCAAAAACAGCCCTGTTTTCTGGAAATGTCATTTCCCCAAAAAATGACCCCATTTTCCAAAAATGTAATTTCCAAAAACTTACCAACTTTCCAAAATGTCCCCACATTTAGAAAATGTGCACACTCTAAAATGGTCCTCACTCTCCAAAAATGTCCCCACATTTCAAATTTAACTTTTCAAGAATTTCCCCACTTCCAGAAAATAGCTCTACTCAACGCAACTTTCAAACAATGTCCCAGCATTTTCCAAAAAGTCAGCATTCTCTGAAAATGGCAAATGTTCCCACATTCAAAATATGTCCCGTTTTTCCAAAACTCTCACTTCCCAAAAACTGTTCACTATGTGGGGACATGTCCCCACTTATTCAATCAATCAATCAATTTTATTTATAAAGCCCAATATCACAAATCACAATTTGCCTCACAGGGCTTTACAGCATACGACATCCCTCTGTCCTTTGGACCCTCACAGGGGATAAGGAAAAACTCCCCCAAAAAAAACCTTTAACGGGGGAAAAAACGGTAGAAACCTCAGGAAGAGCAACTGAGGAGGGATCCCTCTTCCAGGACGGACAGATAGATGTCGTACAGAACAGATCAGCATAATAAATTAACAGTAATCCGTATGACACAATGAGACAGAGAGAGAGACAGAGAGAGAGAGCGAGAGAGAGATAAGCAGGACAGACGGTAATGACAGTAGCTTACAATAACATTAATGAAAGTAATAATATTATAGTTATAATTCTGGCTACTGTGGTACAATATGTTGAAAGTATATATTAATATCTGGCAGTATACATGTGTGACAATAATCATATGTGTAATGATGGCAGCAGCAGCAGGAGGCATCTGGCAGGACCATGGCAGCAGCACAACCACACACGTCACGCTGTCCAGGCACCGCTGCGATATGAGTTAATCTAAGAGACAGTGGAGCACAAAGTCTCCGGAGAAGAAGCCAAGTTAGTGACATCCAGAATGGCCGAGTTAGCAAAATGCAGTAATAGAATAAGAGAGAGAGAGAGAGAGAGAAGGAGAGAAGGTGCCCGGTGTATTATAGGGGGGTCCTCTGGCAGACTAGGCCTAAGTCAGCCTAACTAGGGGCTGGTACAGGGCAAGCCTGAGCCGGCCCTAACTATAAGCTTTATCAAAGAGGAAAGTCTTAAGTATAGTCTTAAATGTGGAGACGGTGTCTGCCTCCCGGACCGTAACAGGAAGATGATTCCACAGGAGAGGAGCCTGATAGCTGAAGGCTCTGGCTCCTGATCTACTTTTGGAGACTTTAGGGACCATGAGTAACCCTGTGTTCTCAGAGCGCAGTGTTCTGGTGGGATACTAAGGCACTATGAGCTCTCCAAGATATGATGGAGCCTGACCATTTAGAGCTTTGTAAGTTAACAGTAGGATTTTAAATTCAATTCTGGATTTTACAGGGAGCCAGTGCAGAGAAGCTAAAACAGGAGAAATATGATCTCGTTTCTTAGTTCCTGTTAGTACACGTGCTGCTGCATTCTGAATTAGCTGGAGAGTTTTTAAGGACTTACTAGAGCTACCTGATAATAGAGAGTTACAGTAATCCAGCCTAGAGGTAACAAAAGCGTGGACCAATTTTTCTGCATCTTTTCGGGTCAGGATAGGCCTAATTTTCGCAATATTACGCAGATGAAAAAATGCAGTCTGTGAGGTTTGTTTTAAATGAGAATTAAAAGACAAATCTTGATCAAATGTTACTCCGAGGTTTCTTACGGTAGTGGCAGGGGCCAGAGCAATGCCATCTAGAGAAACTATGTCATCAGATAAAGAGTCTCTGAGTTGTCTGGGGCCAAGAACAATAACTTCAGTTTTGTCTGAATTTAACATCAGGAAATTGGTGTTCATCCAGGTTTTTATGTCTTTAAGGCAGTTATGGAGTTTAGTTAATTGATTACTTTCTTTTGGCTTCATCGATAAATACAACTGAGTATCATCCGCATAACAATGGAAATTTATAGAGTGATTTCTAATGATGTTACCTAAAGGAAGCATATATAGAGTAAATAGGATTGGTCCGAGCACAGAAGCTTGTGGAACTCCAAAACAAACTTTAGTACGTAAGGATGATTCATTATGAACGCCAATAAACTGAAAACGATCAGATAAATAAGATTTAAACCAGCTTAATGTAGAACCTTTAAGGCCAATTAAGTGTTCCAGTCTCTGTAGCAGAATTTGATGGTCCATAGTGTCAAACGCCACACTAAGATCTAATAAAACAAGTACAGAGACGAGTCCTTTGTCTGAAGCGATCAGAAGGTCATTTGTAATTTTGACTAGTGCTGTCTCAGTGCTATGATGCAGTCTAAATCCTGACTGAAATTCTTCAAATAAATTATTATCATGGAGAAATTCACACAGCTGGTCTGCAACTACTTTCTCAAGGATCTTTGACAGAAAGGGAAGATTAGATATTGGTCTATAGTTGGCTAACACCTCTGGATCCAGGGTGGGCTTTTTAAGTAGAGGTTTAATTACAGCTACCTTAAAAGACTGTGGTACATAGCCTGTTAATAAGGATATATTGATCATATCTAATATATGAGTGTTAACTAAAGGTAAGACCTCCTTAAGTAGCCTAGTTGGGATGTTGTCTAAGAGACACGTTGATGATTTAGATGAAGAAATCAATGCAGTCAATTCTTGAAGAGAAAATGGGGAGAAGCAATCTAAATATATATTAGGTCTTACAGCTGTGTTTGAGGATAGATAGGTACTATCTGAGGACAGGAGGTCATGAATTTTGCCTCTAATAGTTATAATTTTGTCATGTAAAAATCTCAAAAAATCATTACTGCTAGGGGCTAAAGGAATACAAGGCTCAATAGAGCTTTGACTCTCAGTCAGCCTGGCTACAGTGCTGAAAAGAAACCTGGGGTTATTCTTGTTTTCTTCTATTAATGATGAGTAATAGTTTGCTCTGGCATTGCGGAGGCCCCTCTTATAAGTTTTGAGACTGTCTGCCCAGATTAAACGAGATTTTTCCAGTTTGGTTCATCGCCAATGCCTTTCAAATTTTCGCGATATTTGTTTTAACTTACAGGTTTGAGAGTTATACCAAGGAGCGAACTTTCTTTGCTTTGTTAACTTCTTTTTAAGAGGAGCTACAGAGTCGAGTGTTGTTCGCAGCGAGCCTACGGCGCTATCGGCAAAATGATCAGTTCAGGAGAGGTTAAAGTCAGTACGGGAAACCTCTGTTACTGAAGGACTTGGTATTGAATTTAACGATGGAGGAATCATTTCCTTAAATTGTGCGACAGTACTATCTGATAAACATCTAGTATAGTAACTGTTGCTGAGTGGCGTGTAATTGAGTAAAAAGAAATTAAAAGTAATAAGATAATGATCCTATAGCGAGGGATTCTGTGTAGGGTGACCATATTTTGATTTCCATAAAAGAGGACACTCGGCCGGCCATGACATAGCCTACTTAAATGATACTCGCAGTTTACTCAAAGATGCCGTATAATTTTAATATATTTAAAATCTATATGTATGGATAGAAAATTCAGTTATATTACAAAATAATATCTCTCAAAGACAGAAATTCAGATAGGCCCCAATAGGGGACACATACACACACTAGAGTGTGGCAATCCGAGCCCGACGGTACCCGACGGGTCGGCTGGGTTTGGTCAGAAATGTAGCTATAAATTGTATTCGGGCTCGGGTCGGATTCAGTCAGCTTTCAGTGAAAATGTAGTGTAAAAATAAATAAAATCCTATTGTCTGTCCTGTTTATTGCTTGGGCACTGTTATTTACGTGACAACACCTGAACATAACACACACAGACACATTGGCTGTTTGTTTCTACCTCTCTCCTCGCTGGAAGTCTCGGACCTCCAGCCGCCCGCCTCCGCCTTGATTAAACGCTGAAAATAAAATAAAAGAGGGAGACAGGTTTTTCCTATTTTATCTTATTTTGTTTTATTTCTCCCTCTCCTCTCGCTAGAAGTCGGACCTCCCGCTTCCTGCTTCCGTCTCAAACACGGAGGTCTCCATCTATGCTGAGCACCCATGGCGCACGCCCGGCCTGTTAAATAGCCTGTAACCACTGTGTGACACAAACTCAGTGCTTTGGTCATTAAATAATGTCGGGCTCTGTTCGGGTCGGACAGAAATATGCTAAAAATAAATATGTTCAAGTACACCCTGACTGAAGCCAATGGAGTCTAATAATGAGATAAACACGGTAGCCAGGGAGTCCTTATCAACGTCGACATGAATGTTAAAATCGCCTACAATAATAACTTTACCTGATTTAAGAACTAAACTGGATAAAAACTCTGAGACTTCAGATACAAATTCAGAATACGGGCCAGGAGCATGGTACACTATAACATTTTTTTATTTATTTATTATTTATTTATGTGTCATACAGCAGTGAAGGTGCCCAGCCTATAAGGGCTTACAAGACACAAATTTCATAATCAAAGGCAGCAAAGATAATCAGCAGAGTACAAACAAAACAGACAACGCAGATTATACATTTCAAATAGAATTCACACAAATAATTCATTCTTTCTTAATTTCCAGGCACTTTTTATGAAGGTAGCTAGAGTAAAAACCTCTTCTCTGAAAAACCATTCCAACTTAACCTCATCCTCAGTCCAAAACAACTCAGGCTTCACATTCTGCATTTTCTGAAATAAAAGCTGCCTGGCTTCATCATATAGTGGACAATGAAACAGAAAATGAAGTTCATCCTCAATTACATTTAAATTACACACGGTACAGAGTCACCTTTCCTCAGGTACAGAGTTAAATCTTCCTACTTCTATAGCCAGAGGGAGAATCCCAAATCTCAACTGGGCACATAGAGATCTTCTGGATCTATCCAGGGGTAAAGTCACATATGGTTCTGGACAATAAACATTTTTCAACTGACAGTAAGTTCTGAGTTTTGGTTTAAACCAGATGTCATTGGCCCATTTTTCTTTATACTCAAGGAATAACTTATGCATCCCAAAATTGACATTACATCGCAGACCATTTGTGAAGATGTGTTGTTGATCAGCTTCATTAAAGATAGTGTTCATTTCACTACACCAAGGATAGTTATATGCTTTATCCCAGTTAAAAACTCTTTTAGCTATTCTACCCTCTGGCATAGAAGACAGACGATTCCAGAGCCTCAGCATTTCCCCCTTCTGCTTAATTAAACAGGGTTCCCAACCCATATCACCTTGGAGTGCCAACACAGGTGTAAATTTGTGCACACATAAAAAACAACTAATAGCCCGGTTTTGAATAGCATTCACCTTGGAAAACTCCTTCCTTCCCCATATTCCAGCTGCATACAAAAGAATCGGAGAAACACAGACATCATAGAGTTTTGAAAAGGTAGTATAGCCACGATCTCTACAGTTCTTCATTTTACTTATAATAGAAGCTAATGCTCTGCCTGACGCATCAACAAAGGTATTAATACCTTCTTCAAACAGTAGGTATTCATCCAGGGTGAAGCCAAGGTATTTGTATGCCCTTGTGGCTTAACTCCAACATAAAAATTAAAGGTGCTTCTACTACTCCACGTTTTCTGAAATGTATAACTTGAGTTTTTTCTTGATTATCTGACATTCTCCACTTTTGGCACCAGTGGTTAACAATGTCTAACAGGGACTGCATATCTGCCAGGATAACGATATCATCTGCATACAAAAGTATGTTCAAATTCATATCACCTATTTGCACTCCAATATCTTCATTTTTAATTTGCTGGGCTAAATCATTTATAAACAGAAAAAAGAGGGTAGGAGAGAGAACATCTCCCTGATTGACTTAGAGTTGCCACCCGTCCCGTTTTTCCCAGAATTGTTCTCTTTTTTCATCAGCTGTCCCGGGAAAAAAAAAATCTCTCCCGGGACACTGCAGCAGCAGGCCAAGGAGTCCATCCAGAACGACGCATAGTGCGTCCAAATTCACACCTGTTCTTCTCTATGGTTTTTCTCCGCAACCATGCGTCATAGCAAGAAGCCACGAATATCACGTGAAACAGCGGAATCGTAGCTTTCCGAATGTTTTCACAGCGAAAAAAATGATAAAGTTACACTAAAATGATGTATAACAGAGCTTTCATACAGCTTTGCACACACATTACTCTTGGATGGATTACTCGCGAATACAGCATCGCACAGAAATGCCACGCATATCACATGAAAGCGTAGGAACAGAACTTTCCAGGGATACCACACACATCATGGTGCTGTCATCCCATCATGCTATAAATCCAGATTAATTGTCTACCAAATAAAATCCTGATGAATTTCTTTACAATCCATTATACAGATCTTGTTATCAGTCACTTCATATAGTGAGGAATATCGTATCTTACCACGTCTTAGGCTTGCGTGTGTTTCTCCCTGTCTATCCACATTTGTAGTCCGGCTTTCAAGATGCAAATATCTCCATATTGTCCAGTTGACACTCCATCAAACTTTGTATGACAAGACAAGCGCACTTCACCTTTGCACACCCAGACAACTGTAGCCTAATTATGCATGCTGACAGGGCCGTAGTCACCATATACATTGAGGGGGACACGTGCCCCCCTAATGCCCAGTTTTTTTTTTACTGCAATCAAAGTGGCAAATATTATCTTGGAGGACATCATTGCACTTGGTTGACTATTTTTCTATGATCGTAGATGTAAATATTGTATGTTTCTTTCAGATAAAACACATTTTTGACTTGTGAATGAGTCAATGGAATTTCTTGCAATAATGACAAAATGCTGGCAATCATGTCCTCCTGGCACAAACCACATGTTTTGGACAGCTGTGAAGTGACAGAATGTCCCAGCATCATGGTTCTTATATTGCCAGATTCCAGAGAGTCTCTCCTCTTCATATATGGCAGAATATGTCAACTACCAACTTGCTATGGTGAGATACATGTAAAAATAGAATTTAGTAGAATTTAGTAACACAGATTTGTTTTTTTCATTGATATAAAAATTAATATAAAATACAGGCACATAGAAGGACATGAAATGATGGCAAATCTGGTCTCCTATGTCTGAATTTCACGTTCATTGGTCAGTCTGAACTTGTAATAATGGCCGAGCCCTCCACCTCAAACATCAAGTGTCTCTTTTTTCACAAATCCAAGGTGGCAACCCTAGTTTGACTCCTAGTGGAGTGGGAAACCACCCTGTCCTCATATCATTCACCTGAACACATGCCACTGGGTTTTTGTATAAAGCTTTAACAGCTTTGTAAAATATGCCATCTACACCAGCTGAAATAAGTTTAAACTCCAACAAATCTCTGTGAACACAATCAAAAGCTTTTCTGAAATCAATAAAACAAACAAAGGTAGACTTCCCCTCAGAAATTCTAGCTCTAATTACAGTACTTAGGGTGTAAATATGATCTAGACAGGATCTATGTTTACTAAATCCATTCTGCTCCTCCACTAGTGTCATGATCCTCATCATGGCAGCCCCTCCCTCTCCCTTATGTGTGTGTGTGTGTGTGTGTGTGTGTGTGTGTGTCATTCCCTGTCTGTATTACTCATCCTGTGTTTCTCCCCCTGTCTGTTCTGTGTGTGTGTATGTGGGCGTGGTTTCCTTCCACAGGCAGTGCCAGGTGAATCCACTCCAGCAATCAACCTCTCCATAAAGCCTCTGGATTTCTCCCTACTTGTCGCCAGATTGTTTCATCAGTCTGCGTGGTAGTTTGTATCCTGGCTCCTCTGTGGTTTTTGCCCTCGTGCTTTGTTAGCTTGTGTAGCTAATGTCTCTGTGTTTCTTCCGCCTCAACTCAGATTGCTGTGCTTGCCTCGTGATCTCGTGTGTGCTTCTTCACTGCCTGCCTGTGGACCTTCCTGCCGTCGTCTGCTCTCCTGTGTTTCCCCTCGGAGTGAGTATGTTCGAGAAGACGGAACCTACTGCGCCGTGCCCCAGCACCGCCGCCATTACCACGTGGCAGATGCCACACCACAGACACTCTCACTCTCCTCCTCACCGGTGCCTTCACGAGACACGTCAGGATCCTGGGACCACATTCCACCCCTCCCCCTTGCACTTACCAGCAAGTTTGAACATTAAAGACTTGTTATTCACTATGTACCTGTTTCCTGAGTCGTGCTTTTGGGTCCAGGCTTTGAACTAAGCCATAACGACTAGAATGTTTTCAGCCTCTAGATATTGAGACAGCCTGGAGTTTAGAATATTAGAGAACAATTTATAAACTGTGCTTAAAAGGCTGACACCTCTATAGTTGAGAGGGACCCTTGGGTCGTTTTTGGCCGACTTTGGAATTGGTTTAATGAGTGATTTGTACCAATCAGAAGGAGCAATACTAGATTTGAAACATACTTGCATGAAATGGGTCAGGAACTGTAACAATTTAGGTGTTTTCAGTGCTTCGTTAGAGAGACCCTCAATGCCAACAGCTTTACTAGCCTCTTCAAGTGTAATATCTGAATTTAATAGCTGATTGGGCTTATAATTTTCATGTGCAAACTTCTCTTACTGGGACTTTTTTTCTGCACAGATATATTCTAAGAAAGTCTCATCAAAACCATCTGTGCCATTATTGCCAGAAAATAAAACAGTAAAATCATTCTCCCATTTGTTGAGCACCAAGTCAAGCTTATGCTCAAGATCACAATTTTCTAGCACAATTTCCATTGGAATTTTTGAGTCTTTCTTAGGACCCAGTTTATTAATCTCTCCAGAAGAGCTGAGGATTTTTAATTTGCAAATGCTCTAAACTAAGAGACAAGCCACGATCAAATCTTCTTTTACAGAATCGTAGCTTTTTATGCAACTGACAATGTTTATATTCCATTTTAAGAGCTGCTTTCTGTGAAGGAATTTTGTTTTTAAGAAATCTCTTCTCAGCGGCTTTTAGATTTTTCCATAAATTGTCCAATTCAGCATTCCATTTCTTCTTCTACAGGTGTTAACCCTGGAAGAATTTTGTATGAGAACCGTATCCATCTCTCTATATAGCAAATCACAGAACCGTCTATATAATCTGTCAATATTATCCTGGGATTTTTGATAGGATAAGAGATCATCTATCACCCGTTTCAAAGCCAAACAACACAAATCAGAGGACAGAAAAGTTGGAGGAAAATTCCTAGGTCTTTTACATTGGGCCGCCTCTAAACGAGGGGTGGGCTTGTCAAAAGAATAACTGGCGTTAGCTGAAAATTTTAACGAAAGCAAAGAGTGATCTGGCAAACTACATTTATCACCAATCAAACCTGTACAATCAAGTAGGGTTGGGTACCGAAACTCGGTACTTTTTGTACTTGGTACCGATTCACGTCGGGACTACCGAGTACCGATTCACTTAAAATGAAACTGTGCCAAATTTCGGTACCTGAGGTGGAGGCAGAGCGAGAGCGCATGACTCGCACCTCACACTCAGCAACAATGTTCTCAATAAAATGTTGAAACTGAGAAGTTTAGACTATGGGCCCGAATGACGCCTAGTGCGTCCAAATTCACACCCGTTCTTCTCTGTGGATTTTCTCCGCGACCGTGCGTCATAGCGAGAAGCCACGCATATCAGCGAAAACAGCAGAATTGTAGCTTTCTGACAAGGCCAAGCACTAATCCAATTTTTTCACAGCGAAAAATTACAATAAAATGATGTATAACAGAGCTTTCATACAGCTTTGCACACACATTACTCTTGTATGGAAAGCCAAAAGAGTCACAATTCGCCACTAATCCAACGCGTCTGATCCTTAAGACGCCGTAAAAAACGCCCGTTTTTTTAATAAGACGCCGTAAAAAACGCCCGTTTTAAACAAAAAACGGCCGTTTTAAACAAGCAAGACGCGTGTTTTTTACGGCGTTTTACCAGATGTTAATGAGCTCTGCCCTCTGATAAACACAGCCAATAAGTTTAATGTTTCTGAAGCCAATCAGCAGAGAGCACAGCGAGGCCAAAACAATGGATCCAAGAGACTTGCCTGCTCTTCTGTGTTATCGTAGCCTATACTGTGTTGCTAGAGGAAATGACTAAAATTCAGAGGATTAAAATATCGATCTGCACGAATTAAGTATAATCACCGTGGCTGAATACGCTGTGCTGAAAACATGTGGGTAGTATATAAAATAAACAAACAAAACCTTGATCATCGTATTCTGTGAGTCAACCACAGCACTCGAGAGACGTCGGCTTGCTCCGTCTATCACCAACATAGCCCATACAGTCTATGGTTTAGCGGCCACATCTGATCTGCCAACAGATCGTGCTCATAAGGTGATGTTACGTATTTTAACCACAGGGTGGCAGTAGTGGTTAAAACAACTGTTTTAGCTCAGCTCAGCAAATGTGGATTTTTCCAGCTGTACCGACATGGTTTTCCTGTTTCTCAGTGCAGGATTATGGGGCAGGCTATCAACAGTTCAGTCAATTCTGGATTTTCCTGTACAGCAGGGATTTTGTTGTTGCAATGACATCACCAGAATCATTAATGCAGCACACAAAAGATGGACAAAAAAGACACCAGTGAAAAACAGAAATTTAGACACAAGAATTTGTTGTTTGTTCCAGACAGTCTCTCATTGTCCATGTCTATTATGCCCTCCCTCTGTGGGAAGCTGAAGGGGTCTTAGTATTGAATTAAAATTTTGTGAAGCACTTTGAATTTAATTTCTGTGAAAGGTGCTATACAAATAAATGTAATATATTACATTTATATATTATAGTAGTACACGTTGCTGAGTCCTCTTCACAGGTCACCCCAGAGCTGCTCTATCCTCTGTTTGTGTGTTCCTTCCACAGAGAGCACTCTGTGAAAGCCTCTGAAGATGTTCATCATGAGGCAGACAGCGTTTTATATATATATATATATATATTTATTATTATTATTATTATTATTATTATTATTATATTTGTTAGATCATAACCTCAAGATCAATAGGCTACCTTGCTAAATGGGTCACCTAACTGAAAAATTATGAATGATTTCTTTGATTGCTTCTGTCTGATATATCATATATAAACTTTTTTTCCTGAAATGTGCAGATATTTATTTATAAACTGATGTCAATATGGCTCGAAAAAAACCTAGGCTATAGCCTACATAGTCTGCTGAAATCGGCATAATTCCCTATGGGAGTGGACATACACAATCCGTGTATCATTCACTCTAAAAACTGCTGGGTCAATAATCACCCAAATTGGGTGATTTCAGTGACCCAATGGGTAGTCACTATATCACCTACTAGGCATTGGGTCAAAAGGACCCAATGCCTTTGGGTCACAAATTTGACCCAACATACTGGGTCAACTTATTTTACCCAAAAATGGGTCACTTTGAGCCAGTAGTGTGGGTCACTTTTTACCCTTTGTTGGGTTAATATTATTTATTGTTATCTATGGAATTTTTACCCAATGCTGGGCATTTCTTACCCAGCATTGGATTAATTTGACCATTTGTTGGGTTAATATTATTTATTGTTATTTATGGAATTTTTACCCAGCATTGGTTTAATTTTACCCTTTTGCTGGGTTGTTATTTAGTTGTTAATTAAATTCTTTACCTTAACTTCATGCTTTTTCTAGGCTTTTCTTATTCAGTTCTAAATAAATAAACAAACATAAAACACAGAAACTGCTTATTTGCATCAGATATATTTGCAAATAAAACAGTACAGTAGAAGTATGAAAGAGTCATTAGTATGAAGCAATCAAATCAAGAAAATTGATTACACCCCCAAGTACAGACTGAAGTAACATCACAACACTCATTTCACCACTCATCAATAACACTCATTTCCTCAGAATTCTGACATCTCAAATATGTACTGCAAACATTTCATACATAGAATACATAGATAAGGGGGAAATGATGTATTTACAAGGTTTATAAAATAGAAATAGATCACTGTATGTTTTTTTTTTTTCTTGAGACATACACAAACATGATGATAATGTTATTATTGGTAGATTTGGCAACTTCCTCCCAGCAAAATCCCTGGAAAACATTTACTTGTTTGTTAAATTCAAATTCATTCAAATGTCAAAAGTTGATGTTAAGATGGCGAAGATTGCAGATAGAGAAGAAGCTGAGATTGTGTTCATAAAAGTAATGCAATCATTTTGTTACTGTTTCTCTAATTAAATATTTCCTTGCAAAAACAAAAATACACACCATGCTTCACATATGATTATTCAGTTTTTTAAAATTCATACACACTATATGAATATATCTCTTATCATACATTAATACACAGTTCTTGTTAGTGGCAATATCTCCTTTTGTTCACAGTTTCACATCTTTGAAGTGAGAAATGAAATGAAAAAAAAAAAAAAACACACAAAACTGTAACATTATACTTCCTGCAGCAACTAAGATGAAGGGTTCAGCTCTTGTTTTCCCCACTTCACGGAGATACTCTGGCATGTTGGTTCTTACCTGCGAACAAAATAACAGTTTCCAGTCAAGAGGGAGGAACCTTCATAATTTTAATGAAATAAATGACACGAACTATGCAAGTCTGGTCTCTCCTCCTCTGTGTTGCTAACCCTCCTCTCGGTCATGTGCTAAATGCACATGACCGAGAGGAGGGTTTTACAAAGAAGCTGGTGAGAAAAATCACAATTACTCCGGATCTTTTTATTGAAGGTAAAAATGTAGCATAGCCACCGGAAAAATCCTGCTTAGTTCCTCTTTATGTCAAATGAGGGAATTTTAATACCCCTCACAGGGCGACAGAATCAGTTATTTTGACATGGACTACATAGGGAAAGTAAAATATTGCCTTCAAGTATCCCTTTCATTTTACGAACACTTCAATATTTATAATAATTCAAATGCAATGCTATAGCACTTTTCATGACACCCAAAGCACCTGAGCCTTCTCATTCACACGTGGAGAAGCAGTGATCAAACAGTGCCAGTGTCCTCTCTGTACACACAAACACACCCCAATGGTGGTCACCTACCATATAAGGTGCCACCTCAGCCCATTGGGAGCAATTCAGGGTTCAGTATCTTGCCCAAGGTCACTTTGAAAAGGACATAGGAGCCAGGATTTGAACCATCAACCCTTTGGTTATTTGATAACTGCTCTACCTTCTGAGCCACAGTTGCCCCTTTTATACTTACAGGTTTCTTATCATGAAGTAGGCTTTTGCCTCATCCAAAGTGGGACGGGTGCTGTTCTTTGCCACCTTGTAGCTGGATCCAGGGAGAAGATAGGGAAGGATCTGCAGGGCCACATCTCCCTTCATGTCTGAAAGGCAAAGGCATGGTTCTAGTGATATTCATTAAAAAAATGTTTACAAATACTTTTATTTGTTTCACTGAAAGCACGCCATGCTGCTGTATCGCTCCATAGGATGTTCATTTTTACATCACTGATCAACATTTCCTTTTTTGACTACAAAGGATTTCCATCAGGAAAACATGACATGTTTAAGACATCACAAGACAGCACCCATATCGAACCCTCCCCTTAAAGAAGCTGCATGTAAGAAATGTAAAGCAAGTAATCAAAAAAATCACTCAATATGTCAGCAGAGACTAAGGAACCATGTTAATTACAGATACTAATCTCACTGCAACAATAGTACAGCCAGAATATTTGCATTTAACCCTAACCCCGCCTGCAAATCATGTTTATGTTTTGATTTTGTGTTTTGGCCTGTTCCTCCTTGTAGTTACTGTGAGAGCAATAAAACAGAGTAAAAAGCCAAATATTCAGTCAACAACCTGCTCAAACTACAGAAATGTGAATACAAAGGAGATATTTTACTATAACAAATGTAGATGTTCTGCTGCTTCATTCCTCTCACTGCAGGTAGTAACTAATGCAATCTAACATGTTTTACCAGAGGCATGATCATCTTTACTTTGAGACTGACTGTGTGAGTGAGCAGAGCAGAGGATAGCATGTATCTGGCAACCTCAACTCTGATGGAAATTGAAAAAAAATAACACACATTTTTTATGAATTTGTGAGGAAAAAGACAGGTTTACTATACCTTCAAATGTCGGGATAAGTAAGTAAGTTCCTCACGGTTCCATGAGTGTCTTTTTCACATACTCAGCCATGGAGTCTGAAATGACAGCAATCAGTTATCAACATTACATTGACATTTATATCTCCATAAATGTTCAGATGAAACATTTAGTTCGGTTTTCAACATACATACATACAAGTCTTAAAAAACACCAAAGAAAATTAGGCTGAACGTGCAAAATGTAATTTTCTGCCACTTCTGCAGCTAGCAGTCAGACCAAAACGGTGCTGGATTACGTCATGAAGTAGCGTGGGCTCATGGGAGCTGTAGTCGTTTAATAACTTACAGATCCAATGTTCCTCACTCTTTTTACGAAATAAACCGACCTTTGCCGTTTCTTTAGGAACAGCGTGCTTCAGCAGAGAAAATAGCTCTCTTTATTAACGAGTGTTTCACAGTTATTTACACTGTATTCAGATTGTACTACTTACTTTAGCTTACGTTAGCGGTTAGCAACCCGCTAGCTATTTTAGCGAACTGCTAATTACTTAGCTTTACAGTTAATGACAGCTGCCCCCTCTCTGTTGCTGTCTCTGGCTCAGAACGTCTTATGATAAGCTGTACCCCTGCCTCTTTTACTAATGCAGTTCATAGGATCAGCTCAGCATCACAGAAAGCTATTGCTACATGCTGTGGTTAGCCAGCCTCCGCTCCACACTGGCTTAACCGGCAGTTAAACCTAGCAACTCACTTGCTAAAAACTGTAAAAGGATACGTCGCACGTCCATTAACTTAATGAACTATTGCCTGCCGAGGCTGAGGCTGGCCGGGAAGCTCCATACCAAAGACACAGTCAGCCTCCAGTTTAAACTCAGTTTACAATGTACGTTAACCTGACAAGCCTACAGTATCAGTAGTGCTAGCTACATAGCCAGAAGGCTAAACTAGCTTGCTAACAGACAACAGCTAATGTAAGCAACACAGAGGAAGCCGTGCTATCGTGAATAATTGGAACAGCTGTAGAACTTTAATCAATCAATCAATCAATCAATCAATTTTATTTATAAAGCCCAATATCACAAATCACAATTTGCCTCACAGGGCTTTACAGCATACGACATCCCTCTGTCCTTAAGACCCTCACAGCGGATAAGGAAAAACTCCCCCAAAAAAACCCTTTAAGGAGGAAAAAAAAAAAACGGTAGAAACCTCAGGAAGAGCAACTGAGGAGGGATCCCTCTTCCAGGACGGACAGACGTGCAATAGATGTCGTACAGAACAGATCAGCATAACAAATTAACAGTAATCCATATGACACAATGAGAGAGAGAGAGAGAGAGAGAGAGAGAGAGAGAGAGAGAGAGAGAGATTCCATGAGCATGAAGATGAGCATGAAGATGAGCTCCTGAATATTTTTGCTTTTTTGGATGTTTTAAAGTGAGATAAACTACTATTCTTCTAAGAGCTGGAAGAAAACAGAAGAGAAAACCGTTGTTTTTAAAAAAAATCTACCAAGAAGGAAAAAAAAAAAACAGCAAAAACCTCAGAAAACAGTGATAGACTGGAAAACAACGGAACCAACTGCCAAACTGACAGTTAGCCTAACTGTCCAACCAGCAACAAAAAAAAGGTCAAGCAAAGAGGAGGAAAACAGCTGAAGATGCAAGTGAGTGAAACCATCAGAAAGAAAATATAACATTTAAAAAGAGGAAACAAAAAATTGCTGAACACTAAATAAACTTAAGCTAGCATAACACAGCTAGCTGTAAACAAGACCCTTAGCAACTGTTGCCAAGGAATTTAAATAGCAGCAGTTCAACAGCAGCAGAGCCTGATGGAGTCCACCAAAGGCTGCACAGAGGTTGTTCCTCTCCTCTATCCTCCTGATGTAACCAATGAGACTGCCAGGAAGACATTTAAACAAAAACTGCTAAAAGAAAGACCAGAAACCCTGTTTTCTGATCTTTACAAGACCGGGGAGGTCAGCAACCTGATCCTCTTCACAGACCAGCCGCTAGCATGGCACTCTGCCATCAGTGCCCACTACCCCTCTGTCAAAAAGAGGGATCTGTAACGGCTGGAAAATAAAAATAAAAGAAGCAGAGGATTCAGATACTTTCATGATGACAGTAAACTTATACAAGAATGGGACTATCATAGTGCAGGGAACCTCAAACTGTTTGAGATGGACTTCCTCCTTATAAAGGAAAGAGCCCAGCAGGAGAGATCTAGCTCCACTGACAGTTCCCAGGTCCCAGCTCCCAGCTGCCTAACTACTGAGCAGCCCCCTGAAGAGAAGGAGCCCACCAGCCCAGAGCAGGTCCAGGACCCCCAGCTGAACCGCACCATCACCGAACTGAAGGTGAAATTCACAGAGCTGGAGAGAGAACTTGTACAACTGAGAGAGCTGATCAGCCAACAGCCATGCCAGCCCACCACAGCTCAGCCTGATCCCTGTACCATCAGCACAGAGCTGGGCATGCTGAGGCAGGACAGGGACAGCTGCAGGAGAGAGCTGAGCCTGCTCAGGACTGAGATCAGAGAGCTGCATCAGGACAGAGAGCAGCGTCTAGCAGCACTGACAGCTCTGACAGAGGAGGTGGAGGAGCTCAGAGGAGAGAGAGAGGAGCACAGGAGAGAACTTACCTCTCTCTCAAAGGAGGTGAAGGAGCTCAGAGGAGAGAGAGAAGAGCACAGGAGAGAACTTACCTCTCTGTCAAAAGAGGTGGAGGAGCTCAGAGGAGAGAGAGAGGAGCACAGCAGAGCACTCACCACTCTGTCAGAACAGCCTCAGGAGAGAGGTGGAGCTACACAGGACCTGGATGAAAAACTAGACCACAACCAGGACCCTGTGAGCAGCCAGGACCCACCAATCCAAGAACCTACCCCCACTCCCAGCTCCACATCCAGCCCACAGACCAGCACCTCCCCTCATTCCACCAGACCAGCACAACAGAGAGAGAAGACAGACATTGTCCTCCTCATCGACTCCAATGGAAAATTCCTAAATGAAAAGAAACTTTTCCCCACCCACAACGTGGCTAAAATCTGGTGTCCAAACACCCACCATGCCATAGACCTGCTGTCAGAGGAGCGGCTTGGATCTCCGAGTCACATCATCATCCACACTGGCACCAATGATCTGGAGCCAGCAGGAGAGGGTGTCAGAGTCACTCAAGAGAGTGACAGAGAAAGCCTCCACCACCTTCCCCAACAGCAGAGTGGTCATATCCACTCTGCTCCCAAGGAAAGACTTCCACCCTGACACCATCCACAGGATCAACAGCAGCCTGTCCAGAGACTGTGCACGGAGACCCAATGTCCACCTAGCCCACCACCCCACCCTGGACATCAGCTGTCTCTACGACCACGTCCATCTGTTTAAAAGCACAGTCCCCATCTTCGCCCAAACACTGAAAAGCGTCGCTCTCAACAGAGACCAATCCACGGCCCGCAGAAAGAGCACATCAGCCCACAACCCCACAGAACACCAAGACATCCTCAACCAACATCCAGACCAACACAATGGAGACAAGACCACCTCAGCCCCACCCACATCATGTCCAAATCAGACCCCACAAAGGCAACCATGATCCCCCTCAAGCCAGACCACAGTCACTCCTGTCCCTAGGGGCCCCACCCCAACCACAGCGACAAGAGCCACACCCTGGCCCACTGAGTTATGCCCAGGTGGTCCGGAGAGCAGCAGAACCAACCTTAACCACCCCACACAATGAACTGAGGGACATTCAGCAGATGCTCAGCCTGCTTTGCTCTCATCTGATTGGACAGGTACCACAATAGACACTGTATGAATTATTATTAGAGTATTTCTTGTGCTCATACAGTTTAAAAAAAAAAAAAAAGGACATTTACACTGTACATAAGTATTGATTATTTAATATACCAGTTATTGATTTGTTACCTTTTATAATATGTCATGTAGATACTCTTAAATTATTTTCTTTGACTTAGTAGTTTATCTCATTTTGATCACCAAATGCAGCCTTTTGAGTTTTAAATGAAATCTAAATCTTTTGTCATCTCTTGTTTGAATGTTCAGGGTCTGAGATCTTCTGCTCTTGGCCTTAAGAACAGGACCTCAGACTTTATTAGAGAGTTAGAAAATGCAGATGTGTTTATATTGCAAGAGACTTGGTGTAGAGGAGATGTCTCCACTGGTTGTCCCTCAGGCTACATAGAGATAATGTCCCCGTCCACCAAACTAAAGGGAGTAACACAAGGAAGGGATTCAGGGGGAATGCTGATCTGGTATAAGGCAAACCTTGTACAATACATTTGAATTAATCAAAAAAGGAGAATTTTCAATTTGGCTCAAAATCAAAAAAGACCTTATCACCACAGATAAAGATGTATTCCTGTGTGCAGCATATATCCCCCCATCACAATCCCCTTATTTTAATGAAGACAGTTTCTCCATTCTCGAAGATGAGATTAGTTACTTCCAGGCCCAGGGAAGTGTACTGATCTGTGGAGACCTGAATGCCAGGACTGGTACAGAACCAGACTTTATCAGCACACAGAGAGACAAACATATACCTGGTCAAGTCAGCATCCCCCTCCCTTCACACCCCGCAGAAACAACTTTGACAAAACTGTCAATAAAAGTGGGCAGCAACTGTTGCAGTTCTGCCGAACATTGGGTCTGTACATGGTTAACGGTCGGCTTCGAGGGACTCATTCGGTCTTTACACTCATAGCTCTCCTCTTGGCAACAGCACAGTAGACTATGGCATCACCGACCTAGACCCCTTCTACCTGAGAGCATTTACAGTCAGCCCCTTAACCCCCTTATCAGACCATAGTAAAATCACACTCTACATTAAAACGACAGCAAACGACCCTCACACAGTAGAACCCTGCAATCTGACCTACAGAAAACAACCTTATAAATGGACAAACAAAAGCAAAGACGAATACCAGACAGCAATCAAAAATCCAGTCTTTCAATCCCATTTAGACTGTTTTCTTTCCACCTCGTATCCCCTCAATCAGGACGGCCTCAGACAGGCTGTACAGGACATCTACAACATATTTGACCATGTGGCAGACTTGTCCAGTCTGAAAAAGCGCCAGCACCACAGACCAAAAGACCCGACCAATGACGAGTGGTTTGACACAGAATGCAGACAACTGAGAAAAACTCTCAGAAATGTGTCAAATCAAAAACACAGACAACCTGACAACCCTGAGCTCTGCCTCCAGTACTGGGAAACACTGAGAGTATACAGAAAAACACTCAGAACTAAAAAAGAACAGCATGTGAGGCATCAGTTACAAATAATTGAAGAGTCCATTGACTCTAGTGACTTCTGGAAGAAATGGCACTCTTTCAGCAAACCACAAAAAGAAGAATTGGCTATTCAAAATGGTGACATCTGGAAAAATCACTTTGAAAGTCTGTATACTGCTGTTCCCTGAATTCGGCCCAAAACAATCTCCTCAACAAATTACAAATTTTAGAATCAGTCATTAAAGACAACCAGAACCCCCTAGACTACCAAATTACTGAAGCAGAGCTGCTGGCTAAAATCCAGGCACTGCAGCCAAAGAAAGCCAGCGGTCCTGATGGCATTTTAAATGAAATGCTAAAATTTGATGACCATAAATTTAACATTGCCATATTAAAATTATTTAACCTTATTCTGGGTGTCGGACATTTCCTGACCTCTGGAGTGAAGGAATCATCACACAATCTTTAAAAGTGGAAACAAATTCGACCCAAACAATTACCGAGGCATCTGTGTCAGCAGCAATCTGGGGAAGTTGTTCTGCAGTATCCTAAACAGCCGACTGCAAGACTTCCTCAGAGAACATGATGTCCTGAGCAAGAGCCAGATAGGATTCACACCCAAACATAGAACAACAGACCATATCTACACCCTTCACACCCTCATTAATAAAGACGTCCACCAAAACAAGAGGAAAATCTTCTCTTGTTTTGTAGACTTCAAAAAAGCATTCGACTCAATTTGGCATGATGGACTGTTCTTAAAATTAATTGAGAAGGGTGTAGGGGGGAAGGTCTATGACATCATCAAAACCATGTACAGTCATATGAAATGTGCTGTTAAAATTAACAACATGGAAACAGATTTCTTCCCCCAGAGTAGAGGAGTAAAACAGGGCTGCAGTCTCAGTCCCACCCTCTTCAACATTTATATCGATGAATTGGCCAAATCACTAGAACTATCTGACATCCCTGGTCTCACTCTGTCTGACACACAGGTTAAATGCCTACTGTTTGCAGATGATCTCATATTGCTGGCTCCATCAAATGAAGCACTACAACAGCAACTGGATCACCTGCAAACCTTCTGTCAGACCTGGGCCCTGACAGTTAATCTGGACAAAACCAAAATTATGATATTCCAGAAACGACCCAGGGGTCAGGAAAACCAAACCAGGTTTTTCCTGGGCTCTCATGAGGTGGAGCACACACACGACTACACATACTTAGGACTACACATCACGTCCACGGGAAACTTTAACCTGGCTATTGATGATCTCAGAGAGAGGGGAAGAAGGGCTTTCTATGCTATAAAGAAATCTTCAAACATTAATATACCCATTAGAATCTGGCTCAAAATATTCAAATCTATAATTGAACCAATTATTCTGTATGGTAGTGAGGTGTGGGTCCTCTTGCAAATCAAGATTTTGAAAAATGGGACAAACACCCCATCGAAATCCTGCATACAGAGATTTGCAAGAGCATCCTGAGAGTGCACAGGAACACCCCCAACAACGGGTGCCGAGCTGAGCTAGGCCAATTCCCCTTTTAATTAGAATTCAAAAAAGAGCCATCAAATTTTATAAACACCTTAAAACAAGTGACCCCAACTCCTACCACTACAAAGCTCTGCAATGCCAAGAGGAGAACATGGAGAAGAGCCCCCTCAGCCAGCTGGTCCTGAGGCTCAGCTCCTCTAACAACACAAGACCTCAGCACAGCCCTCACACAATCTGGACCCACCAAATTATAGAGAAACAAAAAGAACATTACATTAACTATTGGACATCGACCACAAAACCGCAAAGCAAACTTCAGTGTTATTTGGCTCTAAATAGACAGTACACGGTGGCAGAATATCTGAGCACCGTGACTGATGAGAAACTGAGGAAGACTTTGACCATGTACAGACTCAGTGACCACAGCTTGGCCATAGAGATGGCAGACACAGGCAGACCTGGCTGCCCAGAGAGGACAGGTTGTGTGAGCTCTGTCCACACAGACAAGTGGAGACAGAGACACACTTCCTGTTGCACTGCAGCAAATATGAACACATCAGAGCCGACTTCCTCTCAAAAATAAAACATAAAGTCACTGACTTTGATTCTCTGCCTGATCAAACTAAAATGCAACACATCCTTGGAGAGAACAGAGTCAGCAGCTTAGCAGCAGCAACATATGTCAGGTTATGCCACAGCCTGAGGGACAACCATCACAACACCTGACACACCTGTCTATATTTACAGTCCTTGTAACTCACCATCTACATTTTTCTTTATTCATTTTTTTCCCTATATTATATATTGGTGTATTGTATTGTAGATTGGTGTATTTTGTATTATATAACATATATTTAATCTTTTTTTTATAGTTTTCTGACTTACTTTTATTATTGTACTTTATTTGTAAATTTTTAATGTCTTTGGCAATATTGTTAATCTACAGTCATGCCAATAAAGATTATTGAATTGAAGTGAATTGAATTGAGAGAGAGAGAGAGAGAGAGAGAGAGAGAGAGAGAGAGAGAGAATTCCACAGGAGAGGAGCCTGATAGCTGAAGGCTCTGGCTCCTGATCTACTTTTGGAGACTTTAGGGACCACGAGTAACCCTGCATTCTCAGAGCGCAGTGTTCTGGTGGGATAATATGGTACTATGAGCTCTCTAAGATATGATGGAGCTTGACCATTTAGAGCTTTATAAGTTAACAGTAGGATTTTAAATTCAATTCTGGATTTTACAGGGAGCCAGTGCAGAGAAGCTAAAACAGGAGAGATATGATCGCGTTTCTTAGTTCCTGTTAGTACACGTGCTGCTGCATTCTGAATTAGCTGGAGAGTTTTTAAGGACTTACTAGAGCTACCTGATAATAGAGAGTTACAATAATCCAGCCTTGAGGTAACAAAAGCGTGGACCAATTTTTCTGCATCTTTTCGGGTCAGGATAGGCCTAATTTTCGCAATATTACGCAGATGAAAAAATGCAGTCCGTGAGGTTTGTTTTAAATGAGAATTAAAAGACAAATCTTGATCAAATGTTACTCCGAGGTTTCTTACGGTAGTGGCAGGGGCCAGAGCAATGCCATCTAGAGAAACTATGTCATCAGATAAAGAGTCTCTGAGTTGTTTGGGGCCAAGAACAATAACTTCAGTTTTGTCTGAATTTAACATCAGGAAATTGGTGCTCATCCAAGTTTTTATGTCTTTAAGGCAATTATGGAGTTTAGTTAATTGATTGCTTTCTTCTGGCTTTATTGATAAATACAACTGAGTATCATCCGCATAACAATGGAAATTTATAGAGTGATTTCTAATGATGTTACCTAAAGGAAGCGTATATAGAGTAAACAGGATTGGTCTGAGCACAGAACCTTGCGGAACTCCAAAACAAACTTTAGTACGTAAGGATGGTTATGGTATGGATGTTTTATTTTTATTTTAATATGAAATATAGCCACTTGCTTCCAAGATCCGAAGACTGTGTCTTGCCTCTGCCAGCAATATACTGCAGCGGGAAAAATGACCCAACATATGGGTCTTCATTCCCACTGCTGCGTCTTGTCGCTGCCTGCAATGTGTACCCATAGATTGGGTAATTTTTCCCGCTGCTGTGCATTGCAGGCAGGGGCAAGACACAGCAGCGGGAAAAGTGACCCATATATTGGGTCAACACAGCAGCGGGAAAAATTACCCATTAGATGGGTATGATGCGGGGGGAATGGGAATTCGTTCTTTCTATTTTTAATTGGCAATCAAAAATGAAAAAAATAAAAAAGTGACAGATTTTGTTTTTCGTTTTATAATCTAACACGAAAAATGAAAAAAATGCCTGGTTTTTAATATTTCAATTTCAGGCTCAGATCAAAAATACGAAATGGAAAAACGAGCCACATGACTGAATCTGATTTTAATATTTAATTGGTTGGGTTTACATGACCACCGGAGATGGCTCTGTGCGCAGCAGTTGAAGCATCTGGACACTGATGTCAAGAGTCGATGTCGCTGTTCACTGGATTTTTATTTTTGCTGGGTCAGTTTATTATCAACTCCAGGTGTTTTACACTTGTTCTACCTGGAGATGACATTTAGTTATGATGTAGTTATTACCGGGCTGGGACAGCAGCATAGGTTAGGCTATACGTTATAAATCAATAATCAATAAGGGTTACTATATGGCACTTTATATCCAACACAATCATGATAGTCTGTCCTCAGCCTACAAAACAAAGTTTGAGAAATGTCTGCATGGAGCACACCTGTTTACAAGTAGTGCAGCTGACAGCTCGTGACAGTTTCCTCATCGCTGTACCTGAGCCACCATCCGATCCTCCCTCCCTCACGTCCCGAGGAGTCTCGTGAACATATTCTATATTCTCTGATTTTTCTCTTTTCATTTGTAGCCGGCGGTCAGTAGGACACTGACCGCTGCATATAGGCTAAACGGTAGTTACAGACCCCTGTGTCCAGCTGTGCCTGTCTTTACAAACATAGGAGTCAAACTCACAAGGAGCTGCATACAAAAACTCTTCAAGGTCTCCTGGAGCCCAGAAGGGACAAACAAAAGGGAGCAGGAGGAAGCCACAATGTACTAGTGGGAATGGTGGCTCATGGCCATTCAAGGTTGGTACACAGTACTCATGAGTACATTTTTTAAAATATATTTAATTTAGCATTTGTTTATTTAAAAAAAAATGTACAGTATTCATAAGTAACTGCACAAGTTATATTTATGTCCCTGTCACTATATCTCCACGAAACACATGTTATTGTAATTCTCTTTACAATTTATATGACAGAAATTTGTGTACAGGGCACATTATTATGGGGTGTTGGTAAAAGTATATGTATCTTTAAGTTGTTTTTTTTACAATATTTTTTAATAGCTTTTTCAAAAATTAAACAATGACAAGGCATTTTAAAAAGTAACTGTACTGAAAACACTTCTGATTCTGTTAACAGAGGAGGAGGTGGACATTTCATTTGAGGACATCCTGGCCTTCACCACAGGGGCGGACGCCATCCCCCCCCCTGGGCTTTCAGAGGCCATGCTCAATTGAATTCTACGACCAGGAGCCAGGAATTCGCCGGATCCCATTCTCCTCGACCTGTGCAATGACACTGGCGATTCCAGGAGGGGTCCAGGAGGAGGACTCTTTCAAAGACTTAATGTCTTTGGCAATTAGGGGTTCCCTGGGCTTTGGGAAAGTTTAGGTTTGGGATGTTTTGTATATAGTTTATGTGTTTTTGTTATGTTTTATGCGAGTGGTTCAAGATGAAGAAAGACCCTGAACATAAAGAAATCTGGACATTTATACCTTAGGAAAAGCTCACCCCTTGGGTGTGTTTACATCTTCTGTTTGCTGTGGGGTCAGCCCTCTCCTCAGGAAATCTTTTCATCTTTCACAGGTATTGGCACCAGCATCCTAGAGTGTGAATTGAGGGGTCCAGACGGCACAATTTAAAATATAAAGGGGTTTGAATATTGATGAGAAAGTGAGAGGTTGGGTGTCTCAGTAACTTGGAATGCAAAGGAGTTTTGTAATTTACAGTTACATTTAAAAGTCTGGTATGTTGGTGAGAAAGTGGGAGGTTGGGTAAAATACAAAGAGGTTGAAATTACAATAGCAAGGTTAGACATTAAAATACACAAATGGGCAGCAAACAAAAGGCGATTTGATATCTTGGGAAGAGTAGGGTGTGGAGGCATCTCAAGTGATTAAAACAAAGGAATATTCAAATTTACCACTACACAAGCCTATTTGTTAAGTTATTTTGTGAAGATTTTGGACTGCCACAGTCACCCAAAGTTGTAGTTATACAACAAGTGCTATAAAGTCCAGTGAATGTCTTCAAGGAAGCAGATGTTGAGAATTTGGAGACTGTTTGACCTCTTGACATTTTGAGAATGTTTGTTTTTTTTTTTTTTTTTAAATTACTGGTTATTGTATCTTATTATCATGAATGAACAAAACAAACGGCGTATGCGCAAATAGTGCATCACGTGACGTCGAGGTGGGGTCCCCGAAGAAGAAGAAGAGTTTCATTTGCCAGCAGAATAAGGACGGTTTTTTTAAATTCTCGATACACAACACATCAGTGGCCCAGAAGTAACACAATGGCAGCTAGGATGTTCATATCCCGGTGCAAAAGGACACTAAACGACTGCGCAAGGCTGCTGGAAACTGGTGATCCTGATCCCGCTGTGGCTCAGTCAGCAATTAGGAAGTAAGGGTCCCGGCTAACATTGCTAGCTGACGCTAAACAGAAGTGCGATTTGTGTGCCTTACATCATTGATAATTTCTGTAGTGTAGGCGGAAGAACGAAGGAAGATCCGAGTCTTAACAAGAGCCGTTTATGTTGTTTTATGTTGTCGTTAAATCTAGCATAAAGGGAGGTTAATATACTTTCCCTAACGTTACTAACTTCTACCTTGTAGTAAATAGCGTATCTTTGCCCTGTCGTTTGTGGTAGCCATCTTGGATCGTGTCCAACTCAAAGTTTGGGTGCCATCTAGTGGTATAAAGTAGTAACAGCATGAAGAGATGATCGAGGAAAACAACACGTTCCCTCTGGTCACAAATGGTGTTGTTAAAACCTACAGTATATTTATTCACGCATGTATATGTGCGCAGTGAACTCTGGGTTGATAACTTATTAGTTGAGACGACTGTGCTGGCTGTGTGATTGTGTGATTGCCCTCCTGCAACCGTTTGATGTCACCACCCCTAAACCATGAAAAACTTATCAATTTTGGGTAACAAGAATGACAGTAATTATTCAAATTAAAACACCAAGACTGTTGGTGTTGGTGTCACATTTATGTAGTAGATGGCAGCTCAAATGCAATGAGGCCCACAAGCCTTATTTTGTTGTTGTTGTTGTTGTTGTTGTTGTTATTATTATTTTTCACTGAGGTTGCATGGACGTTGTACGAGCTCTCCCATATCACGTTGACTAGTTCTGCTTCAGCTACAAATTTCACACAACTATTTACCTGCAGGCTGGAAACCATGGAGAGGAGCCTTGAGTGGGCACGGAACAGGCTGATTGATGCTCCTACAGCAGATGGCCTCATTCAGGATCTCCGTGAATACATTGCTGAAGCACAGAGATCTTTGGCCTCCACATCGTCAGAACAAGGTGGGGACAGCATGTAGCAACTACCAAGTATTATTCATCATGCAAGGATAGCCTCTCAAAGTTATTGTTCGTTGTTGTTTATTCTTTATTAGCTGTTATTTGAGAGAAGCAATTTTTAAAACTGAATCTGAATCATTGATGAGAGTTGAAGTGGAAAGAATCAGTAATACATCAACTGATCACAATTTGGTGGAGCCGACTACAACCCAGTCATCTGTCATCTGAAATTTCAGCCCAACTACACACTGCTTTTTGGAGTAAAACAAAGATGTTGGAAAGATTTTAACTAACTACATGCAATGGCATAAACCTTATAATCTAATCCAATTTTTTTCCTTTTGATTTTGCTGCAGGTGATTCAGGCTACCAGGCTCCACTTATTTTGACGGGTGGCCGCGGTCCCCCTCAATATGAGATGTCAAGAGAACAGCTCAAATTTCTGAGGACCTGTGGCTTTACAGCATCACAGATGGCACAGATCTTGAAAGTCTCTGTGTCCACAGTGCGATGACGTCTCAGGTATGAAGCAGTCTTTCAATGTTGTTGGTGGTATGCTGCCAAGAATTCTTCTGGGTGGGGTTTTGGAGGCAACAATGCAGTGTGTGAAGTAAATCTAAATACAGTACGTCTAATCTATGTGTTAATCTTTCAGAAAGTTCGATTTGAAAAGGGCGGGAACATATGCCACCATCTCAGATGAGGAACTCGATGGTGTCATCAGGGAGACAGTGGCTGGAAATCAGCAGATTGGCCCAGAGTCTGTGAGGGCACAGTTGCGGGCCCAGCAAATCTACGTGCAGCGCCGCAGAGTGAGGGAAAGCATGCTGCGAATAGACCCCGGGGCCGCTGCAGCAAGGGCAATGTCTCAGAGAATGCGCAGGAGAGCATACAGGGTGGCCGGACCAAACTCCCTGTGGCACCTGGACGGGAACCACAAATTAATAAGGTAGATAGGTAGATAGATATAATAGGTAGCCCACCAGACTTTGGAGTATGTTGTCAAGACACAATTGATTTTTATGCACGTGCTTAACATCAACGTCAGTTAATGTGATATACAACCTCTCTTATACTTTCTCATTATTTGTGTTCCAGGTGGAGGATTGTCATCCATGGAGGTATAGATGGTTTTAGCCGCCTCATCGTCTTCCTCAAGGCCTCCGACAACAACAGGAGCGCCACTGTGATGGACAGCTTCCTAGGCGCCGTGTCCAAATACGGCGTGCCATCAAGGGTCCGAACTGACCACGGGGGAGAAAATAACGCTGTCTGCATAATGATGAACATCTTCATAGGCTTTCACAGTGGTAGTGCTCTCCGTGGAAGGAGCACCCACAATCAGAGGATAGAGCGGCTGTGGGGTGACCTGTGGAGAGGACTCAGCAACGTGTACTATGACCTCTTCAGCTTCCTGGAGAGCGAGGGTATAATAGACATAGACAACGAGAGACACATGTTTGCTCTCCACTATGTGTACCTCCCAAGATTGAACAGGGACCTCGCAAGCTTCGTGGACCAGTGGAACAACCATGGGTTGAGGACAGAGCAGCACGCTACTCATCTGCAGATCTTCGTTCAAGGTTGCCTGGAACGGCAGGGCCAGACCACTACTGCCATGCAGAGTGTGTATGGAGAAGGACAAGAGGGACCTGCTGAAGGACAAGGAACTGGTGCCGGGAGGTTGGACTGGCCAGAGAGAGTCACCGTTCCTCCAAACCAGTTCATTTTGACCGATGCACACCTTCAGGAACTCAGCACCAGATGGGATCCACTTGCGGGGCGTAGAACAGATCTAGGATTAGAAACACTCCGTGCCGTCGTGTCATTCGTAGACTCGTTTAGAATATAGCCTGACTGCTTATGGACAGACAGACAAACAAACATACATTCATTCATTCATTCATTCATTCATTCAACTCACCATCTATATGTAATACATATATATATATATATATATATATATATATATATATATATACAGTACAGGCCAAAAGTTTGGACACACCTTCTCATTCAATGCGTTTTCTTTATTTTCATGACTATTTACATTGTAGATTCTCACTGAAGGCATCAAAACTATGAATGAACACATGTGGAGTTATGTACTTAACAAAAAAAGGTGAAATAACTGAAAACATGTTTTATATTCTAGTTTCTTCAAAATAGCCACCCTTTGCTCTGATTACTGCTTTGCACACTCTTGGCATTCTCTCCATGAGCTTCAAGAGGTAGTCACCTGAAATGGTTTTCCAACAGTCTTGAAGGAGTTCCCAGAGGTGTTTAGCACTTGTTGGCCCCTTTGCCTTCACTCTGCGGTCCAGCTCACCCCAAACCATCTCGATTGGGTTCAGGTCCGGTGACTGTGGAGGCCAGGTCATCTGCCGCAGCACTCCATCACTCTCCTTCTTGGTCAAATAGCCCTTACACAGCCTGGAGGTGTGTTTGGGGTCATTGTCCTGTTGAAAAATAAATGATCGTCCAACTAAACGCAAACCGGATGGGATGGCATGTCGCTGCAGGATGCTGTGGTAGCCATGCTGGTTCAGTGTGCCTTCAATTTTGAATAAATCCCCAACAGTGTCACCAGCAAAACACCCCCACACCATCACACCTCCTCCTCCATGCTTCACAGTGGGAACCAGGCATGTGGAATCCATCCGTTCACCTTTTCTCGTCTCACAAAGACACGGCGGTTGGAACCAAAGATCTCAAATTTGGACTCATCAGACCAAAGCACAGATTTCCACTGGTCTAATGTCCATTCCTTGTGTTTCTTGGCCCAAACAAATCTCTTCTGCTTGTTGCCTCTCCTTAGCAGTGGTTTCCTAGCAGCTATTTGACCATGAAGGCCTGATTCGCGCAGTCTCCTCTTAACAGTTGTTCTAGAGATGGGTCTGCTGCTAGAACTCTGTGTGGCATTCATCTGGTCTCTGGTCTGAGCTGCTGTTAACTTGCGATTTCTGAGGCTGGTGACTGATGAACTTCCTCAGAAGCAGAGGTGACTCTTGGTCTTCCTTTCCTGGTCGGTCCTCATGTGTGCCAGTTTAGTTGGAGCGCTTGATGGTTTTTGCGACTCCACTTGGGGACACATTTAAAGTTTTTGCAATTTTCCGGACTGACTGACCTTCATTTCTTAAAGTAATGATGGCCACTCGTTTTCTTTAGTTAGCTGATTGGTTCTTGCCATAATATGAATTTTAACAGTTGTCCAATAGGGCTGTCGGCTGTGTATTAACCTGACTTCTGCACAACACAACTGATGGTCCCAACCCCATTGATAAAGCAAGAAATTCCACTAATTAACCCTGATAAGGCACACCTGTGAAGTGGAAACCATTTCAGGTGACTACCTCTTGAAGCTCATGGAGAGAATGCCAAGAGTGTGCAAAGCAGTAATCAGAGCAAAGGGTGGCTATGTTGAAGAAACTAGAATATAAAACATGTTTTCAGTTATTTCACCTTTTTTTGTTAAGTACATAACTCCACATGTGTTCATTCATAGTTTTGATGCCTTCAGTGAGAATCTACAATGTAAATAGTCATGAAAATAAAGAAAACGCATTGAATGAGAAGGTGTGTCCAAACTTTTGGCCTGTACTGTATATATATATTAAAGGTACTTTATTTGTCACATATACAGCTAGTACAGCAAAATTCTTCCTCTGCATTTAGGCTGAGGAGTATGGAGGACCAAAAATGACATAATACTTAAATAAATAAATGTATAAATAAATAATTAAATACACGAGTAAATGAAAAACCAAGGGCATTTTGGTAATAAAAAAGGCTATTTCTGCATTTTTCCATTTATTTATTTATATATATATATATATTTATTTATTTATTCTTTTATTTCTACATTTATTTATTTCCACATTTATTTATTTATTTATTTATTTCCACATTTATTCATTTATTTATTTCCACATTTATTCATTTATTTATTTCCACATTTATTTATTTATTTCTACATTTATTTATTTCTGTGTCAGTGTCACACAGAAATGTAAATATGCAAATTGACCTGTGGCTAAACCACGCCCTCAAATGCCATGAGCCAATCACAGTGCGCATAGCAAGTCCAACACACTGGGTCATTCTCTGCATGCATGTCCATTGAAATGCATGGCAGTTCATTCGTTTTGATGTGTTTTTTCCTAACATTTTAAGTTTAAAATAGTCAAACAGTGTGCCTGGGGTGCCACAGGTCAATTTGCATATTTACATTTCTGTGCGACACTGACACAGAAATAAATAAATGTAGAAATAAATGAATAAATGTAGAAATAAAAGAATAAATAAATATATATATGTATATATATATATAAATAAATAAATGGAAAAATGCAGAAATAGCCTTTTTTATTACCAAAATGCCCTTGGTTTTTCATTTACTCGTGTATTTAATTATTTATTTATACATTTAATTATTTATGTATTTATTTATACTTATGTCATTTTTGGTCCTCCATAGAGGAGCAGTGCGTCTTACACAGAAACACCTCACACTACGATGGCCACTACCGCCACTGTAAATAGGTTGTTTTACTTTACTTTATCTCTGTTATTGTTTATAGTGCTTAATTTAGATTGTAGCTATATTGTATTTATTTTCAATGGGAGAGGGAGAAACAGTGTTTTCATTGACAATAAAACAAATTCTTGTGTCTAAATTTCTGTTTTTCACTGGTGTCTTTTTTGTCCATCTTCTGTGTGCTGCATTAATGATTCTGGTGATGTCATTGCAACAACAAAATCCCTGCTGTACAGGAAAATCCAGAATTGACTGAACTGTTGATAGCCTGCCCCATAATCCTGCATTGAGAAACAGGAAAACCATGTCGGCACAGCTGGAAAAATCAACATTTGCTGAGCTGAGCTAAAACAGTTGTTTTAACCACTACTGCCACCCTGTGGTTAAAATACGTAACATCACCTTATGAGCACGATCTGTTGGTAGATCAGATGTGGCCGCTAAACCATAGACTGTATGGGCTAAACCTGCAATTATTACATTAGAGACGGTGCTACTGATTACTGGTGGACATGGAAGAAAGTGTAACGATTAGCATCTCAAAATAAATGTTTTAGCAAGAGATTGGGGGGGGGGGGGGGGTATGTTGGTGATAGACGGAGCAAGCCGACGTCTCTCGAGTGCTGTGGTTGACTCACAGAATACGATGATCAAGGTTTTGTTTGTTTATTTTATATACTACCCACGTTTTCAGCACAGCGTATTCAGCCACGGTGATTATACTTAATTCGTGCAGATCGATATTTTAATCCTCTGAATTTTAGTCATTTCCTCTAGCAACACAGTATAGGCTACGATAACACAGAAGAGCAGGCAAGTCTCTTGGATCCATTGTTTTGGCCTCGCTGTGCTCTCTGCTGATTGGCTTCAGAAACATTAAACTTATTGGCTGTGTTTATCAGAGGGCAGAGCTCATTAACATCTGGTAAAACGCCGTAAAAAAACACACGTCTTGCTTGTTTAAAACGGCCGTTTTTTGTTTAAAACGGGCGTTTTTTACGGCGTCTTATTAAAAAAACGGGCGTTTTTTACGGCGTCTTAAGGATCAGATGCGTTGGATTAGTGGCGAATTGTGACTCGTTTGGCTTTCCATAGACAGCAGACCGGGGGAGAAAAAAAAGACATTTCTTTGCTCTGTGCTTTCAGAAAATAACCAGGGTTAGGGGAAGAAAGACCAACGGTCTGTACAGCAGTTCCACCGTGTTTGCCAGGGCATACCAGGCTGTGTGATTATGCACAAAGATTGGTTTAACGCATTGGAGCAATTTCATACAATTTCAGACATTTAACATGATAAACTAATTTCAATTCAACATGGTCATTTGCTTAGAGCATTCAGCTGAAGCATAATGGGTGTTATTTGTCATTAAGATTAAGTATTTGCTTGTTTTGTGGTTAATTATGCACATGATCCATTTGACTCCATCATGCGTCCCTGCAGACATGGGCAAAAGGGTCAATGTGCAGCCTCCGTTTACTTTGCGTCCATCTCGTTCATTCAAACTTTGTAAACACGGTTGGCATGTTCTGCCATCATAACTTGGCTCTCAGAACTCACCAGATTGATGCCTTTAAATCAAATATATACAAAATACAAAAACAAAGCACGCCCCGGACCCCCCTAGAAGGTTTGGACCCCCCACCATAGTCTCCAAAAATCCTGTGGGAAACACTGCACAGATCAATCGTCCAACAAACAAGCACACAAAACAAATTTACAAAATAAAAACACACAACAAATTCAACATCCTCCCAAAAACACAAACTGCATTCAATCCTTAATTCTCACAATTGACTCATTCATACTGTCCTATAGCATGCTTTTTTGCCACTCCTTTCTTATTTTCCTTTTTCTTTATTCTTTCTAAATTTATGCTACCTTATGAGGTGTAAAATATTCAAGGAGAGGCTGCATCAAAACATCGTTTGTCAACTTTTATGTTTATCGAGTGGGAACTTACAATTGAATTTTTTATTCTACACCTCCAGTTCCCTGAACTGACCTGAAACTCACCTAGTGGTATCCCAGGATTTTAGGCCCATCTAAAATCGCCTCCTTGAGGGCTTTTGTCCTAATCTGCGGCTTTTTCTCTTTACTTCTCTATTATCTCTTTACTTTTCCTTTTGTCTTCTCTATTTCCTTTATCTTTACCTTTAACCTTATCTCTTTTACCTTATCTCTTTTTTCCATATGTCCAATTTCCCTTGGGCCCAGGGTTGTTACTGTCCTTTTTTGTTTTTAGCCAAATTCCGACTATTTTTCAAAGCCAACTTTCACACAGTGACTAATATACACGTCTTACCGTTAAGAAGATATGGGCCCAACCTTCATTAACCTCGCATGGTGTTATTTAGCTCACCTTATCGTTACTAATTAGGCATTCTACATTTCTTTTACTTCAACCTTTATTTTCTTTACTTCTTTAACTTCAACTTTTATTCTTTTTCTCTTCCTTTAACTTCAACTTTTACTTTAACTTATTATTTTCTTCTCTAATATACTCCTCCCGTTGCGTTATAGGCCGACACAATGCAACAAACCTAAATTTAGAACGGAGAACCACTCCAGACATCAACACATCATGGCACACACACACAAATGATTCTTTACGGTGCGACCAAACAGCAAACACACAACAGCCCCGAAAGAGCGGATGAGCAAATCAGCACTCAACCACATGAGAAATGCTCACCGTATGTGTTGACCTGGTGCGGGAGCAGATGCACTGAAGCTGTAAGTGACGCCGCAGATCA
The DNA here is from genome assembly GCF_011397635.1 of Epinephelus fuscoguttatus. Classification (NCBI taxonomy): domain Eukaryota; kingdom Metazoa; phylum Chordata; class Actinopteri; order Perciformes; family Serranidae; genus Epinephelus; species Epinephelus fuscoguttatus. The sequence goes on along the minus strand of NC_064768.1, from coordinate 4,089,640 downwards.
CAACACGTCCGGAGTTCGTGACACCAAAATTGTTCATTCTTCTTCTCATCCTGTTTGTGACGCCAAAATTGTTGTTTATTAAATAGCGATGATGTGAAGGTGATGAAGGAGACTCCGCTGACACCATCTTGCTTGTATACAGAAAAGGTTTATTACAAGAAGTACAGCATCAAATCAAGCATCTAGATTGCCTGAGAGAGTGTTCGAAGCCAATATGAACTGCTCTGAATATCAGCTCCAAATACCATGCTTATATAGGGCGGTTGTTTTGATGAACTTTGAGACAAAATGTGACAAGTGACAGGAATCCAACCTTTCATCTTACTTATCTATCCTTGACCTGGGCCATAATAAAGTCTCGACCTGGGCCCCTAACTGATCATAACAAACCCTGTCATCACATAACATGTGGCACGTCAGATACTATCAACAATCAACAACAATCACAAAAACGCTCTGCATTTTTTGAAGGACTGATATGTTTTGTTTGTTTGTTTGTTTGTTTGTTTGTTTGATTTTCTCTCGAAATCCCAACACAGGCATTTCAATTTTCAATTTTCAGTTTTATTTATGAAGCCCAATATCACAAATCACAATTTGCCTCAGAGGGCTTTACAACATATGACATCTGTCTGTACTTTGGACCCTCACAGGAAATAAGGAAAAACTCCAGGGAGGGATCCCTCTTCCAGGACGGACAGACATGCAATAGATGTCATACAGAACAGATCAACATAATAAATTTACAGTATTCCATATGACAGAGATGAGATGAGAGAGATGCAGGACAGACAGTAATACAACATTAATTTAAGTAATAATATTATAATAGTAATTACGGCTGATGTGGTACAATATGTTGTAAGTATATGTAAATATATGATAGTATATGTATGTGAAAATAATAATCATATGTGTATAGTAACAGTAGAAGTATGACTAATAATAACAGCAGCACTAGGAGGCATCAGGCAGGACCACGGCAGCAGCACAACCAAGAGTTAGTGACATGCAGCAACAGGACATGAATATACATTGTTAAAAATTACAAGGATTTCACAATATTTAACAGTATTATTTTACAGTTAAATGTTGTAATCAAAAGCCCCTGTGATATCACAAAAATACCTGTAAGAACTACTGTAACATTGGACTATTATTTCACAGTAAAATACTGAAATCAAAATGCTCGGTAATATCACAACATATTACTGTAAAATTTGAATTGTGCAGCATGGACTTCTGGGAACTCACATTAACGTAAGGCGCCATCTAACCTCGCGCTGCAGAAGAACTGGACCACCACTGGAAAAACAGGTGAGACGCACTATATGTTAATGTGCATGGCTTGGCTTGTGTAGGCTGATATTGTGTTTATTGTAATGCTGGGGTTAGTTTTTATCAATTAGAGTGGGTTTTGAGTGCTTATTAGATTGCAAACATAAAGTGTCTGGCAACCAGACACTTGCCAGACACTCATTTTTGAACAGTGACACCAACGTCTCATGTAAAGGGACATAGCCTATACTGAGCAAAGCATTCTTTGTCATTTTTATCATCATCATTTTCATCATTTCCATACAGTTTTGGCAGTTTACTTAACCCTGACAGACATATTGCCACACAATAGATCATCTATAAATCAAATGCAACTTGTCCTTTCATGCAGGGTGCAGGACTTTAATTGTGAGTATCCCAGAATGGCCGCATTTTACATACTACCTAAACTCCACAAGATGCCAAAAGACAATCCCCCTGGCAGTGCTATTGTGTCAGCCAATGGGACATTGACTAAAGGTGGGATCAGGCTGAGATTCTCAGACCGTTACCTGACCAAACCCGACTTGGTACTGACCGACCCGACCCAACGACCGACAGTCATTACCAAATTTATTACCGAGCCCGACATATAAGCAGATGCGCAACATACGACAAAATAAAATAATACTGCCATGCTTGCCATGAAGCCAAAAAACGAGTCATTTCCGACATGAAAATATGACATGATTCCTCGCACATATGTGGCACCAATCAGGCGCTCTTACAAGGTTTTATTAAAAAAAAAAAAAAAAAAAAAAAGAATGTAAATGCCAGGGATAATAATGTACAAAGCACCACGCAGATGCCAAATATTAAGCCAGTATCACCACGGCGGGTGTTCATACTGTAACGTTCGTAGGCCTAATCATGTCATCATAATAATTAAAAGAATCACCACGGCAGATGAAGGAAAAAACAGCAGCACCACATCATATTTATCATGTAACCTTGATATTAACATCACCACGGCGGGTGAAGGTGAAACAAAACAGGACAACAGTGTTTGTTGTATAACACCACAGCGGGTGTAGCCTACACCTAACACATTACACATTATCAGCATTCAGAAATGATAAATATTAAAAAAAATATATATGTCTTACCATTTATGATAGAAGTCCATTGTCTCTTGTTGAACTCATTTTGAAGAAACCAGCCTGAAGACAACCGCTGTTAACTCAAACCCAGTCTTGAACTTGAAGCTGTAACGTTAACTTAGCCGTTTAACTGAACTATTTACATCCAACCATCATGGTTTCCTTGGAGCTATGAAGGAAGAGGATAGGGTCCACTGTGGATGGGTCCAGCGATGTCCTCCTCTGTTCGACGGTTCTTCCAGCAGCACTGAAATTGCGCTCACTGGCGCTGCTGCTAGCCGGGATAGCCAATATGCCGCGAGCCAGGACACTTAGCTTGGGGTAGGTGTTATGGTGTTCTCGCCACCAGCCCAAAAGATCCCTGTCGTTCGTCATGACGTGATTCTGTGTTGCATAACGTTACAGTTCCACTTCATCGATACTGTTATCCAGGGGTAGATTTTCCCAGTCTTCAAAGTCAAAAGCAGCCCTTTTCGGTGCAGAGGGTCCCTAAAAGGCTGTGGTGCATTCAGATGCCCTCAAGCGAATCGTAAAAACGGAAATCCCAGCTCTGAATGGAAAATAGATGGTAAAAACATATAGACAAATTCGGCGAGCGATTTGTGTATGCCGCCATCTTGCGGCGGCGCCATTGATGCGTTGACATGTGTCAGTCATCAACTCATTATGCTGTCATTGTGAGCTGACTCTCTACAATGACAGCATCATGTATAGCTGGATTGATGATGTTGTAGCGTGACATTTAATCATTATGGACAGGCTACGTAACCATCACATCATACTGAAGGCGATATCGCCTTCAGTATGATGTGATGGTCGTCTAAAAGGCGGTGTAAAATTTGCCCGACCCATCCGGAGTTCAGGTAATTTTGACCCCCAATCAGAGACCAGAGAGACGGCCCGCTGTCAGAAATGATAGGCGCTTGTCAGCATTTGTCACAACGATTGGTCAAAAAGGGTTTATTGTTTTTGTAGATTCAAGACGTGATTAGTTTGTTTCACTTTCCGTCCGCGCTCGCCCCCAAATCAGCGCGCCTGTAAACTGAAAGCTGCTTGGTTGTGGAGAGTCAGGTGGAGCAGAGAGCAGAGGGTGTGTGTGCCTGTGTGTGTAGACTGTGCAATAGGAGCTCTGCAGCTCAGCAGCGCCGTTACAATGGACCGCAAAAAGAGGAAAGGTGGAGCTGAACGGGAGCGAGATTAAAAAAAAAAAGGCCATTGGGGGGGAATGTCTTAAGCTTACAGATATGTTCAGAGCCCCCCAAGCCCCCAGCAGCACCGTGACGTCGTCAAATGATGATGCTGCAACCAAGGCCGTAACTACCATTGAGGACACCGAGGTCATGACCTCGGTATTTTTTCCCGACCTAAATGAATGAATAAAATGAAAATAAAAATAAACCATTTCATTTGTGCAGTGAAAGTACGTGGGAGGACCGATGGTAGGTGACTGAGTGACTCTCTCTCTCTATAATAACAGTTATTTAAAAAAGAAAATTCTGGTACTCTTGTTTGATCGACGCAGCTTTCATACAGCTTTGCACACACATTATTTTTAGATGGATTACTCACGAATGCAGGGTCGCACAGAAATGCCACACATATCATATGAAAGCGCAGGAGCAGAGCTTTCCAGTGATATCACACACATCATTGTGCTGTCATCCCATAACGCTATAAATACAGATCAATTGTCTACAAAATAAAAACCTAACGAATTTCTTTACAGTCCATTATACAGATCTTGTTATCAGTCACTTCATATAGTGAGGAATATTGTATCTTACCATGTCTCAGGCTTGTGTGTGTTTCTCCCTGTCTATCCACATTTGTAGTCAAGATGCAAATATCTCCATATTGTCCAGTTGTCACTCAATCAAACTTTGTATGACAAGACAAGCGCACTTCACCTTTGCACACCCAGACAACTGCAGCCTAATTATGCATGCTGACAGGGCCGTAGTCACCATATACATTGAGGGGGACAAAGTAAGAAGACTGGTTATTCTCAACATGAGGTCCGGGGAGGATGGGGACCGACCCGAGGCCAGATAAATGATTGATGATAAGCTATAAGAGCCAAATTAACCCGTAAGGGTCCATTTGGTTCCATTTTGTACAGAGCAGTGCAGGCTGAAACAGTTAGGGGACTCTTATTTGTTTAAGTTCAAAAGTTTTCAATATCTATCTAATGTTACTGAAATAAGATCAGATCAATCAATCAATCAATCAATCAATTTTATTTATAAAACCCAATATCACAAATCACAATTTGCCTCACAGGGCTTTACAGCATACGACATCCCTCTGTCCTTATGACCCTCACAGTGGATAAGAAAAAACTCCCCAAAAAACCCCTTTAACGGGGAAAAAAAACGGTAGAAACCTCAGGAAGAGCAACTGAGGAGGGATCCCTCTTCCAGGACGGACAGACGTGCAATAGATGTCGCACAGAACAGATCAGCATAATAAATTAACAGTAATCCGTATGACACAATGAGTGAGAGTGAGAGTGAGAGAGAGAGTGAGAGTGAGAGAGAAGGAGCCCGGTGTATTATAGGGGGGTCCTCCGGCAGACTAGGCCTAAGTCAGCCTAACTAGGGGCTGGTACAGGGCAAGCCTGAGCCAGCCCTAACTATAAGCTTTATCAAAGAGGAAAGTCTTAAGTCTAGTCTTAAATGTGGAGACGGTGTCTGCCTCCCGGACCGTAACAGGAAGATGATTCCACAGGAGAGGAGCCTGATAGCTGAAGGCTCTGGCTCCTGATCTACTTTTGGAGACTTTAGGGACCACGAGTAACCCTGCGTTCTCAGAGCGCAGTGTTCTGCTGGGATAATAAGGCACTATGAGCTCTCTAAGATATGACGGAGCTTGACCATTTAGAGGTTTATAAGTTAACAGTAGGATTTTAAATTCAGTTCTGGATTTTACAGGGAGCCAATGCAAAGAAGCTAAAACTGGAGAAATATGATCTCGTTTCTTAGTTCCTGTTAGTACACGTGCTGCTGCATTCTGAATTAGCTGGAGAGTTTTTAAGGACTTACTAGAGCTGCCAGATAACAGAGAGTTACAGTAATCCAGTGTAGAGGTAACAAAAGCGTGGACCAATTTTTCTGCATCTTTTCAGGTCAGGATAGGCCTAATTTTCACAATATTACTGAGATGAAAAAATGCAGTCCGTGAAGTTTGTTTTAAATGAGAATTAAAAGACAAATCTTGATCAAATATTACTCCGTGGTTTCTTACGGTAGTGCTAGAGGCCAGAGCAATGCCATCTAGAGAAACTATGTCATCAGATACAGAGTCTCTGAGTTGTTTGGGGCCAAGAACAATAACTTCAGTTTTGTCTGAATTTAACATCAGGAAATTGGTGCTCATCCAAGTTTTTATGTCTTTAAGGCAGTTATGGAGTTTAGTTAATTGATTAGTTTCTTCTGGCTTCATCGATAAATACAACTGAGTATCATCCGCATAACAATGGAAATTTATAGAGTGATTTCTAATGATGTTACCTAAAGGAAGCATATATAAAGTAAATAGGATTGGTCCAAGCGCAGAACCTTGCGGAACTCCAAAACAAACTTTGGTACGTAAGGATGATTCATTATGAATGTCAATAAACTGAAAACGATCAGATAAATAAGATTTAAACCAGCTCAGTGCAGAACCTTTTAGGCCAATTAAGTGATCCAGTCTCTGCAGTAGAATTTGATGGTCAATTGTGTCAAACGCTGCACTAAGATCTAATAAAACAAGTAAAGAGACAAGTCCTTTGTCTGAAGCAATCAGAAGGTCATTTGTAATTTTAACTAGTGCTGTCTCAGTGCTATGATGCACTCTAAATCCTGACTGAAATTCCTCAAATAAATTATTATCATGGAGAAAATCACACAGCTGGTCTGTGACTACTTTCTTGAGGATCTTTGACATAAAGGGAAGATTAGATATTGGTCTATAGTTGGCTAACACCTCTGGATCCAGGGTGGGCTTTTTTAGTAGAGGTTTAATTACAGCTACCTTAAAAGACTGTGGTACATAGCCTGTTAATAAGGATATATTGATCATATCTAATATATGAGTGTTAACTAAAGGAAAGACCTCCTTAAGTAGCCTAGTTGGGATGGGGTCTAAGAGACACGTTGATGATTTAGATGAAGAAATCACTGCGGTCAATTCTTGAAGAGAAATTGGGGAGAAGCAATCTAAATATATATTAGGTTTTACAGCTAAGATAGATACGATAGATAGATAAGTTGAAGTTGCAGCTGACTTATATTTTTACGTGTTTTACTGTTGCATTGAACATGGGTGTTGCATATTGATTATGATAAGCTGACATCAAAATGATTTGCTGACAAAATAATACAATCACGTTGTTTAGTTCAGTATAATACCCATTCATGTAGGTGTCCTGGTTTATTGAGGGGCACATTTGGTGAGGGTAGGGAAGAGAAGGACTATGAGTAGGGTTGCTGTTAAAGTTGTGTTTAATAGAGTTGTTGTGTGACTGTCAGTCTGAATAATGAGCTTTGGTGATTACTTAGCCCATATGTGTGTCCGTGTGCACGTGCACGTGTGTGACCATGTAATGTGTGGATTGGGTGGCCTGGGTGGATGTATGACTCACAGCCTGAATTTTTGTCCCAGTCCGGCCCTGCCTTAACCTTATCACATGCCTTTTTGTTTTGTATTTGCCCAAACCTGAACACATGCTTTTTTGTGCCTTAACCTTACAATATGTATTTGTTTTGGAAACCCAACGAGTTGTTTTTGTTTTGTGTCTGTTTGTTTGTTTGTTTTCCTAAACTTAATCCCATGATTTTGTTGCCTGAACATAACCACATGCATTTTTTGCCTAAACCTAGCCACATGCTTCTTCTTTGCCTAAACCTAACTACATCCTTTTGTTGCCTCAACCTGACCACATCCTTTTGTTGCCTAAGCCTAACCACATGCTTTTGTTGCCTAAACCTAACTACATCCTTTTGTTGCCTCAACCTGACCACATGCTTTTGTTGCCTAAACCTAACCACATGCTTTTGTTGCCTAAACCTGACCACATGCTTTTGTTGCCTAAACCTAACCACATGCTTTTTTTGTCTAAACCTAACCACATGCTTTTGTTGCCTAAACCTAACTACATCCTTTTGTTGCCTCAACCTAACCACATCCTTTTGTTGCCTAAGCCTAACCACATGCTTTTGTTGCCTAAACCTAACCACATGCTTTTTTTGTCTAAACCTAACCACATGCTTTTGTTGCCTAAACCTGACCACATGCTTTTGTTGCCTAAACCTAACCACATGCTTTTTTTGTCTAAACCTAACCACGTGCTTTTGTTGCCTAAACCTGACCACATGCTTTTGTTGCCTAAACCTAACCACATGCTTTTTTTGTCTAAACCTAACCACGTGCTTTTGTTGCCTAAACCTGACCACATGCTTTTGTTGCCTAAACCTAACCACATGCTTTTTTTGTCTAAACCTAACCACATGCTTTTTTTGTCTAAACCTGACCACATGCTTTTGTTGCCTAAACCTAACCACATGCTTTTTTTGTCTAAACCTAACCACATGCTTTTGTTGCCTAAACCTAACTACATCCTTTTGTTGCCTCAACCTAACCACATCCTTTTGTTGCCTAAGCCTAACCACATGCTTTTGTTGCCTAAACCTAACCACATGCATTTTCTTGCCTCAACCTAACCACATGCCTTTTGTTGCCTAAACCTAACTGCACGCTTTTTTTTTTTTTTTTACCTAAACCTTACCACATACTTTTTTTTGCCTAAACCCAACCACATGCTTCATTTTGCCTTAACCCAACTACAAACATTTGTTCCTGAAACTTAACGCTTGCATTTGTTGCACAGGGAAATAAACGTAAATACAAGGTCTTCCAACATTGAAAGTTTTTAAATAAAAAAGATTGTCTGCGTGTACTGAGCATGAACCTTTACATTTCCTGTGAAAACAGAGGTGTTTTGGAAAAGACACAATGCATGTAACAGGCTTAAACTGACACAGTATACCAGAACATCACAGCAGACACACCAACAATATCTAGCACATTATTATGTAGATGTCAAAAGTCCACTGAACAAGTGGCAGTATGTGATGATTTGGGAGTGAGAATATGCTGTATAAACAGAATCTTAGGGCACAACTGAACTTTGTTGATGCTGTTGCCATTTTACAAAATGTCCCACTTTTTTCAATATGCACTGGCTTTTTCAGGGCTCCACCTTCCAAAAATATTTCCCTTCTTTCATAATTTGTCCAAACTTTAACCACAGTATCTAAATATGTTCACACATTCCACATAGATCCATAAACATCATTTTACAAAAAGGTTTTCCCTTTCCAAATATGCCACATATTTATCTTATCTTTTAAAACTTAAATATATTTCCCAAATGTTAACAAGAATTTCCTCACTTTACAACCCATTTGCCACAATAAATATGGCGTTGTATGTTTCAGCAAACCATGGGTACATTACATTTGGACATTACTTCGCAGATACATTAAAATTTCATGTTTCAGCTACACTGGTTAACATGTGGTTAGGTTTAAGCACAAAACATCTTGGTTGTGGTTTGAAAAATATGTTTGGGCTTTCACTACTGGCTTTTTGTGGCACGATGCATGCTGGAGAAACAGCAACAAGTAACTAAAACACAACTGGTTTTGTAGTTTGTTGGTGTTGAACAGTAGGCTGAAGCTTGGCAGGCATCTCGCTCAGTGTCACACCATCCACCTCCTGATGAAAAAGTCAGCCCATATACTATATCACTTTAGATACCTGGATATGATAAGTATGAAACATGCAAATGTACACATCTGTGGTTTGCAGAAATAAACAATGCCAACATTTTCTTCTGATGACTGGGCTGCACTTTCTAAATAAGTCCTAACTTGCTAAAATGTCCCTACTTTCAAAAATGTCAAAATCTTTCAGAAAATGCTAATGCTAATGTCTTCACTTTCCCCCAATTCCCCACGTTCCTATTAATGTCCCCATTTTCTACAAATGTAGTAACTTTCTGTCCAGGTTTCTGGGAACCAGCTGAGCTGGAGCTTCAGGGTCAGTAGGGGCCTGCCAGCTGAGCTCTTCCCAGGGGAAGGAGCAGCTTGGTGGGTTCAGAGAGGAGCAACAGTCTCTGACACCAACTAGAGCTCCTGTCTGTCTCTGCATGTCTATCTTTCTCTGTCTGTCTTTCTGTCTCTCTTAACGTAAACAGAAACACATAACATTCAAACATTTTAAAGTTTGAGCTCTAAAACAAAACTCCTCTGCTTCAGGGTGCTTCAGTAGCTGCTCGCGGAGAATTAAATTCATCACTTCATCCACATTTTCACAACTCCACACTGTCTGACCTCACTGCTCTGCTGCTTCATAACCTCTGACTTCCTCTCTGCTGTGGGAAAGAGGAAGCATAATTTCATCAAAGGCACAAGAAACAGAAAGAAACCTTGTCTCTCATACAATTTGTGTTTTTTTAGTCTAATTTTTCCTGCAGATCAGCTTGTGGCATTCTCCGCAGGGAAACAATGCTGTGAAAATAGAATTCAACATGAGCGTTTCCCTGCAGGGGTTAGGTACACATAGCATTATTAGAATTTATTCAGTACAATATGTGATTTCACTAGCACACACACACACAATTTGTATAGTAGGTGTAATCTCCCTGCAGGCAGCAGGAGGAAAAGCCTGGAGAGACCAAGGACCAGAGGCTCCAAACAAACAAAAAGTTTTATTCAGAAAGTCTGAGCAGCATTTGGAGCTTAAGTGTGACCTAAAAATAGAAAAAAAATAGTTCAACTAAAAGATGTAATATTCTTTGTGAATCCGTGTATCCTTCATTCTTTCGTTTTTCCATTTCAAAACCAAATCAGAACAGAAATACGGGAAAACAGAAATCACACGTTTTGTAGTTTTTTGGGTTTTTTTTTTAATATTAAAACAGAAGAACATGAAACTGAAGTTTTAATTTCTTTGTTTTGTTATTGTGATATTTGGATAAATTCAGGGAATGCTGGGAGATCTTCGGAGGAACTTTTGAAGGATCGCAGAGGAGCGCTCCATTCTGAACTACTTGTAGCCTAAGTATAGCTGCACTTTAGCCTTATGCAGACCTGATCTGTGGACTTTTTGAGAGTGGCAAGACACATGCAATAATCAGTGACATTTCACAGTGTGAAGGGGCCATGCAGTGTTCCATAATCAGCGTCAGGAGATTCTGCATGGAGCACAACCTTTGTCGGAGAAGTGTTGTTTCAGACACCGAATTGGAAACAGCTGTGGTTTCTGCAATAAACAGGGTATATATGTATGTATGTATGTATGTATGTATGTATGTATGTACGTATAGGGTGTCCATCCTTATAATACGGGATCATCCCTTAGCTACTAAATCAATATGGGATGCGATTAGTCCTGTAGTATTTTCGTGCACTCTCTAATGCATTGGCTACACTACGTTATCACATGCTTGAAATTACATGAGAAATAATAAAATCAAAGAGTTTAATGAGACACAGCGGAAGGCAAGTTTTCAGTCACGCTTCATCATCGTTGCCATGGTTACGGAGACTCGGGGTGGTAGTTAAAAAGTCTGCCCATGATATGAAAGAGGCTGTCCAGATACAGATATGCATGGTTGCCCACAATGGATAAGTCCTGTCAGTGGGAATGTGTACAAGGAGTATTTTCTGTGGCCCGTGGTGGACTTTCCGACTGGAAGCAACATTGAGCAGGGAGTTAAAGCAGGGCGAGGGTAGGTGACAATTTATAATACAGCAGAACTGTTTCTATTAGATCATACTATGTTTAAAGTCATCATCCTGTCATTCTACAGATACACAAGTTGACAGACAGTTCTCTGAAGATGTAAGACCTGCCCCAGTTCTCTGCACGTGAGTGTGTGTGTGTGTGTGTGTGTGTGTGTGTGTGTGTGTGTGCGTGTGTGCGTGTGAATGAGAGAGAGAGAGAGAGAGAGAGAAATTCAGTTAAAGGTACGTTCATTTTACAAATAGGCCTATCCTGTATACGTTCAGTCAAAATAAATGTATGGTTCAGTCATCCACCACAGTGGTCATGTGCTATTCCCAAATTTATCAGTGTGTGTGTTTGTATTTGTGTGTGTGTGTTATAATGTTAATCAATGTGGCACAGAGTAGTCTCTTTGTAGGCTTTAACATAGCTGTCATAATATTATGAACGTGTTTAACAGACGGGTCCAACCTTCGGCCGAAAATTTATGACTGGCTACCTCTCTTCAATCGGCATAAATGCTGCTGAAAAAAAGGTTAGTAGGGTCCTGCAGGAGGTCCATCACCCCTACCATGGGCTGAGGTGACATGTAAGTAGCCTAACGTTGGTAAATTATATTCTTTTTTTTTTTATTTAAATAGTATGTTTCATTCTATACATACATATGAGGACAAAACAGTGTTAAATAACCTATATTTCTCTTCATCGCAATCTTAATCTCATCCCCTACCACGCTGAATATATGGGCCATAAACTACATATGAATCAAAATGAGAAGATTGGCATGTTTGTGTTGTGTATTTAGGTACTACTCCACAATGCTAGGCATCACTGTAGACCAATAAATGCTGTGTTGACTATAGTCTGCCATGTTATGATACAAAGAAGATGAATGAAGAGTGAAGTTCCTGCTGGGGTCTTGCTGCCTTATTTTCATTGCTAATTCTTCCTCTTGGTGATTAAATGAGCACACAACAAATTGGCGATGAGGATGGCGAATGTTGTGCCTCTCCTTGCATTGTTTCTGCCATCCACCGGACAACCTGCAATTCCGTTCGACATGTAGATGAAAATGTTCAACAACTACCTGCTTGCTATTCGTGAGGAGGGGGACGACCGGCCCGACAAGAGGAAACGTGCACTGCTCCTGCACTGCCTGGGCACCGAAGGACAACGTGTATTTTACACACTTACCAATACAGGTACGACGTATGATTCAGCGGTGACTGTATTGTGTGCACATTTCAACCCAGCAATAAATGTTGTGGTGAAGCAACACAAATTCAGGCAGAGAATGCTGAGAGCGCATAAGACTGTAGCAGAGTACATGGGCACGCTGCACGAGCTGGCTGTGACGTGTGAGTTTGCTGGAAATACAGACAAAATGATATGTGACCAACTCATCGAGCATGCTAGCTGCCCAAGAATACATGAGAAGCTGTTACTGGAAACGGAGGCAAACCTTACACTAGATACAGCAATAAAAATGGCATGCCAGGTGGAAGAGTAGGTGTTTCTGTGATGATCTGGAGAATGCAAGGATGAGGCAGATCACGGAGTTCTTTCTCAATGCACATTTATTACGAGCTTGGATCAACAATGGCTACATGCAGAAGCTATGTGTGATGAAGTGAACAGAGAGAGACAGTATGATGGTGGTGGCATGTATACTGTTACCTAAATGGTGCTTTGCCAAATTTAACTTGGCCTTAGGCCAACTAAAATTAGTCTAACTTGTCCATCTAGCACTTCTGGCGCCATTATAGCTGTCCTGGTGGAATATGATCCTCAGGGGTTCTTGACCTAGTATCCACTGGTTAGTGAAGATGTAAAAATACACTGTGTGCACAATTATTAGGCAAGTGAGTATTTTGACCATATCATCATTTTTGTGCATATTCTCCAACTTCAAGCTCTATAAACTTGAATGCTTATTGGATTTAAGCATATCAGGTGATGTGTATTTGTCTAACGAGGGAGGGTGTGACCTAAGGTGATCAACAGCCTATATCAAGGTGTGCATAATTATTAGGCAGCTTCTCTTCCTCAGGCAAAATGGGCCAAAAAAGAGATTTAACTGACTCTGAAAGGTCAAAAATTGTAAAAAGTCTTTCAGAGGGATGCAGTACTCTTGAAATTGCCAAGATATTGGGGCGTGATCACAGAACCATCAAACGTTTTGTTGCAAATAGTCAACAGTGTCGCAAGAAACGTGTTGAGAAAAAAAGACGCAAATTAACTGCAAAAGATTTGAGAAGAATCAAACATAAAGCTACCAGGAACCCATTATCCTCCAGCGCTGTGATATTCCAGAACTGCAACCTACCTGGAGTGCCCAGAAGTACAAGGTGTTCAGTGCTCAGAGACATGGCCAAGGTAAGGAAGGCTGAAACCCGACCACCACTGACCAAGACACATAAGTTGAAACGTCAAGACTGGGCCAAGAAATACCTGAAGACAGATTTTTCAAAGGTTTTATGGACTGATGAGATGAGAGTGACTCTTGACGGACCAGATGGATGGGCCCGTGGCTGGATCAGTAATGGGCACAGAGCTCCACTTCGACGCAGACGCCAGCAAGGTGGAGGTGGGGTACTGGTATGGGCTGGTATTATTAAAGATGAGCTAGTTGGACCTTTTCGGGTTCAAGATGGACTCAAAATGAACTCCCAAACCTACTGCCAGTTTTTAGAAGACACTTTCTTCAAGCAGTGGTACAGGAAAAAGTCTGCATCTTTCAAGAGGACCATGATTTTTATGCAGGACAATGCTCCATCGCATGCGTCGAAGTACTCCACTGTGTGGCTCGCCAGTAAAGGCCTTAAAGATGAAAAAATAATGACATGGCCCCCTTCCTCACCTGACCTAAACCCTATTGAGAACTTGTGGGCCCTTCTTAAATGGGAGATTTACAGGGAAGGAAAACAGTACACCTCTCTGAACAGTGTCTGGGAGGCTGTGGTTGTTGCTGCACAAAAAGTTGATCGTCAACAGATCAAGAAACTGACAGACTCCATGAATGGAAGGCTTATGACCATTATTGAAAAGAAGGGTGGCTATATTGGTCACTGAATTTTGTTTTGAAATGTCAGAAATGTATGTTTGTAGATTTTGAGTTGTTTGTTTATTATTCTCACTTTAATAGATGAAAATAAACAAGTGAGATGTGAAAATTTTCATTTTTCATTTAGTTGCATAATAATTCTGCACACTAATAGTTGTCCAATAATTGTGCACACATGGATTTTCTCCTAAGTAAGCCAAAACCTCTCTTTTACTTTCTTAAATATTCAAGTTTGAGGTTTATTAACATTTTGGATTGACCAAGAGCACTGTAGTTGTTCAATAATAAAATTAATCCTCATAAATACAACTTGCCTAATAATTGTGCACACAGTGTACATACTAACAAGCGGCAATCCGACATGGATGTGATTGAGAGGATTGATGCATCCCAGTGGGTATGCCCCATCGTGGTCACACTGAGAAAAAATGGAAATGTGAGAATGTGTGTCGACTATGGTGAGCCAAATAAGGCGATAATGATGGACAGTCACCCACTTCCCAATATGGATGACATTTTCTCTGAAATGTGTGGAGCCACTGTTTTCTCCACCATTGATCTGGCGAATGCTTATCATCAGGTGTTGCTGGCAGAAGAGAGCCGGGACATAACTGCATTCATAACCGAGTCCCATACAGACTGTGTTCAGCCCCGCATAAATGCACCCTGACAAGACAGAGCTTACAGTTGCATTTGCCTCATGTTCACTTACATCTGCTGAATGGAAATACTCCATTGTGGAGAAGGAAGCCTTAGCTTGTGTGTGGGCAGCTGAAAAGTGGAGGACAAGATTCACGCTGTGCACAGATCACCAGGCCCTGACCACACTACTAGCTACAAAAGAACTTGGACGCACAGGAATACGCAGGAATATTGCGCGGTGGTCAGACCGACTTCTGTGTTTTACATATGATGTGGTGTATCGTGCTGGTGCACAAAATCATGCTGCTGACTGTCTCTCGAGGTTGCCTCTTCCATCAGAAGAGAACACAGAGCCAGTGATAGAGCCTGAGTTGGTAGCTCTGCTGGATACAGAACTGAAAGCTCTCTCAGTGAAAGACTTCACTTTGGCATGTGAGGTATGTCCAGAGCTTACTGCCCCGAGAGTGCAGATGAAAAAAGGATGGCCTAGAACAGCAAAGTCTTTACCTGCGATGCTTAAGCCTTACTTTGCTGTCAGACATAAACTCTCAGTCCAAGATGTGACAGTGTACAGGGGCCCTCAGTGACGGCTGGTTCCTGTGGCCCTAAGAAAGCAGCTTGTTAGCCTGGCACATGAAACCCACCAGAGCATCGTCCGCACCAAGCAGAGGCTGCGGGACTTATACTGGTGGCTGAGCATGGACATATGTGTGCAGGAGAGCATCAGCACATGAGTGACATGCCAGATGAATGATAAAAGTGCCAAAACACATGCTGCACCACTTCAGCCAGTCTCTCTGCCCGATGGCCCTTGGCAGAAGGTGGGAATCGACATTGTCAGCCCATTTGAGTCAGCAACCTGCCATTATGCAGTGACACTGATTGACTACTACACAAAGTGGCCAGAGGTCGCTTTTACTTCTTCCATCACAACCACGGCAATCACCACCTTCCTGTCTACAGTGTTCTCCAGGTTTGGCAACCCTACAGACCTCATAAGTGATAATGGGACACAATTTACCTCAAGTGAGTTTGCAGAATTCCTGGCAGTGAGAAACACCATGCACGGGAAAGTGTCTCTGTATTATCCTCAAGCAAATGGAGCTGTAGAGCGCTGGAACTGCGTTCTTAAAGAAACACTCCTCATAGCGGAGCAGGAGAGGAAACCATGGAAACCCTTCATATAGGACCAGCACCATAGGAGTGTCGCCATATGAGCTCATGTGCAACATTGGCCCAGCAAGCAGATCCACCCCGCTGCTAGAAAAGCAGCTGCGCAATCGTGTCACCTCCAAACAGAATGCATTGAAAGCCTAAATAGATGTGAAGAGAGGTGCAAAAGTACCAAGAATCAAAGAGGGAAGTCTGGTCAGAGTGAGGAAGCCCTTTCATGTTAAAAAGGATTGTCAAAGTTCCATGCACCTACCAGGGTGATGCAGAAAGCTGGTGCAAGTTCCTATGTGCTGGAGGATGGACACACCTAGAACGCTACTCACCTCTCTCTGGTTCCAGAAAGTACAATGGACATCATCACAGGCACTGCTGCTCCAGCCCCTGAGCAAGAGCCTGCACAACCGCTGGACAATAACATGCCCAGACTCGCTAGGGTCAGAAAGAAGTCTGCTTGGCTTAACGATTACGAGCATGGGGGAAAAACATTAAAAGGAAATTAATGTGAAAGTGACTGTTTACCATGTCCAGCATAAAGTGGTTCATACTTGGAAGTTCTTTTGGTTGGTTTGGCAGGCACAGGTATAACCTCACCAGGCAACCCTACCTTCAGACTACATCTTCAAGGGTAAGCTTTTCTATTACTACTCAAGGGCTCCAGTAACTTGAGACTTTGAAAGAAAAACAAAATAGTACCGTTATGCTTGCCTAACATGCCTCTATAAATTTGCCTATAGTAAGGAAATTTGAAATTACTGTTTCTGTTGTGCCCTTTTTTTGGTCTGTGGAATCAGCAGATAAGGCTTGGCTTAAGTGCATACCTGTGGAGTGTTGACCCTATATATTTATAGTGTGTTATTTATGGATTGTCACAGGGAATCAGAAGGTTGTTTAGCAGAATGTCAGGCTATTTTGTTACATCACATTTTAAAACACTGAAATTTCAGTTAGTACAAGTAGTTTATCCTCCTGACTACTTTTTTTGACTTTTTTTCTTACATATCTTGTATGAACAACAGAACCTAAGAGTGGAGAGGATTTGGCCTGAAATCAATAATCGGGTCAACTATCCTCTGAAGGAAGCCTTGGTGCACCTGGTTGACCAGGAGGCCATTGACATGTAGGACAACTTTGTGAGATTTTGTGTGTCAAATCTGACATGCCAAGTCAGCCAGATTGGAATGAACAGGGTTGTGCAGTCTTGGAATGAACATAGGATTCCAGGTATGCTAAAATGTATTGTGAATGAATCCTGTCACCCAAAGAAAAACAAAAACATAAACTTTAAAATTTCCTTTTCTAGGCCGAGGAGTACCCACTGACCTTGCTGCAGGAGGATGCCCAGCCAAAGTATCTGAGGACCTGCTACACTGTGCTTCCGTTGCGGCAGATGGATATTATCAGGAGCTGGGATCCTCGCTAAACAGGGATGGAACCTTTGGAGTGGATCAATTTCACAGTGAACAAGACAGGACCCAAGCTGAAGACGAGTTTGCTGTGGCATATCCTGACATGTCAGGCATTTTTGATTGTGTGGTTAACAACCAGAATGTTTTCTGTGAGGCCCTTTTCTGCCTGTTAAACCTGACAGAGAGGTATGTGTGAAATGGTGTGATGAATTGTGTGATTCACTGTATGTGTGTAATAAAGCTCTTATGTTACCACCAAAATTGAGTTGTCATTCAGATCTTACATTAAATATCAAATGTGCTATTCCCCAATATTTTTAATTAATTGTCCTGAAATGTATCCCACAGCATCCATTCAGAACACAAGAACAGTTAATTTAAGAATATCAATCCAATTTTATTAACTTTGGTATATAATGGGTTGACATCAGAGTAAATAATTGAGAGTTAATTGACTGTTCTGAAATATATTCCACAGCATCCAAATAAAAGTGAAGCTGGGATTCAGAACACAAGAACAATTAATTTGAGAATATCAAAACAAATGTAAACATATGATTTAAACATCTGAACACGTGACCATTTTAAAAAAATAATAGGTTGCAGTGCCGCCATAGCCTCACCCAGCTAGCCTGGTTCCAGACCATAGACCCCGCCCACTCAACTGAGTAGGCCTGCATCTCTGGTCTGGCATACTTTAATGAATTTGCGATTTATCTCGTCCAAACGCTGGACGGACCACTGAACGCCGGGGGTCTAGCGATTAGCCAATCAGCGCCACGGTGATGTCAAGCTGTACGCCGGTGGGTAACTGGTGAGGATAGCAACAATGGCGACCGCTACAGATCCTACAGACCACATTAACGATGCTATCGAGGTATTTCGCCACTACTCGCGTTAATGGAGGACCAAATTAAGGAAGCTGCTAAACTGGATTTAACGGCGATGCAGCTGGGCGTGCACGACAACGGAGACATTTTAAATGAGCAATGCTCGCTTGTTTTCAGCACCCCCGAGGCATGGATACTAATGACGTCAGATTCTGGGTGAGTCGTTGATCTCTACTGATTGGTTAGGGAAAAATCAAATTCCCTCCCCCTTGTAAATCGCCTTCAATGGAAGCCATGTCAGACTGAAGGTTCTGGGAGCTTCAGTCAGACACTCAGGCTATCATCCAGCCCCACCATATCTTACAAACCCTTTTAATATTACTGCATACACACGAATTTTCAATTATCTTACACAAACATGTACACTACATATTAAATCATATTCAAAATGACAATTAAAACAACAAAAATACAAAATAAATAGACTTATAGATGGCCATTTTTCTACAAAAATCTATACCAATCTATACTATCTTACACCAGTCACAGCATATCAGCCATGATCTCTGGTATATAATCACAGACACCTTGACCTGATCTTACGCAGCTAAACTACCTTTCTCTCCTTCTCTTACTCCCTTGCAGCCGCTGGAGCTGTTCCTGTCATGATAACATTTGTTTCGGTGTTTGGTTTTGTGTTTGGGATGTTCGGTGTTTTTTTCTTTTTCCCCCTCCCTTTTCTCTCCCTGGCAGTGTGTGTGCAGCTGAGGGTGTGGCTGGCCAGCTCTTCATAATGAGGCACACCTGGTGTTCATCCAGTAATCACTCTTGCAATAAAGCCTGGTCAAGACACCACTCCTGTGCCAGATATTCCCATCTCAGTTGGTAACATAGTGATTCCAGTCTTTTGTTAAGAAGTGAATTTCGTGTTTTTTCGTCGCTCTTAAGCGCTTTTGTTTTTGTGCAGCTACTGGTGTGCCTCCTGCCGTACCTAATCGCAGCTTCCAGTGCTTCAGTGTCTCCGCACGCTGAGTCCATTACAGCAACGCCAGCCAGTCCTCTGCCGCCTCCATTTGCTCCTTTTTCTGATTTTGAATTTAGTGTTTTTTCAATAAACACTTTGAACTGTTTTTTTGCTTCCGTCTCTGCATTTGGGTTTCCAAACACAAAACCAAAATATAACAGAATAATCTGGCCAAGACATGGACCCCGCAGAGACAGACAGATTACGACAGGCTCTATCTACTCAAGGCGCTCGTGTTGGCCAACACGAACAAGTAATCCGTGAAATTATGGACACTCTAAAGAGCCTCTCCACCAGTGTTTCTCAGCTCGGCGGTCGCTTGGATCAGGTCGTCACCCAGATGTCCAGTTTGGCTTCTCCCGGGGATCCACAAGCCTCTTCAGCTCCTGCTGCGGTTCCTTCAGTCTCCCCACCCAGTCTTTCCCGTGAACCCTACATCCCCACTCCAGTCAGATATTCAGGTGAGCTAGGGACATGTAGTCAGTTTTTGCACCAGTGTTCTCTAGTGTTTGATCAGCAGTCCCATACTTATTCTACTGAGAAATCTAAAATAGCCTTCGTCATGAGTTTGTTGTCTGACCGGGCTTCTTCTTGGGCTTTAGCTATCTCTGCCAATAATTCCGCTGTTACTCAGTCTTATCACTCCTTTGTCACTGAGATGCGCAAAATCTCAGATGCGGTAATCGGCTCCTTTCCCTCCACCAGGTGCTGCTCCAGTCTCTCAATATGCCATAGATTTCCGCATTTTAGCAGCCGAGAGCGGGTGGGATGAGATCGCTTTACAGAGCGTTTTCCTTAAGGGGTTAGCAGACAATGTTAAAGGGAAATTTAGGTTTATTTCAACCTGTCTCCTATTGTCCTAAATTTGTTTCAAGTGACTAGTGACATAAAAATAATAGTTAGCATGTTAGCCATTAGCCTAGATACAGCCGGGGCGCATAGTGGCGTCAGACCTGTTAAAACATAAGTGAACGGGCAATCTTCAAGTGCAAAGTTAGTCCACTAAACAAGCTTTTTTCCACAAAGACCGCCTCATATCGTTAGGATTAATGTCAGAGAACATATAGAAAATGACATGTAAACGTGTCTTACCTTACCAGTGTGGTGCCATGTTTGTTTACACCTTTAGCTCTGCTTTCCAAAGCGTGGCCGAAATATTGCGAGAACAAGCAGCGATCTCATAGCGTGCCTGAACAAGCAGCAACAGCTGGAAGGCAGAACCGGACAGTAGCCTGAAAAGTTCATTCATTTCTTTTATGAAAGATTTATAGAATAATGGTTGACTTTTTGCCAGACTTCGACTTTGTGGAGGAGGAATTTGATTGAGGGTAGGAAGACAGGGTGTCCCCCTCTCTGCTGCTCTGACCAACTCACCATCTTCTGCTGCCCCCTTCTGTGGCTCCCGTGACATCACTCCAGTTCCAGTGCCAGATCCAGGTCCAAGTTTTTCCTCCTACCACTGCATTGAGGAGCCCATGCAGCTGGGGAGGATGAGACTGTCACAAGCAGAACGGGAACACAGAGTCAGGCACCGGCTCTGCATTTACTGCGGTCAGCCCGGCCATTTCCTCGCATCCTGCCCCCAGCTGCCAAAAGAGCAGGCTCATCGGCCACCGGTGGGGCGCTGATGAGCCATACCACTTCTTCCACTACACTGTCCACTCGGATTCAGCTGCAAGGTATGCTCAGGTTTTCTCAGAACTCTGTACCTCTGCAAGTTTTAGTCGATAGTGGAGCAGATGACAATTTTATTGACTTTGAACTGTGTATCCAAGCTAATTTGTCCACAGAGACTCTCACTGAGCTAAAGGAGGTTTTTGCCTTAAATGGACAGTTACTCGCTCGTGTCAGTCATCGTACTGCTCCCATGTCCCTCCAGCTCTCAGGTAACCACCATGAAATCATTTCACTATTTGTCATTCCCTCACCTACATCTCCTTTAGTCCTCGGTCTCCCCTGGCTCAAGTTACACAACCCCCATATTGACTGGTCCACATCATCCATCACCAATTGGAGTACATTCTGCCACTCTCAATGTTTACACTCAGCTACCCCCTCAAGTGACCTTTCACCTCCTGTGCCACCAAAACCTATAGACCTGTCTAACGTTCCCTCAGTTTATCACGACCTTCAGGAGGTTTTCAGCAAAGACCGAGCCCTCTCTCTGCCTCCACATCGACCCTATGATTACTCCATTGAGTTACTCCCTAGCTCCCCCCTTCCATCCAACAAAAAACTTTCCAGTTTATCCAAGCCTGAAAAGGAATCCATGGAGCAGTACATCACAGACTCTCTAGCTGCAGGTCTCTACCTGCTCCAACAGGTTGTTTCTTCGTTGACAAGAAGGACAAAGCTTTGTGTCTTTGCATAGACTTCAGAGGGCTTAGAGATATTACAGTCAAGTACCCACTTCCACTTATAGATTCCGCTTTTGGTCCCCTGCATCAGTCCACTATTTTTTCTAAACTAGATCTCCGCAACGCCTATTACCTCATCAGAATCAAGGAGGGAGATGAGTGGAAAACGGCTTTCAACGCTCCACTCGGTCACTTTGAGTATCTGGTCATGCCCTTTGGCTTAAAGCCATAGTTGGTAATGTTGGAAAGCTAGCAAGATTTGAAAGCGGCACCTCCTCTAAGCTCCACCCCCTGCTCCCCCTCCCATCAGTGCTCCGTCCAAAGCCACAAGCCCAGACATGCCTGAACGTGCATCCTGCAGTCAGCAGAGCAGAGGAGAGCCGAGTAAAATAACAAATCCCCCCAAAGCAAACAAATAATTACCTGTCCAACAGAAAGACAGCAACCTCTGCATCACTTTTCAGGCCCTTCAGCTCCCTCAGTTGTCTCCACTGTTCAAAAGCTGGACTGCTGTTGATGTCTGGTTTGTCCTCTCACTTTATCCAAAGCCTTTTTCGTCGCAGCCTTTTCTGCCTCTGACTTTATTTTCTTAGCCTGTTTAGCGGGGCGAGCCGTTACAAATAACGCTGGAAGTGGTACTTTTGGCTGCATTTTCTCCGCCATTGTGCAGCAAACTCCTGCTTACTCAGTATTTCTGCTGAGGAGTGTGCTGAATATTTCCAGCAACGGTGACATAGTATGATGAGTGCGCGCAGGGAGGAGGGAGGGAGGGACGGAGGGGGGCTCAGGCAATACGAGACATGAAGGCATCTGATTGGTTCTTTCCATTTGTACTGAATGGCAGGGATTGGTCAGAGTTTTTACAGGCCTGCAGCTGCCACAGAGGTCTGATTTTTTTACATTCCTTTTTCTGAACACATTATGTATTGACTACTCTCAGGATCGAAGGACCATTTCACCCAATATTGTCATGTATTTGAACTTAAAGAAGCACTTGGTCTGACTGTGTACTGAATCGTAACTTTAGTGCCTCTTCCTCTACTACAATGACAATGAGCACCAACCCCCTCGCACTACCACAGCGCCCCCACATGTTCACATTGAATCATACTATGAACCATATGCATTATACCACAAATATAACAAGAAGTGTTTCTGAACAGGATTACCAACTATGACTTTAACCAATGCCCCTGCCGTCTTCCAGGCACTTATTAATGATGTATTCTGAGACATGCTCAACAGATTTGTGTTTGTTTACTTGGATGACATTTTGATTTTTTCCAGAGACTTGGATGAACATGTGCAACATGTGAGACTGGTGTTGAAAAGACTGTTAGAGAACATACTCTTTGTGAACGCCGAGAAATGTGAGTTTCATGTCACCTCAGTCAGTTTCTTAGGTTTTGTGGTGGAGAAGGGACAGTTGAAGGCGGATCCTGCCAAGGTCCAGGCCGTGGCTGAGTGGCCTATCCCTTCCACCAGGAAGCAACTCCAGAGGTTTTTGGGTTTTGCAAACTTCTATAGGAGATTCATTCGCAACTACAGTCAAGTAGCATTGCCACTTACTCAGTTAACCTCCTCTAAGCTCCCTTTTGTGTGGTCTCAGGCAGCTGACACTGCATTTAAATGGTTAAAGTGTCTGTTTACCTCTACACCTGTGCTTTCCCACCCAGATCCTTCTCTTCAGTTTGTGGTGGAAGTTGATGCCTCTGACACCGGTGTTGGTGCTGTGCTCTCCCAACGCTCACCTGAACACCAAAAAATTCACCCATGTGCTTTTTTCTCTCGTCGACTCACGCCAGCAGAGAGAAACTATGACGTTGGCAACAGGGAGCTACTGGCTGTCCTCGCCCTACAGGAGTGGAGACATTGGCTGGAAGGCTCTACACACCCCTTTGTGGTACGGACTGACCACAAGAACCTCTCTTACCTGCAGTCAGCTCGCCGATTGAACTCATGCTAGGCTTGGTGGGCTTTGTTCCTGGGTCTATTCCAGTTCACCCTTACCTAGCGCCCTGGGTCCCGGAACGTTAAGCCCGATGCCTTATTCCGTCAGTTCACTCCTCCTGTGGAAGCCTCACCTGAAGAAACCATCCTCCCTTCCTCCTGTGTGGTTGGTGCTGCCAGGTGGGAGATCGAGCAGGTAGTTCAAGAGGCCCAACGTGACCAACTGACCCCTGAGAACTGTCCCCCCAACTGGTTGTTCGTCCCGCCTTCTGCCAGGTCACCTGTGCTCCAGTGGGGACATGCATCCAAGGTCACCTGCCATCCTGGTTTCCTCCGGACCCTCACCCTGCTCTGGTGGAGTTTTTGGTGGCCAACCATCACAGCTGACACCAGAGAGTTTGTCTCCGCCTGCTCCATCTGTGCTCGTAGCAAATCCTCTCATCAAACACCTGCTGGCCTCCTACGCCCCTTACCTATTCCTCATTGTCCCTGGTCCCACATGGCTGTGGACTTTGTTACTGGACTCCCACCTTGAGAGGGTAACACAGTTATTATAACCATTGTTGATTGTTTTTCCAAGGCTGTGCATTTTATCCCCCTGTCCAAACTCCTGTCTGATTTAGAGACTGCCAACCTCCTCATCCAGCATGTGTTCAGACTCCATGGCATCCCCCAAGACGTTATTTCGGACCGGAAAAGGAGTGAGAAGAAGCATAGCTTATATATATATATATATATATATATATATATATATATATACAGTGGTGGAAAAAAGTTTTCGGACACCCTTAAAATTTTACACAATCTCAAATATTATCATGAAATATTTGTGGAAAAATCTTTTTAGTGTTTCAAAAGCTGTGGCTACATTAGACAGATACAAACACCTCACATTAGTAGGAGGAAGATAAAGCTGGAAACTGGACTCAGCTGACCACAAAATCTTCTTCCAATTCCTGGCTGTCCATTTCTTGTGTGCCTGGGCCCAACAACGCCAGGCTAACCTCAGTCTCTCATTGATCAGGGGCTTCTTGATAGCCTTGTAGGACCTTAAGCCATGATCTAAAAGTCGGCCACGTACAGTGCGGGTGGAACACTGGACACCAGTTTGGTTTGACCACTGCTGCTGAAGCTCCTGTGATGTCATTCGGCGGTTTTGCCTGCACATGCGGATCAGGATGCGGTCATTTCTTGCTGAAGAAACCCTTGGACGCCCAGATCTTGGTTTGTCTTCCAAGCTGTTGGTTCGTCTGTATTTCTGCAGAGTGTATCCAACTGCTGAAGGACTGCATCTGCACTTCCTGGCTATCTGGTGGCAGCTGTACCCTTCCTGGTTGAGAATCTTTATCTTCAGGCGTGTTTCCTGCGTTTGGTTCCTTGTTTTAGCCATTTTTGTGTCTGGAGAACTTTCAAATGTGCTGGCTTTATGTAGACACGAAGCTTGGCAACAAAAATTGTGTCTTTTAATAAAAAGAACGACCTTCATCACTGGTACCAAAATGACCCAATACTCAAAATTTCTTAGGTATTTTTATGGAACCGATCAATTTTAAGTTTTTAATGGCTTTTTTGGGATTTATTTAGTATTTTGGCTGTGACTGTACTAAAAGAAATTGCACTTGAAGACCTAAGAGTGATTCTTAATGCAATATTTCACAAATGCATGGGGTGTCCGAAAACATTTTTCCACCACTGTATATATATACATGCATACATACATACACATATACACTTACATACATATACACACACATATATACACATACATATGTACATATACACATAGGCTTCTCTGCCTCTCATCACCATGCCAAGTAGTATATAGGGACCAGCTTTGCGCGTGCACGTGAAATGCGCGTGCGTGCGTGCACGCGAACCGTGCATGCGCGTTATGAATTATGAATTATGCACATCCTGCTCTCATTGGTTAAACAGAGCGCCTCCTTGTGGGTGTGGTTTCCAATGAAACCGTAGCTATTGGCTAATCAAAAGCCCCTCCTTGCGGGTGGATGGATTCCACCATTGTGATGTGTGTCGTGTTTGCTTATTGTTTTAACCAAATGTATAAAAATCCCTGTGAAACAAGCAGAGGACACCTTTTTTTAAAAAAGGCTAGGTTGCGTGAAACACAGCGGACCCGTTTCTACTGCTTTACTGCGGACAATGGCTTCAATTAACGGTAAGCGTGCCTAAACTATATTGGATAACATTGCTCTCTAGATACTTATTTTTTCTCCGAAAAAAACATTCTAAAAAAACAACAACTACAAAAAAAAAAAGTGTTTCTCATTAGGTGCAGCTGCTGATGATTCCGGAGTTGAAAACCTTGCCCCTGCACCCCGCCGCAGCAGCCGTAAGTTAAAATAACATTTCGTCGTGTGTGTGTGTGCGTGTGCGTGTGTGTGTGTGTGTGTGTGTGTGTTTACTTATTTTCATTATTACTGTTATTAAATTCTAAACCTAATGAATGTATTTTCGTTTTAAATCTTGATCTAATGAATGTATTTTATTATTATTATTTTAAAGAGTGTGTTACTAGGCTAAATAATGGTATTACTTTCCAGCTGCAGCACAAAGACGCTCACTTTTGTTGAAAAGGCGCAGAACAGACCCTCCAGCCTCTGCTGCTAGAGATTTTATACCGTAAGACTGTTTTATTTTATATTTTATTTATCATTAATGGGGAATGCTTGCATCATTGCAAACATCTGTTTTACCTCCTCTTTCTCCACAGTGCACAGCGCAGGCCACTGAGACCCCTCCATCAGTTTTCTAGCGGGTTTAACACGTAAGACACAATGTTTTAACGCTACTTTATATGAATATTATGCTAATATGTGTCGGATACTGAATACTGCTAACATATCGTTTTGTTTGTTTGTTTGTTTTTTTCCTATTTCCATAACAGTGCCTGGGCGATTCACCAGGACTACCCAGCTGAAAATTTCCAGAGGGTTACACCGTCAGGACAAGGATTTCTCATGTAAGACACGTCGTTATATAATAATAATAATAATAAGCCTAATGATGATAAGAATATTAATAATAATGATAACGTTAATGTTGTAATTTTTTTTTTTTTTTTTTTTAATAAACAGTGCTCAACCGCCTGAGCTGACGACCACGCAAGAAACAAGCGCTGCGGTAGCTGCGTTACTGGTCGCCCAGGGATTATCTGGGGGTGAAGCGTGGAGCGCACAAGGATCATGCGGTGTAGAACCGGCTCCAACGAGTGTTGAGGAGTGCTTCAACGACACATTCGAGGAGGTCGCGGAGTCGGTGAACTCGTTTCCTAACGGCCGAGAGGAAGTCGGCGGAACAGCGGGCGCCCAGCAGAGTGAGAGGGCTTCGATCAGTGAGGAACACGGGCCATCTCCTCCTCCTCCTCCGCACCGGCGGCTATTTCACAAGGGAATATCTACAGAGGCTTTGTGGAGCCAGCAGGAGTCGCTCTTCCCACCACAGGACACCAGCCTACAGCATCAGCACGAAGTAAGCAAAGATCTGTTTTCTACGAGTACACCTGTGAGGGCTGGCGTTGCTGATACTGGTGCTGCTTCTGCTCCTGCAGTGGGGAGAGGTGTGTGTGGGGGAGGGGGATCTCTCCCACAATCCCCACATTATTAAGAGGTGATGACTATATTCCAGATTTTGATGACCTGTTAGACAGTACTGATGATTACAGACTCAGTAACTTACCCAATTTACTGACATTATCACCTATACCCGCTTCATCTCCTCCCCCTCCTGCTGTTTTTGCTGACGTTGTTGTTGAAAATGGTGAGGAGGAGAGCATAGTTTTTGTTGACGCATATCCAGGCCAAGCCTCCACCCCGCCGCTGCCCCCCAGGGTCCTCACCCCCCTCTCCATCCCCTATCCCTCTTCCCCTGCCTCCTCCAGTAGGTGTGGTTGTTGATGCTGTTGATGAGAGCGTAGTATTTGTTGATGCATATCCATGCCATCCCTGCACCCCGCCTCCACCTACCCCTCCTCAGCCTATCCCCCTCCCCCTGCCTCCTCCAGTAGGTGTGGTTGTTGAGAGTGTATTGAACCTTCCGTCCCATCCCTCCACCCCACCTCAGCCTCCTATCCCTCTTCCCCTGTCTCCTTCAGTAGGTGTTGGTGTTGTTGTTGATGCTGGTGTTGAGAGTGTATTGAACCTTCCGTCCCCGCCCTCCACCCCGCCTCCACCTAGCCCTCCTCAGCCTATTACCGACCCTGTCTCACCCTCTGATTCTCCCACCCCAGTGGCTGTTCTAGCAAGAGAGAACGTTTTGCTCAAAACCAGGTGCAGGCAGCAGGCTAGGTTAATCAAGCGCGAACAGCGTCAGAAAAGATTTGCCGAGACGCGATACCTCCTCCTGGCAAGCGAGCGGCGAAACCTGATTAGGAACAGTAAAACTAACGAGCGACGCTACAGAGCCCTTAATACACAGGTACAGGTGCTTAAACAGAGCGTCGGCACCTTAATTGAACTACAGCACACAATCACAACATCAATAAATAACCTAGTAGATGCATTGTATAGAAAAAACAGGAGCACATTGTAAGTAGACGTAGATAATGGCACCACCAAGGAAAATGTTAAAAACGAATGAGCACCCAGGTCGGGATGGTCGTTATGACACCGATGACGAAAGCACACATTTTACTGATAATGTCGATTCGTCCCAGTGCACTACAGAGGGGCGGGGTGCTTTGACTGGTACAGTTAGGGAACGTTTTAACACATCCTCTGGACCAGATGTATTGGCTAGCCACAGCAATGTTATGCTCTGGTCCAGATACATTATAAAAAGAATGCGGCGGATAGAGAAGAGAACAGCACTGTTTTTAAGAGACAGAATTTTATCCTCATCATCATCGTCATCACCATCACACGCTTGTGGTTCAGGTTCTGGTGTTGCTGCTACTCCCGCTACATCTAATGCTGCTGTTATTGTAGAAATCAGTGTTAATAATAACAATAGTGACAATGATAATAACAATGATGATAATATAGCCTCACCATGCCGCTGCTGTCAGTTCTGGGACCGTGAGTGTCTCTGGTGTGAATGTGTGTGATCGTGGCTCTGCTGAACATGCTGGTGTCGGTTCTGTGAGTAACTCTATGGTCTGTCAACACGGCACAGGAAATCCGGTAGAAGGAACACCTGCTGTTCCATCTACCAGTACAGGCGGTGCACAGTTGCGTGTCCGTGACATACCTAGATTCAGCGCTGCCGAATTTCGCCAGAGGGTCGATTTCAGAGACGTTAGTCTTGATAATATCACCCAGGCAATTGACAGTGTTAGAGAGAGGTTGTCAGGCGTGATTGGTGCAGCCTTAGAGGACTCTCCTGCAGGTAGTGTATTAAATGTGGTTTTGAGAGGACCATCTCTAGCCAGCGATGTGCAAGCTGTTTTAAGCTCTGACAACGCATATAACGCTGACGAGTTTTTGGAGGTGATCTCTCAAGTTGTGCAGAGTAATGACACGTCGCTGACAGATGATGATCTGGAGTTTGTTGTGACCATGGCACGTGGTGGTAGTAGTGGTGGTGGTTCTAGACTGAGGCTAGGAAGCGTCCCTTATGATGAAATTTTATCTAAGAAGGGAAGGCACCTGTATAACCCTGAAAACGATGGGTCTCAGAACAGTCTTTGTTTCTCTCTTTGTCTCGCCCATTTTGTTAATGAAAGTTCGTCTGCCACTGATAAAATGCAGTATGCTAAACAACTGCATAGCGCCGTAGGATTTGATGAAACCCACAAGGTGTCGCTCTCTGATATCACAAAATTTGAAAATCACTTAAACCTAAAAATCGTAGTATTCCACCATGGTTCAAGGCGTAAACACCTACAGTGTTACAAAACTCATGACGCTGTACACGCCAGCACTGTGTGGATGTACCTGCACAATGACCATTATTACCTGATTGTAAATAAAACTGGTTTCTTTGGCGGTACCTATGTGTGTGACTACTGTTACGGTTCATACACAGAACCGTTTAAGCACGTTTGTAAATACATCTGCAATGTTTGTTATACACAGTGTCACATGCACACAGGGGCCACTGTAAAATGTACAGAGTGTAAACGAATCTGCAAGTCCAGACACTGCTATAATCAGCATAAACACTCACTCTAAACACGACGCAGCGCCGTGTGACAAAGTGAAATATTGTGAAGAGTGCGGTAAAACCTACAAGGCGGCAAGAGCGCAGCATAAATGCACACCACCAAAGTGTACACACTGCGGTGAGGCCCTAAATGAGAGCGATGCGGTACACCAGTGTTTTATCCAGCCGCTGAAAAAACAAACCCCACACACAAAATACATATTTTTTGATTTCGAGACACGTTATCACGAGGGCAAGCACAAAGCAAACTTTGTGTGCGCTATGGACACAGAGGGAAACAAATTTTGTTTCAACACCCTGAAATGCGTTGACACATTTGTTAAATGGTACCGGCAGCCAAAATATAAGGGGTACACATTTATTGCACACAACGCCTCTGGGTTTGATAATTACATACTGCTGGAATATTTTGTGCAACAGGGGATCCCTCCCACAGTAACCATGCGTGGCAGTAGGGTCATCCTGATGTATGACAAGGCGTTCCAGCAACGCTGGATTGATTCTTTCAACTTTCTACCCATGCGTTTATCCAGGACACCGGCTGCCATGGGTTTTGAGGACATGGAGAAGGGGTATTTTCCGCACAAGTTCAACACCGAGGCGAACGAGTACTATGTGGGCAAATACCCCGACCCCTCTTATTACAGGTACAGCACCATGTCTGACAGCGACAAGCATAGGTTCATGATGTGGTATGACACCGTCCGTGAGAAAACCTTTGATTTCCAGACAGAAATTCGCCACTACTGTGTTAATGATGTAGAAGTGCTTCGCAAGGCCTGTCTAATTTATCGTGAGACATTTATCAGGTGCACAGACCTCGACCCGTTCGCGTTCACGACACTGGCGTTGAGTTGCATGGGTGTTTTCAAAACGCGTTTTCTACCCAAAGACACCCTCGCCCTCACGTATGAAGGCGCATACACACAGCAGAATAAAACCTATTCTGAGGTGTCTAAGCAGTGGCTGGAATACGTGGCCAGGGTAGAAGGCTCCGAGATTAGACACGCTTTGAACCACAGTGAGCAACGATTTGGGCAGTTTTTTGTGGATGGGTATAACAGGGCCACAAACACCTGCTACGAGTTTGCGGGATGCTTTTTTCACGGTTGTGTCAAGTGTTGCGTCCAGACCGAAGTGAATCCTGTCACCAAAAAACCCTATGGCAGTCTGTACCACTCATTCCGTGAAAAAATATCAGCATTGAAAAGCGTGCATGGTCTGCGTGTGGTGGTGATGTGGGAATGTGAGTGGGAGGCGCTAAAACGTTCAGACCCATCTGTTCAGGCGCACCTCAACACTTACAGGCCCAAAGAACGCCTCGACCCACGACAAGCCCTTTTTGGAGGGCGTACAAACGCCATCAAGATGTACCACAAGGCTGATAACGCAGATGAGAAAATCAGATACTACGATTTCACAAGCCTGTATCCTACTGTACAGTCAAAAACAATACCGGTTGGACACCCTCAAATTATCCACCGAGATTTTGGTCCGGTAGAAAATTATTTCGGGTTTGTAAAGTGTACCGTGCTTCCTCCCAGAGGTCTGTACCACCCGTACTGCCCTACAGGTGTCACAAAGGCTCATGTTTCCGTTGTGTGGCAGGTGTGCTGAGGAGTTAAACCAGACCAGTGTCTGCGCGCATACTGACGCCGAGCGACAGCTGTCAGGTGTGTGGGTCTCATTTGAACTTCAGAAAGCTGTCGAGAAGGGGTACCAGATTGTCTGCATTGATGAAGTGTGGCATTTCCCAAACAAGACAGACACCTTGTTCAGGGAATATGTCAAGAAGTTTTTAAAGTAGTTTAACGCCTCCTGCTTTAAAGTAAAGCAGGAGGCGTCAGGCTACCCCGGGCATGTCATTACTCCTGCAGAAAAAGTCCAGTACATATGTAACTACCATGAAAAGGAGGGGATTTTACTCGATGCTGACAAAATCTGTGTCAACAAGGCGGTCAGGAATTGTAACAAGCTTCTCCTGAACTCATTGTGGGGCAGATTCAGCATGCGGAGTAACATGCCCTCCTGCGAGTTAATTACAGAACCGGAGAGATTCACACAGCTCATGTTCAGCGACCATTATGACGCGCGTCAGTTTGGGTTTATATCCGATGACGTGGCCATTGTCCAGTGGTGTCACGCAGATGGTAAGGCCTCCAGAGTGAATGATGTGAATGTGTTCATAGGGGCTATGACCACCGCCTATGCTAGGCTGATGCTGTATGACTTGTTGGACAGGCTACAGGAGCGTGTGCTGTACTACGACACGGACAGCGTCATTTTCACGTCCGGCCCAGGTGATTGGGTTCCCCCTCTAGGCTCATACTTGGGTGACTTAACCGACGAGATCAATGACGGTGATGTGTGCGGGCTCCCAGAGGAAGATTATATCACAGAGTTTGTGTCTGGGGGTCCAAAGTGTTATGCCTACTGCACAAAACTTGGTAAAATGCAGGTCAAGTGCAAGGGTGTCACACTTAACACCAAAAATGCAGCAGTGCTCACCCACGAGTCGCTTAAGGGGTTGGTCCAGTCCTTTGTGACCAATCAGAACACTCATATGCATGTGATCACAGAGGCGGAAACCATCAGACGTGATAAAAAGAAGTTTCATCTTAAAAATGACGTAGTACACAAAAAGTCAAGGTAGTATATAACAAGCGCAGAGTCCTGTCAGACCACAGCACGCTACCTTATGGCTACTAACATCTCTTTTGACTCAAGACTGCAGCATCCGTTTAGTTTGGTGGTGAGTGGTCCCTCAAATTGTGGGAAGATGTATTTTGTCAAGGGTCTTATTGAAAATGCATCTACAGTTATTTCACATAACATTGATAATTTGGTCTACGTATACTCATGCTGGCAGCCTTTATATGACCAACTCCTTAAATTAAGAGACATCAACTTTGTTAAAGGGTTACCCGATTCCCTGTGTGACGACGAGTTATTACCCCCCGGACAAGACTAATCTACTCGTCATAGATGATTTAATGAATGACGCAAGTGACAATATAGAAGTTCAGAATGTATTCACCAAATATGTCCACCATAGAAATCTCAGCTGTATATATCTGGTTCAAAATTTGTTTATACAAGGCAAGGCTAGCAGAACCATTAGTTTAAACACAAACTACCTTGTCTTGTTCAAAAACCCTAGGGATAAATATCAGGTTACACTCCTGGGCAAACAGATGTTTCCTGGAAACACTAAATTTTTTTTAGAGGCGTTTAATGACGCCACTAGTTCCGCATACGGGTATCTCCTCATAGATTATAAAGCTGTCACTCCAGACCACTTGAGGCTCAGAACCGCTTTGTTATCGAATCAGCAGGTTGTTTATATGCCTAAAAAACAAAGGGCTAAATAATGTCGTCACGCGTGCAGAGGAATCTAGCCATGTTGGAGTTGTTATATAAAGCAACGCCGGGTATGAGAAGGGTCATTGTGTGTGGCGCTAGCGCAGACTTTATCGATGCACTCTGTGAAATAGCTTTAAATGTGTTGAGAGGTAACATCCCTTTGACAGAAAAACAGTACGCTCAGTTAAAAAAGAAGAGAGGCATCATCAGACTGGTTGCGGACAAAATGTTAAACATTTAAAGAAGAAAAGAGGATTAAACAGAGCGGCGGGTTTTTACTACCACTACTTGGAGCAGCTATACCATTTATTACAAGCCTGATAAGCAGAGGTTAAGAAAGAAGAATATGGAGCATGCGCAGAAGATGTTTTTGGTTCCTCAGCATCAGCTTGACATGTTAAAACAGCAACAACAGCAGCAGCAGCAGCAGTATCAGGACCAAAACACTGCAAGCATAAGACAGGTAGTACAAAACGACCTTGACCGAGCCATGTCTGACATATTGAAACTACCGGACACAGACGTATATGAAAAGGCCAAAAAATACTCTCAAGTACTGCAGCGTTATTTGGCATTGGTGAGACAGGGTGAGCGTGAAAAAACTGTACTGACCCTGTCAATGCCTGATACCGAAATTAGACCAGAGGACCGCAGACCTGACGATGATGATGATGGGCATAAAAAGGACACGGTTTTAGAGGGTGTGTTAAAACACATTCCCAAAAGAAGTCAGAGAAATGCTGAATACATTCTGGATGCAATTACCCGCTCAAAGCATGTTTTATCCTGGACAGACAACGCTGAAATTGTTGTTAACGGTCGTCCCCTCCACGGTACTCATTTGTATGACCTGGTGAAAAGTGTCACTGCATCACACAATATTTCAGACATTTCTAGACCACTGGGGTGGGACGTGTTCCTAAAAACCCTAGCCCATTTAAACATACCTTTAATGGCCATCCCTAACAAACAGGTGCGTGGGGATATAGCTGAGTATAAAAGAATCGGAGGCGCCCTAGTTTTTCACCCCATAAAAGCAAGGGAAAAAGCGGTCTGTAATAGACACACCAGGGTGCTTTAGCACCCCTAAGGACACCTGCTTCAACACGTTCACTACCTCACAGACTAAACACTTCACAGTGGGAGGATTTTTAATATTAAAAGGGTGTGTGTAATTTTGTTACAATTGTTCTGATTTCTTTATCTTTTTTAATATTTACTTTTGAATGCCGTTTGAATGTATTTTCTTTTCTTTTTTTTTAACTCTTGACCACATGAATGTATTTTTGTTTTTTAACTTTTGACCACTTGAATGTATTTTCATTTTAAACTTTTGACCAATTTAATGTATTTTCATTTTTCATTATTACTATTATTAAATTCTTGACCATTTTAAATGTATTTTTGTTTTTAACTCTTGACCAATTGAATGTATTTTTTATTTTTCATTATTACTATTATTAAATTCTTGACCGATTTAATGTATTTTTGTTTTTAACTCTTGACCAATTGAATGTATTTTTGTTTTAAATCATGACCAAATGAATGTATTCTACAAATGTGTTAAATAAATGGAATGTCTGAACTGCAGATCATGCTTTCTCTCTCTCTTTATTTATTAGAATTATTCACAGTCACACAGCATGTTGCTGCACTGTACACATGTGAAATTATATCCACGGCATACAGAGGGCTGTACTTTGTTTACAAACTTGCACACCATAGCATCATTGCGTGCCAGATTAGCACTATACATGTTTAAAAGGAATTCCTCTTTGTATATGACACAGAAAAAAGACACAATGCTGTCCACAGGTTGTAGAGTAGTTGTTCTGAACCTGCCTCTGGGAATAATACACGTCTGCACAGTTTTCAACGAGGTATCTGTATATCTCCGATGGGAATTTGTCGCTGTCGGGAGGGTTTCCAAAACTGTTGAAAAAATATCCATGCTTCTGTTTCGTAATATAAATAGCGAGCCAGTGTTCACCGGGCATGTTAGAGGGATGTGTATTCACAACCAGCATGGCAGGGAACGCTGTGCCTTTATGGTTTGACAGTTGGTCGCATGCCAGGACTCCTAAAAAATTTGTCCCGTTAATGATTCTTTTATTGAGGATGCCGGTCAGCTCTATAGTGTTCATGGCTGATACTGCTTCTTCTTTTTAGTAATAATCCAAAAGTACTTGTCTCTTGTTTGATATTTCGATAACAGAATCGTAAACAGCATAACACGAGGTTAACGGTGCGTTGTAGAGGTACTCTGAAACGGACTTCCAACCTCACATTACCACTTTTAATCAGTGATACATTCCTGCGACCATCGTCCGGTTCCAGATTGAAGCAGAATAACGTGTAACCATTCCCGAAATCATTACGTGATATGGCCAGAGACCTGTCTTTTAAATGACGTCCTGTAGTTTGTACCAGCTGGAAATACTCTCTCACATACTGGCCTCTCTGAAATAGCGGCTGAAAGGGCTTTGCAGGGTGAGACTGCCCGTCTGCGTACAGGCTAATAAACTCTGTATCGTAATGCTGAAAATAGAAGGGGTTCCGGTTATAGCTCCCCGAATATGCCTCATGGTCAACAAAGCCTATGATGACGAATTTGGGGATTTGTCTCATGTAAAGATTTTCCTGGTTGCACACTCTTGTTCCTGCAGGTATGGAAAATGTTTTCAGAGCCACTCTGTCAATAGCGTATTTAGCGTTAGTGTGCTGCAGTGCCCTGCTATGCGCCAATCTAACGGCAGGTGCCACGGCCACCTTTTTCACAAATAAGCTAGCCGATACGATCTTCACGGCGTATTGATTATTTTGCGCAGTCATTAAGGCAAACTCGTCCTTTGATCGAATAAATTTTAGGGAAATGTCTATACCGTTTAGCAATAACTTTTCCTGAAAAAACAAATCGGAGTGTATCGGTGCTATTAATTCCACAGTGTGACTGCTGACAGTGTATCGCCCTCTTTCGGCTAGGCCTTCGTTATCTCCGGTTATGGAGGCAGCATTCATGTGGTCTGCTGTGTCTTTACAAAACAGGCCGCTGCTAAACTGCGTATCCAAGGTGTCCTTTCCGTAGTTGATTAAACACTCAATTATCCCACGGTACGGGTATGTGTTGGAAGATTGGGTTATAAGCCTGTCTCCTAACATGATATCCACCTGCGAGAATAACGTACACCCGGGATAGTTTACAAAACCCACATCTGCGGCTTGGGCCAAATTGGTACCATCGGGGTTCGTGATTCTCGCGTGCATGTACAGGTAGGTATCGTTTAGATCAATGTAATCCTCGCCACAGGCCAATATAAAAAATTCCAGAGGCCCGGCATCCCGTAATGCCGAAACCGGGGGTATTTCGACAAATGTAGATTTTTCAATGGATGTCTGCGTGTACGGCACTGTGAACAGATCCAGCTCCGTCTTCACACATTCTTCCGACTGGTTGTGTATGAGAGCCATGGCTGTTGCTGTTGTTTTCTCTTCTCAGACTAGAATATGTCTTTACGCAGAATCAACGTGCGTCTTTTGGAAGTTGTGCTTCTCTTGGCGGCCGACTTCTTTCTGATGCGTCGTGACACTTTGACGGTCGTTTTACGCTTTTGGACCTGCGGGCTGCGACCCCCTCGATGAGGGGGTCTTTTGACGGTCTTTTTCTGATCACCATCAAGCCGTTTCCTTCCTGTCGTCTCGATACAGCGCTTCTGGCAATGTTGGACGCCATATCCCCCACAATGTTTACAGCTGCGTTTTTTAAATGCGGTTTGGCGATGCTGAATCCTTTTTTAAATAACGGTATAGCCATTCTAAGCAAGCCTCGAAATATGCCGCCTAAACCGTTACCTTATTGTGTACTTGAACCTATAAATCCGGGGAATTCGCCACCCGCTTGGTTCATGTAATATGTCATATATCAGGCATCGTCACACACATATGGTGTGTAGGCCATTTTCTCAGGTCTAGAAATACTGCTTCACAGGTCTAAAGTGTAGTTTAACAATCACTTTTCCGTACGTGAACGGTATATACTGGTTTTGATCGTTTTTTAACGATATCTCAATATCGTCAATGACAGATTTGGAGAGCGATGTATAGTGTGGCTTGTCATATGTCAGAGTGGGCATACGACCTACCTCCGGCGTTATATTTATACATCGGAGGAGCGGCACGTGGCTGTCTCCCACTAGCTGATAATCAACAATATCGCTGTAAACGTATATATTATAAACTCCCCCAAAAATATCTGCAGGGTGAGGAGAGGCGTAGATTTTCTTAAAAATAGGGGTCGCCGGTATCTCAAACGGCTCGCCGGGCTTAAAACCCAATATTTCAGCCAGTTTCCCGCGGAACGTCACCTTATATCCTTCTCCTCCCGAAAAATAAACATGATTTGTAATGTTGTTATATTGAAGACCTAAGCGCGATGTTATCGGGTTACCGATGCATTTAGCATTAAATTCTTTTAGTATTCTGGGAATGGAGTCGTAAAACCCGGCAAACAGAGTTATAGTGGCTGTCTGGTTGGTTTTACTATCGTATATTAACACGTCCGCGTCAGAAGCAGGGAACGTTGACCACACCCTGGGGTACTGAAGTTCAATAACCCCCACCTCGTATGGTTCGCTCAGAACGATCGGTTTTGCTAATTTTGTTCGGTAGCGCCATATCTTGTTATTAGGATACACGTGTAGCGATGCATTACTCGGTAACGTGACATAAAATCCGTTCTTGTTCTCCATCTTCTTGATGTTGTTGGGACGTGTGACAATTCCAAAGTGGCTGTGTAAACAGATAACACCCCGTGATATATATATATCACACGTCAACGATGTCCTTTTCAGAGACCCACGAGTTAAATTTCTCAGGCCACCCCAACCATTTCACAAGCGCCATCTTTTTCCGGCCTATAGTTTTTCTGGATATTATTTTCTCTATTTTAAACACCTTGTTTTTGTCAATGATTACCGGCTGTAGCTCAGGCTCGTAAAATGTGCCTTTTACCTCTTCACCCGAGCAATCTGATATTCTATACACAGGCTGGTCACGGGCTATGCGCCTAGTTATTGTAAAAAACTCGTCTGTATATGTTTGTTCATAACCTTTTCTAAACACCCCGCAGAGTTTTGATATTCTCACAGTGTCCCCTACATTATATTTGAACGATACGATCCTCGGTGGTTTCTTCTTCTCCTTGTACAGAGTGTTAAAGACGAGCTTCTCGTTGTCTTTGTTTACATCGGATGGGGCCATCTTTATCGATCTGTGGTGAGACTTGTTGTAAGCGTTGACGAGGTCCTGGACGACATCAACATATCTACGCGAATTAACAGACGTTAGATATCTCCACATGCGGGTCTTAAATGTTCTGTTGAAACGTTAAACCGTGCTAGCCTTAGTCTCGTTTGAGGTAGAGAAATGTTTTAGTCTGTTCATGGCATGGCGTCTTTTCCACGTGAAAAGATACGTGGCTATTGTGATCCCAAACAACAACATCATTTTCTGCGGTAAATATTACAAATCTGTCGATATGCAGCAGCGGCACTTGGTCCACACGGTGAAGGCGTTGCGTAAAGCGGTCTCGTGCTTGTGGTCCTCCTCCGTCTCCATTTCCTCTTTGACAGATAGTCCGTCACATCCGGGTCTGAGATAGTGTCTCAGAGTCTCGGACGCTCCTAAAAGCCTGTCTTGTGAGAAAGCCCCCGGTGATATCTGCGCAAACAGGTAATGTAGAGCTTTTCCTAGAGACGGGTTGAATACAGAGTCCAGAATCTGGTCAAAATACATACATCTGATCTGATCAAATTCAAACAAGCAAGAGTGTTGACGCTGACTCGGGTGGCTGATTTTACACCCGTTGCAGAGAGCTCTTGTT
The DNA here is from genome assembly GCF_011397635.1 of Epinephelus fuscoguttatus. Taxonomy (NCBI): domain Eukaryota; kingdom Metazoa; phylum Chordata; class Actinopteri; order Perciformes; family Serranidae; genus Epinephelus; species Epinephelus fuscoguttatus. The sequence goes on along the minus strand of NC_064768.1, from coordinate 4,050,641 downwards.
TTTTCCCACCCTGCGTGATATTGGCAGCGTGATAGAAAGTCTTTGATCGTGTCCACGTAGTCTTTTGTCAGGGACCGTGTCGGGACGTGTCCCTTCTCCTCCTCCTTCTTCTTCTTCTTCTTCACATGCAGCGCCTCAAGCGGCTTCATATGAGGTGTGCAGGGTTCCACACCACCGCAATCGTTTTCCCAACACCCTCTAGTATCATCGTCACAGGTGCTGATCAAGACACTGCCTGTAAAAAAAAAACAACAGAAAAAAACAACATTAAAATCTTATACACCGTTTATCATAATTTAAAAAGACAAAAATACAAAAAGTTATGCTAACCTAGGCTTTATCAGTAGTCGGCGTGTCTGATGATTTTCGGGCGGCACAGGGAAGGAAAGTGACTACCCCACGCATTAGCCGGTGCATCATCGAAAAGAAGACGTTTTCTAACACACTTCTGATGCCCTTGTCAGCTTCGTCAAACAGTTTCTGCAGAGATCTCCAGTCGCACCACTGAATAAAGAAAACAGTTTTAAACCACTCGTCACGCTCTTGAAGCGTAAGAGGGTAGGGTTGTTGTCCCCACGCGGCCTCTGGTCGCGATCACAGATTCTCGATCTTTGCACACACTGAGAAAAATAAAGTCCTCCCGCTGTTTGTTAAAACGATCCGTCTCGATGCGGTACATCTCGGGGCCCGTTTTGCTGACCCACTGCGAGACATAAATACTCTCTGGGAAACCGGGTTGGTCTAGGTCAGGGCAGACCTCAGACCAAAACAATTTCCAATCGCTATGCATCAAACTGACCGACCATGTTTCAACGCCTGGAACCACACTGCGACCGGTGGCCACACTGAGTGTAACGACAGAATCCTGATATTTAACATTGTAAACATACCCATTAACCCCCTCCAGCTCTAGCTCAAATTCACGATTCTCCGGCGTAACGAGCCCACTTCCTACACGTCTCCTTTTCTTGTAAGGGGCCCGAGCATCCACAACCGTTGCCGGGTCATCAGACATACCTGGGCGGTCGCATGACCCGATGCCGCTGTTGCTGGTGCCGGAAGACATGGTTGCAGAAACGTCTTGCAGAATACAGGCGATCGTTGAAGAAAAAATCAGAGCTCGTCCCGCCGTAGCTTTGCCGTCCGAGAAGTTGAGGATGTCCTGCTAAGAAAATCCCTTGTATATATATATATACCACCTACATCCGCCCGCAAGGAGGGGCTTTTGATTAGCCAATAGCTACGGTTTCATTCGAAACCACCCCCAGAAGGAGGCGCTGGGGGGAGGGGACTATTATTCATAATCATAATCCATAATTCATATTCATAATTCATAACGCACACGCACGGTTCGCGTGCACGGACGCACGCGCATTTCACGTGCACGCGCAAAGCTGGTCCCTATATACTACTATGCCATATAAATTAATGAATGATAATCACAAATAATAATAATAATAATAATAATAATCATTCATGATCATTATCCCTTGTACCCGCTAAACAACATATTTTTGTACATTTTCTTGGACTGGTTGATATCTGGACTTTGTTCCTCACTTAGATTGTTCCATAGCTTGACACTGGTAATAGACATAAAGAAACTTTTCAAGGTTGTTCGTATGTTTAAGATTTTGAAGTTATGTTCCCCTCTTAACTGATAACCTCCCTCCCGATTCCTAAATAAATTTTGGATATTTTCTGGTAATTTGCCTTATACATGATGATTACTGTTTGGTAAGATACGATGTCAGTGAATTTCAGTAGTTTTGATTGTATAAAAAGTGGATTTGTGTGTTCCATGTAGTTGACCTTATGAATAGTCCTTATTGCTCTTTTCTGCAGGATGGTAAGTGACTGTAATGAAGTTTTGTAATTATTTCCCCAAACCTCAGCACAGTAATGTAAATATGGCAAGACCAGTGAACAGTAAAGCGTGCGAAGTGAATTGTGATCCAGTAGTTGTTTTCCTTTGTGTATGACTGCAATGCTTTTTGAAACTTTGGACTGTACATGTTTGATGTATGGTTTCCAACTCAGCCTGTCATCTACTGTAACCCCAAGAAATTTGTTTTCGTGCACCCTTTCAATTTAAACCCCATCTACTTCTATTCGCACCTTTATGTTTACTGTGCATTTGCCAAATAACAAACAAATAACAACTAAACTTTCTTACATTTAATGATAATTTGTTCCAGTCAAACCATATTTTTAATTTTTTTCATTTCCTCATTTATAACTGTTTCCACTAGTTTAATGTTTTCACCTGAACCAAAAATATTTGTGTCATCTGCGAAATTGACCAGTTTTAACCACCTTGATACTTTACACGTCATTGATATACAGGATAAACAAATTGGGGCCCAATACAGACCCCTGGGAATGTCCAAATATCCACAGCAGTGATTACCCAACTTTACAAACTGTTGCTGTCCTTCCAAATAACTCTTTACTCAGTCTAATACCAGTCCCCTTATCCCATATTTTTCCAGTTTATTGAATAGTAAGTTATGGTTAATTGTATCAAACACTTTTTTGCATGTTTTTTGTTGTTGTCTATTGCATCTGTGATTTCCTCAACTGATTCCATTATTGCCTGTGATGTTGATCTGTTAACCCTAAACCCATAATGACTCTCTGAAAATAGTTTTTTTCCAAAAATGTATCCAGTCTATTGTTAAAAAGCTTTTCCAATATTTCTGAGAGTTGCGGCAGTATTGAGACAGGTCTGTAGTTTGTAAAGTTGTGTTTGCACCCAGTTTTGTATAGCGGAATGACCTTAGCAATTTTCATCTGGTTTGGAAATGTATCACTTTGAAAAGACAAATTGCAGATGTGTGCTAGTGGCTTTGATGACCTGTTTAACTAATGACACATCAATGCCATTGTAGTCTGTAGATGTTTTATTTTTACACTTTTTTACTATGTTGATAATTTCATTTTCTTCAACTGCTTTCAGAAACATTGAGTGGGGATTCCTTTCTATTAGTTTGTCCATGTAGTCTCCATCCAGCCCTGGATTCGGGATGTTTTTCGCTAGCTCAGGACCAACATTTACAAAGAACTGATTAAAACTAAAATATGATAATATTTCTTCAGGGAGTGCAGTTAGTTACAGTGTGGGCTCCATGTCTACTCCGACAGCTTGACAGACCATCACCAATGGGTGGGGCTTAGCAAAAAGTCAATTATGTTTACACACTGTCTGAAACTTTGGTCAGTCATTGAAGTTTTCGAAACAGGTTTGATTTTTAGCGCTCTTGGCACATCTTTCAAGAGTCTTTAGAGAGCTGTTTGTCCAAGAAGCAGTGACTAAAATGCGGCATGAACTAGGAATGCACGATAGTATCGGCACGTCATCAGTATTGGCCGATATTGGCTTAAAAATGAACAGAGTCAGAATTGACCAACATGCTTTTTCTTAATTTGCACCATGAATGAATATTGCATACATTGTAAAGTACTGCATTTCATGTCTCATCTGCTGGTGGGTCATCACAATGAGAGTGTGCATGCATAAAATGATGTTAATTCCACTACAGAAGAGACTCACCGCGGTGCTGATGCAAAATATCAGCAGAGCAGGACAACCAGGAAGGTCAACCAGCAGAAAGAAGCAAGGGAACAAGTGTGTCTTTTCATTTTGTCTCCTATTGCAAATTTTCAGAAGCATCAGACTCATTGTTAAGGGTTTCTTTGTGTAATGACTTTTTTCGAATGACCAATTTAAAAAACATACGAAAGAAAGGGACTTGGTTTGCAAAGATTAAAGCTCAGCTATTCAAGACTTATTACAGTGTAGCTGATGGTTTTAATTGATATTGGAGTGTAGTTTCTAAAACAATGTATCCTCATACAACAGTTTGTATGATAATCTACAAATTTGGGCCCTATAAATGACATTATATACACTCACCAGCCACTTCATTAGGTACACATTGCCAGTACTGGGTTGGACCCCCTTTTTAATTCTTGGTGTCATAGATTCAACAAGGTGCTGGAAACATTCCACAGAGATTTTGGTCCATATTGACATGATAGCATCATGCAGTTGCTGCAGATTTGTTGGCTGCACATCCATGACGTGAATGTCCCATTCCACCGCATCCAAAAGGTGCTCTACTGGATTGAGATCTGGTGACTGTGGAAGCCATTGGAGTATAGTGAACCTATTGTCATGTTCAAGAAACCAGTTTGAGATAATTTGAGCTTTGTGACATGGTATGTTATCCTGCTGGAAGTAGCCATCAGAAGATGGGTACACTGTGGTCATAAAGGGATGGACACAGTCAGCAACAGTACTCAGGTAGGTTGTGGCATTTCAGCCATGCTCAGTTGGTACTAAGGGGCTCAAAGTGTGCCAAGAAAATATCCCCGACACCATTACACCACCACCACCGACCTGAACTGTTGATACAAGGCAGGATGGATCCACGCTTTCATGTTGTTTACACAAAATTCTTACACTGCTATCTGAATGTCGCAGCAGAAATCCAGATTCATCAGACAAGGCAATGTTTTTCCAATCTTCTATTGTCAAGTTTTGGTGAGCCTGTGTGAATTGTAGCCTCAGTTTCCTGTTGTTAGCTGACAGGAGTGGCACCAGGTGTGGTCCTCTGCTGCTGTGGCCCATCTGCTTCAAGGTTCAATGTGTTGTTGGTTCAGAGATGGTCTTCTGCATATCTTGGTTGTAACAAGTGGTTATTTGAGTTACTGTTGCCTTTCTATCATCTTGAACCAGTCTGGCCATTCTTCACTGACCTCTGGCATCAACAAGGCATTTTCACCCAGAGAACTGCTGCTTAATGGATATTTTCTCTTTTTTGGACCATCCTCTGTAAACCCTAGAGATGGTTGTGTATGAAAATCCAAGTAAATACTCAGACCAGCCCGTTTGGTAACAACAACTATGCCACGTTCATAGTCACTTAAATCACCTTTCTTCCCCATTCTGATGCTTGGTTTGAACTTAAGCAGGTTGTCTTCACCATGTCTACATGCCTAAATGCATTGAGTTACTGCAACATGATTAGCTAATTATCTATAACGAATTAACATCAGATAATCATATTGATTTACTCAGTCTCACTGAAACCTGGCTGTGTCCAGATGAATATGTTAGTCTAAATGAGTCCACTCCTCCCAGTCATAATAATACCCACATTCCTCGAGGCAGCGGCCGAGGAGGGGGAGTTGCAGCCATTTTTAACTCTAGTCTGTTAATCAGTCCTAAACCTAAACTAGATTATAATTCATTTGAAAGCCTCGTTCTTAGTCTTTTACATCCGACCTGGAAAACCTCGCAGCCACTTTTATTTGTTATAGTGTACCGTGCTCCTGGCCCGTATTCTGAATTTTTATCTGAATTCTCAGAGTTTTTATCCAGTTTAGTTCTTAAATCAGATAAAGTTATTATTGTAGGCGATTTTAACATTCATGTCGACGTTGATAATGACTCCCTGGCTACCGCGTTTATCTCATTATTAGACTCCATTGGCTTCAGTCAGGGTGTACATGAACCTACTCATTGTTTTAACCATACCCTTGATCTAGTTCTGACGTATGGAATTGAAATTGATAACCTAAAAGTCTTTCCACAGAATCCCTCGCTATCGGATCATTATCTGATTACTTTTGATTTCTTTTACTCGATTACACGCCACTCAGCAACAGTTACTATACTAGATGTTTATCAGATAGTGCTGTCACAAAACTTAAGGAAAAGATTACTTCGTCGTTAAATTCAATACCAATACCTTCAGTAACAGAGGTTTCCCGTGCCGACTTTAACCTCTCCCGAATTGATCATTTTGTTGATAGCACCGTAGGCTCGCTACGAACAACGCTTGACTCTGTAGCTCCTCTTAAAAAGAAGTTAAAAAAGCAAAGAAAGTTCGCTCCTTGGTATAACTCTCAAACCCGTAAGTTAAAACAAATATCGCGAAAATTTGAAAGGAATTGGCGATTAACCAAACTGGAAGAATCTCGTTTAATCTGGACAGACAGTCTCAAAACTTATAAGACCTCCGCAATGCCAGAGCAAACTATTACTCAGCTCTAATAGAAGACAATAAGAACAACCCCAGGTTTCTTTTCAGCACTGTAGCCAGGCTGACTGAGAGTCAGAGCTCTATTGAGCCTTGTATTCCCTTAGCCCTTAGCAGTAATGATTTTATGAGCTTTTTTAATGACAAAATTCTAACTATTAGAGGCAAAATTCATGACCTCCTGCCCTCAGATACCTATCTAACCTCAAACACAGCTGTAAAATCTAATATATATTTAGATTGCTTCTCCCCAATTTCTCTTCAAGAATTGACTGCAGTGATTTCTTCATCCAAATCATCAACGTGTCTCTTAGACCCCATCCCAACTAGGCTACTTAAGGAGGTCTTACCTATAGTTAACACTCATATATTAGATATGATCAATATATCCTTATTAACAGGCTATGTACCACAGTCTTTTAAGGTAGCTGTAATTAAACCTCTACTAAAAAAGCCCACCCTGGATCCAGAGGTGTTAGCCAACTATAGACCAATATCTAATCTTCCCTTTATGTCAAAGATCCTTGAGAAAGTAGTCACAGACCAGCTGTGTGATTTTCTCCAGGATAATAATTTATTTGAGGAATTTCAGTCAGGATTTAGAGTGCATCATAGCACTGAGACAGCTCTAGTTAAAATTACAAATGACCTTCTGATTGCTTCAGACAAAGGACTCGTCTCTGTACTTGTTTTATTAGATCTTAGTGCGTTTTACACAATTGACAATCAAATTCTGCTTCAGATATTGGATCACTTAATTGGCTTTAAAGGTTCAGCACTAAGCTGGTTTAATTCTTATTTATCTGATCTTTTTCAATTTTTTGTCGTTCGCAATGAACCATCCTTACGTACTAAAGTTTGTTTTGGAGTTCCAAGGTTCTGTGCTCGGACCAATCCTGTTTACTCTATATATGCTTCCGTTAGGTAACATCATTAGAAATCACTCTATAAATTTCCATTGTTATGTGGATGATACTCAGTTGTATTTATCAATGAAGCCAGAAGAAAGCAATCAATTAACTAAACTCCATAATTGCCTTAAAGACATAAAAACTTGGATGAGCACCAATTTCCTGATGTTAAATTCAGACAAAACTGAAGTTATTGTTCTTGGCCCCAAACAACTCAGAGACTCTTTATCTGATGACATAGTTTCTCTAGATGGCATTGCTCTGGCCCCTGCCACTACCGTAAGAAACCTCGGAGTAACATTTGATCAAGATTTGTCTTTTAATTCTCATTTAAAGCAAACCTCACGGACTGCATTTTTCATCTGCGTAATATTGCGAAAATTAGGCCTATCCTGACCCGGAAAGATGCAGAAAAATTGGTCCACGCTTTTGTTACCTCAAGGCTGGATTATTGTAACTCTCTATTATCAGGTAGCTCTAGTAAGTCCTTAAAAACTCTCCAGCTAATTCAGAATGCAGCAGCACGTGTACTAACAGGAACTAAGAAACGCGATCATATCTCTCCTGTTTTAGCTTCTCTGCACTGGCTCCCTGTAAAATCCAGAATTGAATTTAAAATCCTACTGTTAACTTATAAAGCTCTAAATGGTCAAGCTCCGTCATATCTTAGAGAGCTCATAGTGCCATATTATCCCACCAGAACACTGCGCTCTGAGAACGCAGGGTTACTCGTGGTCCCTAAAGTCTCAAGTAGATCAGGAGCCAGAGCCTTTAGCTATCAGGCTCCTCTCCTGTGGAATCATCTTCCTGTTACGGTCCGGGAGGCAGACACCGTCTCCACATTTAAGACTAGACTTAAGACTTTCCTCTTTGATAAAGCTTATAGTTAGGGCTGGCTCAGGCTTGTCCTGTACCAGCCCTTAGTTAGGCTGACTTAGGCCTAGTCTGCCGGAGGACCCCTCTATAATACACCGGGCCCCTTCTCTCCTTCTCTCTCTCTCTCTCTCTCTCTCTCTCTCTCTCTCTCTCTCGTATCCTATTACTGCATCTAGCTAACCCGGCCATTCTGGATGTCACTAACTCGGCTTCTTCTCCGGAGCCTTTGTGCTCCACTGTCTCTCAGATTAACTCATATCACAGCGGTGCCTGGATAGCGTGACGTGTGTGGTTGTGCTGCTGCCGTGGTCCCGCCAGATGCCTCCTGCTGCTGCCATCATTAGTCATTAGTCATACTTCTTCTGTTATTATACACATATGATTATTGTCACACATGTATACTGCCAGGTATTAATACATACTTTCAACATATTGTACCGCAGTAACCAGAACTATAACTATAATATTATTACTTCCATTAATGTTGTTGTAAGATATTGTCATTACCTGCATATCTCTCTCTCGCTCTCTCTCTCTCTCTCTCTCTCTCTCTCTCTCTCTCTCTCTCTCTCGCCCTGTGTCATATGGATTACTGTTAATTTATCATGTTGATCTGTTCTGTACGACATCTATTGCACGTCTGTCCGTCCTGGAAGAGGGATCCCTCCTCAGTTGCTCTTCCTGAGGTTTCTACCGTTTTTTTCCCCCGTTAAAGGGGTTTTTTTGGGGAGTTTTTCCTTATCCGCTGTGAGGGTCTTAAGGACAGAGGGATGTCGTATGCTGTAAAGCCCTGTGAGGCAAATTGTGATTTGTGATATTGGGCTTTATAAATAAAATTGATTGATTGATTGATTGATTATCTATTTGTGTTAACAAGCAGTTGAAGAGGTTTAATTTTATATACTTTATTAATCCCCCTGAGGGGAAATTCAATTTTTTCACTCCGTTGTCATTAACACACAGGTCCGAAATACAAACACATGCACAAACAGGACCTATACATGCACAAAGTGGAGGGATGTCAGAGTGAGGGGGCTGCCTTGGCCAGGCGCCCCAAGCAGTTGGGGGGGTTCAGTGCCTTGCTCAAGGGCACCCTGGCAGTTCCCAGGAGGTGAACTGGCACCTCTCCAGCCACCAGTCCACGCTCCGCATTTGGTCAGGACGGGGACTTGAACTGGCGACCCTTTAGAAAAAAACATCATGGATTGGCTTAAAATAAGGACATTTGTTGCTAACATAATGTAACACCACCTAACGTACGTCGCCACCATAGTATGCTAAACATACTAGCACACTACACCATTATTAAAACAACATGATTGGCTTTTTTTTTCACATGGGAAATGAACAGCTAGCTCTCGGGTGAGAGTCTGTCTTTTTGACCCATCCGCCTCCACTCCTACATGCCCTAAGTGGACTTCCTCACTGTCTACACTAGGTAGTTGCTGGTGGTGTCATAAACTGCTGGTGTCTGGTATGTATCACACCGCTGCAATTGCTGCCTCTGTGCACTGATGGATTATATGAGGGAAAATATACAAACAGTGTCTGAAAACAGCCTGTCTGAAATGAACAATGCTTGAAGTCTACACACAGTAAGTATTTGAAATGATTTCAGTGAATTATTCCTTTAAATAAGATAATTATAACATTTGCTTTCCAAGGACTTGATTTATATTTGTACTAATCATTTGTTTTTTCAAGAAAATCTGACCATTGAATGTCTTTTAAGATGCTTCAAACAAGATCTGACGATGTCATCTGCTCTGAAGTAAAATGTCCAATCAGCACACAGGGTTTCATATCTGGACATCAGGGAGACTGCGTGTGTAAAGTGTGTCTGCGTGTGTGTGTGTGTGTGTGTGTTTTATGTGTCCATTGTCCATGTAACCAGCACGCTGTGGCGAAGACAAACAGTGCCAACTGTTGAGATGTAATTAAACTGAGCTCTGTGTGTGTGTGTGTGTGTGTGTGTGTGTGTGTGTGTGTGTGTGTGTGTGTTTGTGTTGAGTGTCTGGTCTTCTGTAATTATGTTGACATGTTGAGAGAGAAAGAGAGAGAGAGAGAGAGAAAAAGAGAGATGGCTCGACAACACACAACAATAAAGTCTGGTAGAAGTTAGTTTCAGCTGCTTGTTTTGGGTCCTCAGACAGTTTGAAGTTTTTAAAGCCTCTCTATAGCCTCAGTTTCTTCTTCACATTCTGTTTGTTACAGCACTTTGTAATGTTGCTGCTCTTGTTGTTCAGAATTCACACAGTTGGTCCCTGTAGAAAGATTTTTCCGTTGATACATTTCGAGATTTCAAAGTTTTAGGTTGTCAGAATCACACAGCAGTTCGCAACTGCCAGTGGCTAGATTAATGGAAAGATGGTTCCACATAGGTAGTTGTGGGTAGAAAAAGAAATTTTCTTTATTATTATTATTATCATTATTTTACACAAGCAATGCGTGGTAAAATGCATGATGAACGTGACATCTAGAGAGGAAAAGACGCTGACGCTGGCTAGTAGGATGGGCTGAGGGTGTGCTTTGGACGAGATTGTTACAGATAGCTTTCTGTAAAGCTGATGAAAGGTTTTCTGGTTGTGGTACTGATTAGACGGCTGTGATGATATGATGAAGCCTTCGAATGCAGAGATGATAAGAATGATGGAATGACTTGAGAAATCACAAACACATAGGGTTATTGTTTGTTTGTTAGTTTGTTTTACTTGTGTGGTTCTTTTTGTACGAATTAAATGAGCAGTGGTTACTTGAGAGATTTCCCTTAATACATATTAAATAATCTTTGGTAGAAGATTTGAGATTGCTGCTTGCCAAACAAACAAACAAACAAACAAAAATTGTTTCCTCTAGTTGTATGTGACAATGAGTAACTAAAAACTTGAAACCATACAACCTGGCTCCCTGCTAGTGGGAGCAAAAGGTACTGGCTGCTGCCCTCGACGGGGTGGAGTCTCTGTAACGTCACGGACGGCAATCCTAGACGTTGATGTCTTTGGTGAGGATCCCTAGATGCCGAAAGTTACATAGGCATGGCGATTAATGGAGCGGCACGGAGTTGGAACTCGGCTTGTGGCCGCAGTAGAAGGAAATTCCTTCTCCTTTTTGGATGCATTGGAGACTGTCCACCGTCTGGCCCTCTGCCTGGAAGTCTGTCTGTAGTCTGACTGCTGCGGCAATAACATGACTCAAGGACAATCGCTTATGGGTGGATTTTGTCTGGATCAGAAGGATTGTTCTGCAGTTCTGGATCAGTGGTGAGTTGATTATTTTATACAATAAAAACTAGCGTTTGTCTTACTTTTAGATTGAGGTAAGCTTGTGGTTAGACGTGAAGCGCACGGTCGGTCAGTCGGTCAGTATGAGAAATGTGATCAAGAGAAAGGGAATGCATCAGGTGTGCTTAAATATTGTTGGGCGGAAATGGGATGTGTTGGAGGCATGGTCTTTGTTCCCGAACCTAGTTATAAAACTACATTCATTTATGTAACTGTACGTTAAGGACGTACAGACTTTTGCCAGCGACTTTTCCCTGGCAATCGTGTGTTCGGATCAGTATGAACTTTGAGTCATTTTAAGGTGCGTCCTCACCACATTTCTTTTCCTAACCCTAAACTCAGTAACTGCCTAAACCTAACCTCTATAATCTAACTTTAATCACATAATTATACGCTAAGGAGGTAACGTCATTCATGGGATGCAAATTCATGGGATATTATATGAAATGTTTTATGAATACATTGCTGTATAAACGGGACAGCTGACAGGACGGTGTTATGTGTGTGATCCATCGCAGTTACATCACACTCCTCTTTTGCTTCCGCAATGTCAGCATGCTGTGTAAAATCATATGTTGGAGCAGCATGCCACTGTCATTTTTCTTCATGTGTAAAAATGTAGCATAAAGAAGGGGCTTTGTAGCGATTTTTGGGGTGCCATCTCTGTCTAAAAGGGCTAACTTTGGATATTATAAATAAGCATACAATATGATTTTTTCTGCCACGGGAGGGTCTTTCAATCCAAACCATTACAAAAGACAGAGCAATGTCATATTTAATCAGTTCAGTCCGTTCCAACCTGCTGTTGCTGGGAGGAGTTGAATAGCCTTATGGCCTGGGGGGGACAAAAAATATCAACAAGACCAGTAGTAACCCAAAATGTAAGTATGAACCTAAAACGGGGTCCTTTTACTTATTAGAGCAGCTACCACATCTTGTTTAACCACATAGTGAAGCTTTAATATTTAATTTTCATTTTGATCTGTTAAAATGCTCTCATATATTTCAGTGACCATGTGACCGCTTGGAAAGACAGCTGACAGGAGGGAAAAGACCCCAAAGTTGCTGGCATGGGCTAGCAACCAATGGCAGCAGTGGTGAGGCCTAGCAGCCTTGCTACAACCAAAATTAGCTACAAGCAACATAGGGACAATGAGAGTCAGTGTCAGTCAGAGCAGGGGTGTAAGATGACTCATAGGTGGATTACACGGTAACAGACATTGGAACGGACATGACTATGCATTGGATCTGTGACTCATTGAAAGATGGGGGCACGGACCTATCCAACAGGGCTAGCACTCAGGGCAAGGCGAGCGCATCTGTAGAGGACAAAAGTAGAACAATCAAGAACAAGATGCTTCAGGTTTGTCCTTGCGGCTGGCAGAAAGTAACATCAATAAAAGGCCTCAGACCTCATCAGGGAAAGAAGAAGTATGTGGCAAAAAAGGGCGGAGTAGCTCCATTGATCAGTACTTCTTAAGAAGTCAGTTGAGTCAGTCAGATGAAGTCCAGCGACAGGTAGAAAACCACAGTTCGCAGGATATCAGTAACACTGCCACTGAGGAGGAGGAGGAGGAGGAGGAGGAAGTAGTAAGAGGGGATGCAGGTGACACTGAGGTTAGCAGACCAGTCAGAGAGAGAACCATGGAGCAAAACGTTAGAGTTAGATGGCCTAGGGCAAATGACAGTAAAGAATGGGAGATAGTTAATAGAGATTTGTCTGTAATCTTAAGCAGGCTTAGTGGAAATGCAATAGAAAAGTTAGAAAAGTTAGAGAAAGATATAATTTACTCATATGGTGCAGGGAGGTTTGGGGTGCATGAGAGAAAGTGAGAGGGTACAGTCAGGTAAGTCTAGTCGGCAAAGAGAAATAGAAAAGTTAGTTAAGGAAAGGAGACAGTTAAGAAAGCAGTGGAAAAAGGCTACAGAAGAAGAAAGGGAGGGAATTAATGTGTTGCAAGAGTAGTTGAAAAGGGAGGGCAGCTTAAAGCAGGTTGAAGAATATTTGAGAAATACATATTCAGATTTAGAGAAGAATAGGATTGTAGGTTTTTCACTGGATATCCCTCCATTAGGAGGGATAGAGCATGAGATGGATGTCAGGCCACCTAGGTGGAAGGAAGTTCAGGAGGTGGTCAGGTATGCAAAGGCCTCTTCGGCCCCAGGGCCTAATGGAGTCCCCTACCGGGTTTATAAAAGTGCACCTGATATCCTTAAATTTTTGTGGAAACAGCTAAAAATAGTCTGGGAGAAACAAATTCTCCCAAGAGCATGGCGTGGGGCAGGGTGTCCTCATTCCTAAGGAGGAGTCTGTGGACCATAGCCAATTCCGGATGATTTCTCTCTTGAATGTAGAGGGGAAGATTTTCTTTAGTGTAGTAGCGCAGAGATTAGCTAACTACTTGGAAAGGAATAGCTTAATAGATAATAGATACTATGGTGCAGAAGGCAGGAATACCAGGTTTTTCAGGGTGTTTAGAGCATACTACCATGATCTGGCACTAGATTCAGGCAGCAAAGATTAAAAAAAGGGACCTGCATGTAATATTTTTAGATCTTGCAAATGCATTTGGTTCAGTACTGCATAGCCTCATTTGGAGTGCGTTTGACTAACTTCAAAATGCCACAGGTAGTTGTTAACTTAGTGAAAGCATATTTTCAGGATATTAGGTTGTGTCTAAGTACGGCAGGCTTCACAACAGGTTGGCAGAGGTTAGAAAGAGGTATTAGGTGTACAGTTTCTCCATTAGCATTTACTATGGTGATGGAAGTAATCATCAGGGCTTCCAAGTGGGTAGTAGGTGGGGAGAGACGGCAGAGCAGGATGCATCTTCCACCAGTTAGGGCTTACATGGATGACATGACACTGGTGACCACAACAATGCCATGTACAAAGAGGCTACTAGAGAAGGTAAATAAGAACCTCAAGTGGGCCAGCGTGAAGATCAAGCTGAGTAAGTCTAGAAGCATCTCAATACGTGGAGGGAAATTAAGTGACAGGAAGTTTGTCATAGGTGATGAGGAAATCCTAACAATTAGGGAAAAGTCAGTAAATAGCTTAGGTAGGTGGTTCAATGTGGAGTTGAATGATGAGGAACAGGTGGTGAAATTTAGAAGAGATGTGGCTGAAGGATTGGATAGAATAGATAAATCAGAACTTCCAGGAAAGTTGAAGTTGTGCTGTTCGCAGTTTGGGCTGTATTCTAGGTTAATGTGGCCACTGTCAGTTAATGAAATTCCAGTATCTGTTGTGGAGAGAATTGAAAGGTCAGCTAGCTCCTATATTAGGAAGTGGTTGGGCGCTCCTAGGTGTCTAAGCAGTGTTGAATTGTATGGAAAAGGGATACTTCAACTGACGGTATCTAGTTTATCAGAGGAATTTAAATGTACCAAGGTCAGGACAGAGCTCTTGTTATCTGCGAGTAAGGACGTGGTAGTTAGGAGTGTGGTTCCAAATCCAACCAAGGGGAGTAAATGGAAGCCAAGATTGGCAGTTCTGGAGGCAGAGGCAGCTCTTAGGCATGGAGAGATTGTAGGTAATGTTCAGTTTGGCTAGGGAGGCCTGGGGCTTGGCTCAGGCAAGCTGGTATGGAATAAAGCAAGTCCCAAAGGTAAAAGAAAGCTGGTTGTGGAACAGATACGTAGACAGTAGGAAATATTAAGGGGTGCACAGATAGTGGCCCAGGCTAAGCAGGGACAGTGGTTGAATTGGGAAAGTGTAGATAAGAGAAAGCTTAGTTGGAGGGACCTGTGGAATATGGAGGAGAGTCGTATTAGATTCCTGGTAGGGGCTACATACGATGTGTTACCAACCCCCATCATGTTCAGGTACTGCAACCTTAAAGCATATTTTGTCAGGCTGTAAAGTTAGCTTGTCACAAGGCTGGTATACATGGCGACATAACCAGGTGTTGAAAAGTTTAGCTGCAGGCATGGAAGGGAAACAAAGACAGGCAAATTCAGACGGTTTTAAGAATAGGCGTTTAGCAATTCAGTTTGTCCATGAGGAGGAGAAATGCAGAAGTGATAAGTTAGTAAAAAGGCAAGGGTGTGGCCGCAAGGAGGTGCTTGTGATTGGGAAATGCAAGTAGATTTAGGGGGAAAGCTTGTTCCCCAGGAAATAGTTTGTACCAATCAGAGGCCTGACATAGTGTTGTGGTCAGTGAGTCAACGGATAGTTTATTTAATTGATCCGACAGTTCTTTGGGAAGACTCAGTGGAAGAAGCCTATGAAAGAAAAAAGCCTAGGTATGCAGACTTAGGAGCAGAAGCTGAGCAGCGAGGGTGGAAAACTAGGATTTGTCAAGTGGAAGTAGGGTGTAGGGGATTCATAGCAAGATCAGCTGTCTCGCTGCTGGGAGAACTCAGAGTGTGGGGACAGAGTTTGAGGAAGACACTGAAAGAAATGTCTCCTTCTGCTCCTAAGTCTGCATACCTAAGCTTTTTTCTTTCATAGGCTTCTTCCACTGAGTCTTCCCAAGGAACTGTCAGCTCAATGAAATAAACTATCCGTTGACTCACTGACCACAACACCATGTCAGGCCTCTTGGCTGCCACCATGTTGTCCTGAGAGTCTGGGCCTGAGACAATCCAACTAAAATACACAATCCTCTGTAATATCTTCACCAGACCTCGTAACAGAGGTAACAACAATATATTTCATCTTCCTGGGATGGTATCTCACATCATAGACGCTGGATTTTTAACTGTTGGCTCAGTCGAAACACGAACACTGACTCCGGCCTTCAGATCCTAACAGTTGCTTCATGCCATCGGAGCACGTCCATTGTTGAAGCCCTGGATGCTAATCGGAGACACTGGCTCAAGTCAAGCCGGAAGCCTGTGCACCGCAGTGGGTCCACTTGTTGGACCTGTGTCGGTAAGTTTTGCTGCCTCCCATCTCCTCTGGGGTTCACCTATTAACACCATATCAATGTTGTGGGCTCTGGATTAGAGCCCCTGCGTGTAAGTGCCTGTGACTTCCCTGTTAGCAATTGCTACTGTTGTCAACTGGCTAACGTTACTACTACTTGACACATCGTTAGCCCTGTACTGGCCTGCCCTTTTGTTTCTGCTTTCCCCCAGCCACCACACCTATAATATGGCTTCACTCACCTCTCCATCTGGCTGTCAGTTGCGCCTACCTGTCACTGCACACTGTCCTGTCGTCGTTGCCCCTCCTCCGCTCTCTCTGGACACGGCTCGAGGCTAGGCCTAAGGTTCTGGTCAGCTCCACTCCATCTCACCATGAGCCCTGGTCTCGGGTCGGTCCCCGCAGCAGGAGAGAGAGGAGTTCCTCTCTTGCACCTCCTCGCTTCAGTCTTCATCTATAGAATAAATACGACATCCTCAACCTGCATGATTTCCCCCCCTTGGCCCTGCCTGCTCCTCCTTCCTTCCGGCTGTCCCATGGGTCTCGCAGCTTTCTGCCACCTCCGTCCCTTCCATCTGCTGTACCAGAGCACTCCCGTATCAGGTCTCGCCACTCCATACTGTGCTTTTCACCAGCACCCCGGCGGACTCCTCTCCTCCCCGTCTCATCACATCTCCTCGTCCGCTCTTCCGCCTGACGACTTTAATAGTCGGGGACTCCATAATTAGGAATATTCACTTCTTAACGCTATCACACGCTGTTTCCCTGGGATGAAGATCCTCGACATATTAGAGAGGCTTCCCTCTCTGCTACAAACTCTGCCGACCTCCATTCAGAGAATTATAGTCAATGTAGGTTCTAATGATATACATCCCTGCGACAGTCTGAGCTCATCAAAATGCACTTTGACCGGATGTTAAACTTTCTTAACAGCTGTGGAAAGTCTGCCTTCATTAGCGGTCCAATCCCAACTGCTGGCTATGGATCTGGACATTTCAGCAGACTCCTCAGTCTCCACACTTGGCTACAGTCTGCTTGTAGGACGCTCTTCATTGACAATTTTAACTTGTTTTGGAACCGCTTTTCATTAAGACTGATGGCATACATCCAAACAAGCTAGGAAGCCGCATGCTAGCGACTAATCTGCAACATGTTGTGCAATCATATCCACATGACTGACGGTTTACATCCACCTCCCCACACCTCTGCATCTCCCTCTTCCTCTGTGGTGCGACTTCAAATAACTATTACTGTTGGGAGCTCCTCCTGCTGGCCCCCCCGTTATTAACCCCCTTACCTGCTCCCCAACTATTGAAACTATGGTAACAGTCAGACCCTACCGCTCACATGGCAGTTTCAAGGCTGTAAATATAAACAACCTCATTTATTTAAAACACACTGTCACTGTTTCTGCACCTGCCAAGCCTACCTGTAATTCACCTCTCTCCCTGCCAAACTGGTTTTATTCAACTCTAGGTCACTCAGCAACAAGACCCACATGTTAAATGATTTTATTTCTTCTCATAACTTAGATATCTTTTTTATTACTGAAATACTGAATATAATGCTTTGGAATCATGCCTGCTGTCTGTTTAATGTTGCACAAGGGTGAATGAATAGTCAACCTCTGCTGCGTCAAGAATTCCGAAATCCTTAAAGCGTTACTGTTAATTTTGGTTGTTAATTTAATTATTAATCAAACCCCAAATTAATAGTTTAGCGTATTTTATGAGACTGATATCTTTAACTGGCTATCATTTTTCCCTTTACGGGAATGGTGCCCCATGAGGTGATTTAATGTTAATTAAGTCACATTATTTAACATAATTATTAATTATTAATAATAATTATTAATGTGTGAAGCCTAATGTGTTGACCCCAACATTTATAGTGCCGCCAAGTGAGGTAAAAATATGTTGACCCCAACAACAATAGCTGAGATAAAGCAAAAATCAAGATTTCCCACACATATGAACACAGCTGTAATCTCATTGCTCCCGAAGCCTAACAAAGATCCAACCTTACCATCAAATTACCACCCCATCTCCTTAATCAATGTTGACATAACATTTTTGTGGTGTGGTGCTCTGTGGCGGCCGGGCTAGGCCCTGGAGGCTCACTCCTTCGGGTTCTGGGAGCTGGCTACCACTTCACCCAGTGGGACGCGTGAGGCGGGCAGGCCCTTTCCCTTGGGTCCGGGGGCTGCCTCCCGGAACACCGCCAGCTAACACCACGCCAACACTATAACTGCTCGTTATAACTGAGCAAATGCAAAACAATAACAACAACAATAAAAATCAATCAATCAATCAATTATTTAACAAAAGAAAAACTCCTTTGAATCTCCCTGGCCTCTGGCCCATGCATGGTCCTGGGCTGCAGGGCCCTGTACTAGTGTCTGCTGGCATGCCCTCCCGGTGAAGGCAAACCCACTTTATGTATTTATCTATTGATTTTATTTACTACTATTTATTACTATGAAAAAAAGAAAAAGATATATATATATATATATATATATATATATATATATATATTTATATGTATATATAGTTTTTTATAAACCCTCCCCCGTTTCTCTTTGTAATCTCCTTTCTCCTTAATCTCTCTCTCACTCTATCTCTTTTTCTGACTGTATTATAATATATATGACTATATTATTGTTCATTCATTCATTCATCTTCTAGCCGCTTCATCCTCTTGAGGTTAGCGGGGGGGGGGGGGGGCTGGAGCCTATCCCAGCTGACATCGGGCTGGGTACACCCTGGACAGGTCACCAGACTATCGCAGGGCTGACACATAGAGACAAACAACCATTCACGCTCACATTCACACCTATGGGCAATTTAGAGTTATCAATTAACCTAGTCCCCAGTCTGCATGTCTTTGGACTGTGGGAGGAAGCCGGAGTGCCCGGAGAGAATCCACGCTGACACGGGGAGAACATGCAAACTCCGCACAGATGGGCTCCCACGCCCGGGATCGAACCGGCAACCCTCTTGCTGTGAGGTGAGAGTGCTAACCACAACACCACCGTGCCGCCTATATTATTGTTGTTGTTATTATTTTTATTATTATTATTACTATTGTCATTATTGTAATTATTATTGTTATTGTTACTGTTGTTGCTATTGTTATTATTATTAGTATCATTGGTAGTGGTATTAGATTATTATTCCGTATTACCCTGACCAAACTGCTATTTTTATTTTCTGTTTATTTATTTACTTATTTATTATTTATGTTCTTGTCTTATATGTTTCTGGGGCCCTTGTTATGGGCACACGTTTCTTATTGTTGATTGTTATCGTCTTGTTCCTGTACATTGTTTGTTTTTGCACATAAATTGATTTGAAAAAAAAAATGTATATATATATATATATATATATATATATACATATATATATACATATATATACAGTGATGGGAATAACGGCATTATAAATAAATGGCGTTACAAATAAATGGTGTTACTAACGGTGCTACTTTTTTCAGTAGCAAGTAATCAAAAAAGTTACTGTCTCCCCTGTTATAAAATTATAATTATAAAATTTTTTCCACAAAATTTTTTTTTGGGGAAAGTAATGAGTATCTATAGCTAATTACTTTTTTAAAGTAAAGTTCCCAACACTGTATATATATATATATATATATATATATATATATATATACGTAGTTTTCTCAATTAAAATATAAAAAAATATATGTAAATAAATAAGGCACTAAAAAGAATGAACTGTACACAAACGATTATTTAATTACTATATACACAGTGGATGTGGAATATTGCACAGAGTATGTAATTACACACAGTCTTAGCAGCGATGATCTTATTCAGTGTTATGCAGCAGACATGACAGTGCTACATTACATAAGATGTTGCTGTTAAAGAGTCTGACAGCTGATGGGATGAATGACCTGCAGTAGTGCTCCTTCTTGCACTGCGGGGGCAGCAGCCTGCTGCTGAATGAGCTGCTCAGTGCACGGACAGTCTTATGCAGGGGCTTGACTAACATCCTCCTCTCGCCCACCTCCTCGATGGTCTCCAGCGGACAGTCCAGGACAGCGCTGGCCCTCCTGACCAGTTTGTTCAGTCTTTTCCTGTCCCTCTCCTCGCTTCCACAGTTCCAGGAGACCACTGCATAAAGGATGACAGATGCTACCACAGTGTCACAGAAAGTCCTTAGCAGTGCCCTGCACACCAGCTTCCACCTGAGGTTGGAGGCAGTTTAGTATAATCCTCTCCATGGTCTTCATCAGGTGGGAAGTCAGGGCTACAGGTCTGAAGTGGTTGGGCTCCCTGGGGTGTGCAGTCTTTGGTACAGGAACCACACAGGAAATATTCCACAGGACAGGAACCTTCTCCAGACTGAGGCTGAGGTGGATGATCCACCTGACAGAGCTGAACTGCACAGTCCCTCAGCAGTCTGGAGCTGATGCCATCTGGACCAGTAGTCTTTCTCACCTTGATCTTCATGAGCTCCCTCCTCATCTAGTCAGCTGTTATGGAGAGGCTGCAGCGGGGGGTGGGGGTTGACTCCAGCTGAGGAAGATGGGGGGAGGGAGATGTGAAGTGGAGGGGAGGTTAAAAGGTGAGGGGAGGGTGCAGCTGATGTCCCTGATGTCCTGAGGGAGGGGGAGGAGGTGTGCCAGAGAGGATGAGAGGGGCCTGGGTCTGTGCTCTGGTGGGAGGGGGAGGGAGAGGGAGCAGAATCAAACCTGTTGAAAAACAGGTTCAGTTCATTCGCCCACCCCCGGTCTCCGGACTCTGGGCTCCTCCTGCTGTTCTTGTTGTGGCCCGAGATTGTATTCAGGCTTCTGCACACATCCCGAATGTTGTTTTGTTGGAGGTGTTCCTCCAACTTACTCCTATAGCTGTCCTCGCCCCTCCTTAATTCTCTTTTAAGTTCATTCTGGACCCTCCTCAGCTCTTCTTTGTCCCCCAGTCTAAAAATCAGAGTCTTCTTGTTCAGAGGCACTTTCAGATCAGGGGTCACCCACAGCTTGTTGTTGGAGAAGCACCTTACCTTCCTGGTCGGTTCAGTGTTCTCCACGCAGAAGTTTAGGTGATCCGAGATACAGCTGGTCAAACTGTCAATGTCCTCCCCATGTGGACTGCAAAGCACTCCCCAGTCAGTTGTTCCAAAACAGTCCCTCAGTGCCATGCTGGTCTCCTCAGATCATTTTCTCACATACCAAATAGTGGGGGGTTGTCTGCTCACTACAGGTCTGTAAGGAGGGGAAAGATGGACCAGGTTGTGGTCTAAGCATCCCAGTGGGGGGAGGGGGGATGCGTTGTATGCATCCTTGATGTTTGCATACAGCAAGTCCACTGTCCTGTGTGAAAGTGGGGAGGGTGGAGGACAGGGCAGCTTGAATGAAGTCACCAGAGATGAGGATGAGGGACTGGGGGTGCGATGTTTGGAGCTGAGGCACAATATGTGTAGGAGCTCACAGGCTGCTGAAACATCAGCTGATGGCGGAAAGTACACCATCATCGCGAAGACATGCGATAACTCCCTCGGGAGGTAGTTTGGCCGGATGCTAAGCGCTAGCAGCTCTATGTCGCTCACGCAACGCTGCTCTGTAACACTGGTGTGCCCCGGATGACACCATCTCTCGTTCACATACATCGCTATTCCCCCTCCCTCCTCTTACTTGTCTCCTTTGCTCTCCAGTCCACTCTTAACAGCTGAAATCCATTGAGAGTTATGTGCAAGTCGTTCAGCCAGGTCTCTGTGAAGCACATCATGCTACACCCCCGGTACTCCTTCTTCAGTCTGGTCAGCCCACGTTCAGCCTCACTGGTCAGCCCACGGTCAGCCTCACGTTCTCCATAATAATGTATGGTATAGATGGTTTGTACCGTCTTTTCCACTCCTGACACATTACTCCAGTTGGGGAGTACACTAGTGTGGAACAGTTGAACCGTGGCTGAATGGCTCTCCAGAAGTAACTTTAAACTTTAAACAGTCCAGAAGTGAAACCATACTTAAAATAAGGAGAAGATGATAGACTGATGGAGAAGGTGTGTTGCTGTGCTCTTGGTTGATTGTGGATCAGCTGAAGAACAGCTGGTAACTTAACTGACAGACCAGAACACTGACAGCTATGGATAGTGAGTGAGTGAATGACAGGATGAGAAAGAAAAATTACAGCCTGAGCAAAAGTATTGCCTTTCTGACTGAACTTCCGCTAAAGCTTCAGCTATCAAAGGAATCAGAATCATTTTTTCCCAAGTAGGTTTTTACATACAAAAATGTGTCTCATTGTTTTAGTGTAACAATAAACACAGTACGTAGAAATATTTAACACTTTCCCTGCCAGAGTATTATTTTTAAGTTGCCAGCCACCACTACCCTGGAAATCCAGAGTTCTAAACAGCTAAACAGATGACGACAGCACTGCGACGACGAAGTCCAGAATCAGTCAGTAACATTGCAAGATGACTATGGATGAACACCAGTTGTTTGAAATGGCTTTGGCTGCTACAGTGAACGAGTTCTTGGCCCTCAAAATGAAGCAACGAGCAGTAGGGGTTGAAATCTTTCCCTAGGAACTGGGACACTACTAAGTACGTCACCGCATCGGTTATGTTCACGCATACGTAACTATTTTAAACAGGAAGCTGCAAGCCATCTACATTTCCAACTGGCATCTAAAATGTAATGGTAACGTTAGCTACTATTATGCTTGCTACTAACATACCATTAGACTAATAAGATATGTACTACAGGGGACTTCTGCTAGCTAGCTAGCTAGCACACACACACACACACACACACACACACACACACACACGCACACATCATCATCACCACTACTTTCCTCTTTTTTGCTGCCAAACAACAACAGGTGGAAAATGTCAGTGTGTATTTGTAAGTATCAACAGCTGTGGAAGTTGTGTGTGTGAGAGACTGACATGTTAAACACTATAATCAGTTGGTAGTGAATGTAGAACAGGCTGGGTAAAAAATGTTAATATTGTTAATTGCTTGTTAAAAAGACTTTGTCACAGGATGGTAAACTGTTTCCTCCAGAGAAATGTAATAATAATAATGATAATAATAATAATAATAATAATAATAATATGGGCTTTTTAAGATAACATAAGATAACATAAGATAAGATTAAAAATGTAAAAATCTAAAAACTAGGCAGTGAGCAGTGGATAATAATGAGCAGTTGATAAAGGAGCGCATATTTAGTGCAAAGTGATTATATGTGCAAAAAAAACAAGGGCAACAATAATGCTTATATTAATGCTTATTTATTTCTCTTTCATTTCATTTCATTCATTCACACAAGTTTACAAACTACTGGAATATTTTTAGTTCATATCTGGTTGTTCTTCTGTCAGTTCATGGTAAAGTGGCAAAATACTGTCTCTATTCCGCTATTAATTAGGATTATGTTCATCTGTGTCTCTTCTGTCAAGGTTGATGCATCTATGCCATCTGATGTCATCATATATAACAAGGTCAAAACCTAACCTGCTGATATACAAAAATATTACAGATTTGTTTTAGAGATACAGTACAACTCGAAAGTGTTGTTGTTACGATTGGACCAGGTTGTGCTTTCAATGTGTAGCTCATCAATTCAACAGCAAAGTCTCTCTCCAGAAATCATGACAGACTCATTTTATTTTCTTTGGGTTTAAGTGTTATTAAAAAAAAAAAAAAAAAAAAAAAAAAAAAGATTAGACAGTGACTGATTGATCTTCTGTTGACGGGCACCACATCTTTGAGAAACATTGAGCAGGGAATTTATTGTCCTTTATCCCTCTGGAAACCTCCTCAGGTGTTGGAGGAGGTGATCTCAGATCAGTCTCAGCAGGTTGACCTCCCTCTGAGCACTCGGGCTCAGTCAGAAATAATTGGCTGCAGCTCTGCAGGTCTCTAATTAGTGCAGGAGTTCTTCATGGAGTCCTTGACACTTTGAAGCTCTCCTCTTAGTCTCTTTTTCTCTTTCATGGGCTTTCTTTTATCTGTTGTTTTATATGCCACCGGGTCAAAAGTCTCCATCCTCCCTACGTTACTTTGAATCTTTTTATACTTTTGTCACTTTGTGATCTTTATTTTTTATTTATTCTCCCTTCTTTCTAAGTTGTTATTTCTCTTTTGCACATCTGTTTTATTAAGGTTTATTTCAACCTCTGTCTGATGCTGACATGCTCTTAAATATGTTTGTATTGCTTTGAGATCTTCAGTTTAATGATATTTCTTCCTCTCTATATCTATATTTACTCTCTTCAGATGTTTGATCACATTTATTGAATTGGTATTCATAAAATCCCTGACCAATTTAATATTATTAATATTTTTTCCTTTCCACATCTATTATTTACCAACTCTCTTTACGTCTTCTTTCAAATATCAAAATATGAATAATAATAATCTTCTGTTGTCTATCTCCTCTACTTCCATCATTCTCCTTTACTGTTTATGACCAGAGTTGGGTTACAAAGTAACGCGTTAGAGTACTTTGATTACTTTTTGCAGTAACGAGTAACCTAACGTGTTAGTTTGCTGTTTGAGTAATCAAATAATTTAGTACATTTTCAAACAAGACATCATTTACTTCCGTTACTTTTAGAACGCTGGTCCTTCAGCTCCGAAACAGCAACGGCTGTCGTTTGGTTCTAATAACAGAGATAACGTTAAACCTATCAGTCTGAAAGAAGCCACAGAGCTTGTGGCTCGCTACGTGGTTGGAGAAATGCTGCCGTTGTCTATGGTGGAGTCTAAACAGGTGGAGGAGGACTCGCTGACAGACATATTTCAGACTCAGGACCCACTGCACAAAGAGACGTCTAAACGACGTGTTTTCTAAGTCATTTTTGCACGTCTAATTCGGGTCACCTGAAGGTGCATACTGTTACTCCAGACGACGTCTTTTTTCAATGTCTATTGAATGTCCATTCATGACGTCTACAGTACATCCGTATAGGGGCTATTTGTAGTCCAAATGTGGTCTTTGTGGATGTCTTTTCTACGTCAAATCGAACTCATGTTAGACATTGGACGTCTTTTCTACGTCAAATTCGAACTCATTTTAGACATTGTTTTTATACTGTACTGTACTGTACTGCTTTTAGTTTCTATGCATAACTGTAGTCCAATTTCAGAAGGTGGCATGCTGTTCCAGATCATTTTCCTATAGCTTCATTTGATTTTCTCACCAGCAGATGGTAACTGGAAATGCATACAAAGGCATTACACATTTCCACTTCAAACCTGCTGCTGAGCCAAATGAAGCTACAGTAAAATTAACTAGTACAGGAAACAGGTTCCTACCTTCTGGACACAAGACTACAGTCAGGTTAACAATAAATCACAATCCAATCCCGACTGTTTTTTTCCCCATCTTTATTGCAAACATGTCATGTTGATTTCAGTTGAGAAATACTAGTTATTAGGCTACAACTTCTAAACAGCAGGCAGCATAACCCTCATTTAAGTTTGAAAAAAAAAAAAAAAAAAAAAAAAGTGGTGAAATACAATGAATAAAATTACACCTCTTGGGTCTGTACTACAAAAATAGGGTTAGTCCTGAGTGACTATGTACAAATATAAGAACAATTAAAATATAAAACAATAAAAAAAAAAAAATTGTAAAAATCAAACTGAACACAGAAAAATTAAAGGGCTGACCAGATTCACCTAATGAAAATAAAAAAATCTGCCCCCCACCCCCTTTTTTTAAACACACATGTTAATTTTCAAACACACATTCCCTTTGTCTATCCTATCATTAACAATAATAAAAAAAGAAAAACAACACACTGAGGGCAGCAGCTACAGTGTAGGTCTCATATACACATGTAAAACAACACTAAAATAACAGAAATAAAAATAAATAAAAACTAACATAGCTGAACATAGTTTCTTCAAACAAAATCAGCCCTGAGTGACTGTGAAGCCCCCCCTCCACTCCTTTGCTGTGCATGCTTTAAATGCTCTGAAGCATGTGTCCTTATAAGTTCCTCAGTGGCCATATTATCAAATTGCATGACTCCATCTGCACAAGTAGAAAAAGACAAATGATAAGAAACATGCAAAGGCAAACTCAGTCATTCACCAAGTCCGCATATCTGTATGCAAAAATATGTTGCTCATGCTATGCATCAACTACCAATTCTGTATTACAAAACAATCAGCCATGGTAGACAGTTGGCATTGTACAGTATTTTAAATGTCAATGGGGAAGGAAATGTTTTGTCCAATCAAGTCATTATTTAGAGATTGGCAGGAGCAAAATTTTCTTCCCTTCAACATGAAATACGGGCTTATCTTGTATTGCTCTGTAAATCTTTGTCGTTTCCAAGGCCTTTTTTCCCTTTTCCCCTTGCCCTTCATGTTAAAATTTGCCATCAGGGCATTGGTGAAGAGTCTAAAGAAAAATAAAGAATTACATCTATAAATCAATTTGAAAAATATATGTAGGGATAACACAGGAATAGCACATGTCATAAACCCTTCATAATACATTGATCAAGGACAGCTAGTCTATACAATGCATTGTGTTGTGAATTTGTAATTCAATTTTCACCTGTTAACGCATACTCAGAATAGGGACACTGCTAATGAAAACATGCAGTCTGGTCCCCAGCCAGAAAAAAAGTTCAGACATTGAAAAAGCACATACTACCCAAACATTAAACACAAAATTAATACTTTATGTAGAAACATACTTGTCAAGAACTTTGTGGATACAGTCCTTGGTGCTCTTCCCGCCAATTTTTGCTATTTTCTTCACCTGTTGAAATAAGTACATTTTAAGTTGACTGACAGCCCCCAGAGGAACCTGACAGTGTGCGAGTGCACTGGTTCTGTATTCCAGACTTGTAAAACCTACCAGGGTATCAAAGGCTTCTTTGTCACATAGGTGTTGCTCCTCTTTCTTGAAATCCTCCATTGTCTCCATCCTCTCAATGTGGACGGCTGAAGAGGCAGGCTGTGCTCTCTTATACTTATTGCGGAGGTCAACCAGTAACCCTAAGACCTTCTTCTGGTACACTGAAATAAATGATTGTTGATTACAATGGTTACCTCCAATTTGAATAGCTAGGCTAGCTAGCTGGTCCACAATTGTTTTTGTAATTAGATTCAGTGTTTGTCATAAGCATAGTTTGAAAAAGTTTTTTTTTAAAGTTCAAATGTTACCTGACATGATAGAAAGAAAGAAACCACCCCACAATTGATGTAGAAAATCAAGCCACTATGGATGTA
This sequence comes from Epinephelus fuscoguttatus, assembly GCF_011397635.1. Taxonomy (NCBI): domain Eukaryota; kingdom Metazoa; phylum Chordata; class Actinopteri; order Perciformes; family Serranidae; genus Epinephelus; species Epinephelus fuscoguttatus. Next base: position 4,023,422 of record NC_064768.1, on the reverse strand, counting down.
AATCTTTGGGTGTCTCATGTTTTGATTCGATTCAAAATCAATTCTTGGTTGATGTGCATCACGACAGCGCTGTGCTCTCCAGCTGGTTCACTTACAGCTGCACAGGTGAGCTGTCAAAGGAGCTCTGCTGTTCTCTGCTGTTCTCTCTTTAACCTTGTGTTTGCACTTTGTATAAAAAGAGTTCAAAATGCGAAGATATAACCTATAGCCACAATCAGCTGCACAGCAGTGTGTGTTCTATAACGGCAAAAAAAAAAAAAAAAAAAAAAAATCTGGTTGCTGATCTGCACAAGCCTAGTCAGACATTCAATAGAGCATTTTAGTCTTATCAATTATCAGCAAGAGTTGTTTGCAGCAACTTAGAGAGTTGAGAACTGTGAGAGCATGCACAGAGACGGAGGAAACATTAAAAGATCAATTTCTGAAGTTTATGAATCGATCCAGAATTGTAGAGGATAAGAATCATGATTCTTACATGAATCGATTTTTTACCCCAACCTAGAAGCCACTCAGTTGAGCAAGAGAGACACTTTTAAAACTACCACCAGTGTCCTGTTGTTCATATTAGACTACACACTTACCATCCCAAGGCAATGGGAAGGTCCACCTTCTACTCTCAGTCACTGCATCTGCACCACAGAAAGTATGTTTGAGAAATTACCAAATGACAAAACTGTCAACAGATTTGGGCCACATTAGAAGAGAAATAATAAATCTGTAATATTCTAATGAATAGGAGTACATCAATGCTATTGACTGAAGTGTTTTGATAAAAATTGCGGTCTTTAGACAACTCACTAGGCCTTGGTGTGTGATAGGGGGGGCTGGTGTGATCACATCTGGACCTGGCGGGAGTGCTGAAGGCATCTCTGTTGCTGTCGGATCTGTGGCGATGTTTAGAGGCGTCTCTGTTGCTGCCGGATCTGTGGCGATGTTTAGAGGCATCTCTGTTGCTGCCGGATCTGTGACGATGTCTTGAGACATCTCTGTTGCTGCCGGATCTGTGGCGATGTCTTGAGACATCACTGTTGCTGCCGGATCTGTGGCGATGTTTAGAGGCATCTCTGTTGCTGCCGGATCTGTGGCGATGTTTAGAGGCGTCTCTGTGGCGCTGTCTGGAGGCGTGTCTGCACTGGGACTTGGACCTGGACCTGTATTGGGAGACATTGTTGCATTGGTTGCCGGATTCACCACTGGATGTAATTCCATTCAAATTTTAATCACTCTGCAATTTTATAACTGACATAATGTACCATGTCATACCTTATCTTGTTTCTTTACCTAGAGCGATAGCCATCAATGACATGACCTCTGGCTGCATGTCGAGATCCTGAAAAACGCAAAGAATGTTCTAACATTTCACAAGGCCTGATAAAATAGCAAAGTGATGAGATGAACACTTACTGGATGTCGACAGGTGAGAGCCTAAAAGACAAAGAATGTTCAGAGATGGAAAATTATCAAAATGTAAACAAAAAGGTGAGCATTACTTCTGATAAATATCTACCCAGTGTTGACGTTTCCCTTCCCCCAGTTCCACTGGCACACTCCAGATCAGACAAGGCTGAAACATATAATTGAGCCTATAACTACTGTCTTGTGTGTAAAGAATATGTGTATAGTGAATATTGCGAAGGGAGAAGTAAATACTCACAAGGAGTGTCTGAGTGCCTGCCCTGAGAGCTGTCCGCACACGCCGCTTGTACGGACATGTCTTCATCTCCAGAGGCTGAAACACATCCAAATCAGCCTGTAACTATCATGTGGTCAATACAACACATTACCATACTTCATAAGTTGTCATCAGTACTCACAAGCATTGTCTAGGATAGCTGTGCCCTGAATGGGCTGCAGCTTTTTCGGTGGAGCAGGGTAGTTGGGCAGCTCGACACCTAGAGGTTAGTAGAACAAAAAAAAAAAAATAAGCATGCTCATCTCCAACATTTTTATCAAATTTAAGAGTTTTGAAACTGGAATTTCAAATTCATTGTAGAAAAATATTAGCCCTGACACTCTGCCCTTCCTCATCTGAATCTGTTAATACTGCAAAAAATGGAAACATTGATGTGTGAAAATAGGCCACATTTCTGTAAACAGGTTTTATATTAATGTATTAATTACTTGAGAATGAGAAAACATACCATTTCTTACGAAACCCTCTGGAATTGCTTTTTTAGTGCGGTTCCTCGATCTCCTCACCACGTCCTCCTCCTACTCATCATCATCCTCCTCTGCCTGACTGGTCATGTTGTAGTTCTCACATGCTCTACGGACAGCTAGAAGTAAGACAAACTTTAAAAAAAAACAAACAAACAAAAAAAAAACCATTTCAACCTTCAAGTATGTTTTGACTTTGACATACAAGTCATTTTCTATTCATCAAAACAGTACTTGCCTGATGTCATTTTTATCTTTATTAGAGGGAATATCATCCGGTCATCCTGGGGGTTCATTTTTTCCTTTATAGCCTTTTCTGTTTTGGAGATGCTCATTCATGGCCATCTAACAATTCTTTTGGTCCCATCAATCCAGTTCTCTGGAACTACACCCTCCTCCTCAATTTCACCCTCCTTCCAAACTGCTCTCGCATACATGACCTGTAAAGGACAGCATACGCATGTTAATTGAAGTTACACATTTTTATTTAGCCTAAGCATTGAGTAGACCAGTGGTTCTCAAACTTCTAAATTTTTTAATAGTTGATGAAACACAGTTACAGACCTGTGAAAATGAAATTTCAAACCTAGGGGCTCTGGAACCCATTTTGAGAACCACTGTAGCAGACATCTTATATGAACTGAATTACAGATGCAAGAGGATATGAACCCTATTCCAACAAATCACCAAGCGTCATGTTAGAAGACACAAAATCACAAGTGTCATGTTAGAAGAGACAACCCAGAGCTGGAAGTGGCAGAAATTATATAGCTTTAAAAAAAAATACGAAAATTGAACCTTTAATATTTGTGGTCCAGACCATGGCGAAGGGGTATGAGCACAACACCACCAGATTCTTGTGGGAGGTAGGCCACCTTGCGGAACAGATCCTTTTCTGATCCAGCAGAGCATCTTTCATCCTGACCTGGCCATTTCCTATGCACATTATATTTACAAGTCCAGAGCTACATGGTTGGTGAAATAATGGTGAGGTGTGACGCAGGTGCAGGATTTGACAAGCCAAAGTACCATCTGCATTTTTTTGTCGAACAAAAGCAAATCTTTCATCTTCCAAGAGAAAACAACTGTCCCTTTCTTTAACAGAAACAAACACTTTAGGGTGCATTTTGCTCTCTTTCACTTCTGAATGTTCGATTTCTGACAAATGCCTGGTGACTTGTTCCAGAGGATTTCTCCCACTCCTCTGATGTTTCTTGATTTGTTGCAGGTAGTTTTCAAATGGAAAACAGGAAATGTCATTTAAGGAGCAGTTGAAGTGGCTGGCATCTTCATGGAGATGAATTAGTCCATGTACATTGTAGACGGGAAAGGTCTTGCCATACAGGACAACACAGCTGGTGACAAAGTGTTTGATGAGTTCATGGGCATACTGGAGATAGGCATTTCGAATCCTGTCATCTGACTCCAGCAGTATCGACATGGCTACTGTTAAGGACAAGAAATGCTTGTACGTTTCAGGGGACAGCACAGTTTTTAATACCACTGGTCCTGTGTATAGCAGAAACTGCCGAAGTTCAGTGGCTTTCCACCTATCCATTTCACGCAGACCACGTGGTTGCCGAGCAAATTCACTCGGCATCCTCCCTCTCAGTGCAATTAGTTTTTGAGAAATTAGATCCTTTTGCCTCACAGATAAGCGGCAGATTTTTGGGCCACGAGTCAGGTAAATTAACAGGCGTCTAACTACTCCCAAGCAGACCATATGCATGTAGTCCAACACAAATGAACTGACACAAGAAATTCCTCCAGCAATGAAGGGGCTGGCATCAGTTTGGTGGGTCTTGTATTCCACTCTGGAGAAACAGTCATCTGTTCGAGAAGTGCATTCCTGTTCACTGAATACCATTCTTCCCTCAACACGAGTACCTCTGATTATACATCTCTCACAACTCTCATAGGAAGTATGACCCTTAATACATTTGAGATATGCCCTTGCTGGCGCATCACAGATGAGAGCATCAGTATTGACAGTGTAGGTCTGACCTTTATAAACTATACCATTGTCTTTGAGATGTTTGTACTCAGTCAAAAAGTCTTTCAGATAATCCTCAAGTGGACTTGGCTTACTTTTTCCACTAAACATCGCTGCAATAAAGGGATCAAAGTGGCCACACTTCACCAGTATTGGCCAGAATTGGACTTCGCTACTTTTGAAAAGTGGGACGCCATCGATGTTTACAGTGAGGTGCACATCATTACTGTCCATCAGACTTAAGTAAGGACAGATTCCCTTTTCTAAGCCGTAATACTTGTAGTGCCCCCCACATTTAGGCTCTGTGGTGTTTTGTTGTGGTGTAGCGAGGAGTGTCCAACAATCCACAGGCAATAGGTGCCCTTGCTTTCTTAATGTGGACAATAACCCGTTAAGTGCTCTGTGCGTCACTTTGTGCTCTGTAGCCCACTGTCTCAGGTCATCTTCAAAGCTGCTGGTCATTTCAGCTTCATCATCATTTGGTTCAGAGTCAGTAGACAAATAGTCCACATCAGTGTCAAAATCAAAACCATGTGATGTCCCAGGAACGCTGTCACTTGTTAAACTACGTGGGGTCCCAGGCACAGTGCTACAACTACTCTGAGTCCCAGACACAACATCGCTATCACTATTAATTTCAATGCTCTGATGTTCATCTTCACTGTCAGAATATTGTAGAAGTTGATCCATGTCTCTTTGGCATTTTCGCCATTCTCTCATTTTAGCCATCTGTAGACACAGATGCAGTATAAGTCAGTTTAGTTTTACAATTTATTTGACTGGGTGTGTGCAAAGGAGCATGAGGTCACAATCTGTACCTTCTTTAGGTGGGTTGGCTCCAAAGGGCAGGGCTCACTCCACTTTCAAGAGGACCTCACACCACCTGATAAAAAGGATAAGACTGATTTAGAAACACACAACTAAAGCTTTACAATACTTAACTCATTGCATTAAATTGTTATGCATTTTGCTGCGAACCCTCACCTGGTGGCTGTCTCTGCAGCGCCCCCTCCCCCTGCCTGTATTTTGGTTTTTGTTTAGTTGTGTTGCTAGCCCCACTAGCTGTCCCGGATGTTAGCAAGTGCTAGTCTCTCTCTCTCACTCTCACTCTCAGAAAAACAAAAACACAGTCTGAGCGAAGCGCTGGAGCCGCGGGCGGATACCGGGCCGTCACCGACAACCAAAGCCTCGAGTGGCAACAAGTATGGGGGCTGTTGTGGTGAGCTAGCTCGATGCTAACTTCGACTAGCGGTAGTGGTTAGCATCCGCCGCTAACACCCGCTTCCCAGCTCACCACAATGGCCCTCCTGCTCCTTAAAGGGATACGCCAACATTTGTTTTGTTTGCGTGTCTTGCCTCACTCCCGAGTCCATGACAAGCAGATACATACCACTCTTTCGACTGTACGTGTAGTAACAAGGGAGAGACGGGCAGAGCTCGCCCACCGCTAATTAGCTTAGCTCAAATGCTTGTTAGTGGGTCAACAAAAAAAGCTTCTGTTTAGGAGAAGAAGATTGCTACTACGGGTTATGGCCAACTTTGTAAGAGAGGACGAGGATGATTTCTACGGGACTGACGAAGATCCACATCCTTACCTGTTTGAACCAGAATATACAGAGGAGGAACTACATGTTTTCTTCTCTTCATCTTCTCCTCCAGATCGTTTTGTGTTTCTACTGGTCAAAGTGACGGCTGTGATGGGAGAATTGGATCTCAGTAAAGGGCAAGTGGTCCATAACTTTAATTTTGGAGACAAAAAAATGTAGGCTTAGCGCCCTGTGGTCCATTGCCCAATAGGAAATGTAGAATACTCAAAAGTACTTTAAAAGTGCTTGAGTTACTTTTCTCAGGGAGTAACGTTGGAAGCACTTTTAAAATAACTGAGTTACTTTACTCAGGGAGTAACGCAGTAAAGTAACTGGTTACTTTTTTAGAAAGTATCGCAGTAACGTACTTTGATTACTTTTAAAGTAACCCTTACCCAACACTGTTTATGAACATGATTTCATTGTCCTCCAGTACTTCCAGGTATGTTTTCTTTGAGATATTCTATCATTTCGTCCTCTCCATCTTTTTTCTCAGTATTTACTGTTCTTTAGATTTGTATCTTATGTTGTCACTTCTGTCTTTTTTCTCTGGTTTCAATTTTTCATTTTCTCTCACAAGGTGTTTGTGTGTTTTCTATAGGATCTTCTCTCCCCCGTTATCCATCCATTTTCTTTAAATCTTGGACCTTTTATCCTTAATCACTTACTTTATCTTTTTTATTATTGATGTTCCACTCTGTCAATTATTTCTCCCCCTCTTTCTTCCTTCACTTCATCCTCCACACTGCGACCTCCATCCTCTCTTCTCAGCAAATTCATGTTCAAAGTCAAGGTCAGGAGGCGACGGGGCAGCCGGAGATTAGCAGAAGAGCTACTGGAGGGTTTGAACCTCCCAGAGAGAAGAGGAGGAGGAGGAGGAGGAGGAGGAGGAGGAGGAGGGAGGTGACAGAGAGGAAAATGTTGTTGATATGTTGATAAAATAAGCTGTTGTTTCTAAAGGAGGATTTGAACACGGCTGCTTCTTGTTTTGTGAGAAAACTGTATTTAACCTCCTGAACTCCACTGATGCTCCTCTTCCTCCTTTTCCTCCTCCTCACCACCTCAGCTAGCATTGACTCCAGTACAAACCTGATATTTTCAGAGACTGAAAGTATTTCCTGCAGTAAGTGTTATCTGTGTGTTTTTGTAAAGGTGGGAGGAGAGACAACATCAGTAACACAGAGATCACAGAGGCACAAAGGAAGGGCATATTTTAAGATGTGGAGGAGGAGAAGAGCTCTGGGCTTAGTGTAAAAGCACCAGACAAACTACCATACTGTTTCACAAAGAATGGAGGTGTCCATGTACTTCTTTAAGAACTACTGTATATGATATCAAAACAATTGTCAGAAAAGAATGTTGGCATTATACTTTTCTACATACCACGGAGTGGTGTGCTTTATTATTTAGTGGACATGTTGAAACTTTGTTTTTTATGGAGATGGTGACAGCTTCTCCAGTTGTGATTGTGCCCCCACAACATAAACAGTCAATTTTCTTGGCACTATCCTGGCTGGAAACTCATCAACAGCTAAACAACTGGTTTTGTTGTTTGTTGGTGCTGAACAGTGGTTTGCAGCATGGCAGGCATCTCTCCTAGTTGTCACACCATCCACCTTCCCCTCCACCTCCTGATGACAAAATCAGCTCATATACTACGTCAGGGTCCTGCACCAGGTTGGGTACCTGACGGATAAACCGCAAAAAGCTGTGTGACCGTTAAAAATATATATATATAAATGAATGAAGAAATGAACTACACGCAGGTGGGCAGCAGTGAGAACAAAAACATACCTTTTATCTTTCAGAATAAAACAAAGTGAAAAGATGTGCAGTATATGTGGGGCGGCTGTGGCTCAGTCGTTCACCAATCAGAAGATCAACGGCTCGATCCCCGTCTCCCCCAGTCTGCATGTCGAAGTATCCTGAGCAAGACACTGATACCTAAATTGCCCCCGATGACTGTTCCATTGATGTGTGAGTGTGTTAAGAATTGAGTAGCACGGGGTGCCTTGTATGGTAGCCTCGATCACCTGTGTGTGAATAGGTGAATGTGACTCATTGTGTAAAAAGACCTTTGAGTGGTCAGATGTCTAGAAAGGTGCTATACAAGTGCAGATCCATGTGTAATATTTTGACAACTAAATCACTATTATCAAGCTGCAGTTCCTTTTATTTTGAAAGTCGATGACACACGCGAACCTTTGACCCCGTCGTCACATTGGTCACCGACATGGAGGACTCCAGCCATGAAACTCTGCAGCCCAAGGATGAGGTGGCAGCCTACATAGAGGTCAAGACTAAGGAGAATCATTTTCAGGTATTATGGTGGTGGAAAAAGCATGCTAAAATGTTTCCTAACCTGACTGTGATTGAATGTTTTCACCATTCTGGCACTGAGCACAGCCAGTGAAAGAGACTTGTTCTTCGCCGGATTCGGAATTCAAGAATGGAGAACCCAGCTTAATGTGAGTCACTGTATCAACAACAAAATGGCAAAAGTAACATGTTACTTGCAATAAACTGCAGGATTAGTATGTGATGTCATGAGGAAGTGCTTCCTTCATCTACATGCTTTGGTGTGGTGCTCTGCGTCAGTCACATGACTTATGCTCAGTTTTATTATCCTGACTTTTATCCAGACCTCTGCAGAAATAAATTCTGCTGCACTTCAGAGGTTTTCCTAGGAAAAAGAGCTCGTAACTTTTGTGGATGTTACCGCGCTACTCAGTCAATTGCAATTAAGTTAGAAATGTCACTACTTGTAGTGATGCTGCTGCCCAACACTACTGATATATGTATGATGCATACTCATGGTTAGCAGAAAAGTATAATAAATATTTTCCACTGGTGACTGGACAGAATAATGCTGTACAGTATTCCAAATAGCAGATAAACAGACATTTGTTTCTGTTCACAGAGCCATGCAGTTTGGTTTCAAAGGTTCATGTCATGTTAAGGCAAGGCAAGGCAAGGCAAGGCAAGTTTATTTGTAGAGCACAATTCATACACAAAGTAATTCAAAGTGCTTTACAGAACAAGAAAATGCATTAAAATCACAATACAAAATAAAAACATAAATAATCATTATAAAATGAACTTTAAAAGAGAAGAGTGCAGATAAGATCCTTTCAGTCATATGCACAGTGAAATAGAGCTGTTTTGAGCCTAGATTTGAACATTGTCAGAGTAGAGGCCTGTCTCACATCTTCAGAAAGACTGTTCCAGATTTTAGCTGCATAAAACTGGAATCCTGATTCCCCATGTTTAGTCCTGACTCTGGACTCTTTGATTTTGGCAATGTTTTTTAGATGGTAAAAAGCTGCTGATGTTATTGATGATGTGGCTGTTAAAGTTCAAGTCTGAGTCCATTATTACCCCGAGATTTCTAACCTGATTTGTAGGTTTTAGAGAGAGAGACTGGAGGTGACTGCTGATACTTCCTCTTTGTTTCTGTGGACCAAATACAATGACTTCAGTCTTGTCTGAATTTAGCTGGAGAAAGTTGTTTTGCATCCACACACTGACCTGTTGGATGCAGTGACAGAGTGAATCCACTGGTCCATATTCACCTGCTGTCAGTGAGACATAGATCTGAGTGTCGTCTGCATAATTGTGGTAGGACACATTATTACTCTGTATTAACTGGCCTAAAGGCAGCATGTAGAGATTGAACAGAAGGGGTCCTAGGATTGACCCTTGGGGCACCCCACAGGTCAAGGCCATGTGGTCTGAGACACAGTTACCAATTTCAACAAAGTACTTCCTGTCTTCTAGACAGGACTTCAACCAATTTAGGGCAGTGCCAGAGATGCCCACCCAGTCCTCTAGTCTCTGTGAAAGGATCTCATGATCGACAGTGTCAAAAGCAGCACTCAGATCTAGCAGGACTAAAACTGAGACTTTGCCTGCGTCAGTGTTCAGGCGGATGTCATTTTTCACCTTAATAAGAACGGTCTCAGTGCTGTGATGGGGTCTAAAACCTGACTGGAAAACATCAAAGGAGTTGTTCATTAGGAGAAAGTCAGTTAGCTGTTGGTAAACAACTTTCTCAAGGACTTTGCCTAAAAACAGCAGATTTGAAATGGGCTGGTAGTTGTTCAGTACTGTGGCATCAAGACTGCTCGTCTTTAGGAGAGGCTTTATGACTGCAGTTTTCAAGGCCAATGTGAGCGAGTGGTGGTAACAAACTGCTCAGCACAGACTTTAGAAATCTAGTGGATAACACATCGAGACAGAATGTAGATGAACTCAGACTGGTGATGATCTCTTGGACAGTTTTGTCAGTTACAGGTGCAAAATGAATCAGCTCTAAGTGTCTAGGTGGCTGCAGGGTTGTTATTGGTGTTGTGGAATTGATGGCATTTTTAATGGTCTGAACCTTGTCGCAAAAGAATACTGAAAACTCATTACACTTAGATGTGGAGATCAGATCCAACGGCAGTTGAGCTGGATGGTTTGTTAATCTGTTCACTGTTGCAAATAAGACACGCGAGTTGTTACTGCAGTTTCCAATAATTTCAGAAAAGTACCTCTCCCTCGTTCTACGTAAGATCCGGTTGAACACGTACAACTTTTCTTTATAAATTTCATAATGAACATGAAGCTTTGACTTGCACCATTTCCGCTCGGCCCTCCGGCACTCCCTTTTCTGTGCCCTGAACGAGTCGTCATTCCTCCATGGCGCCTTCTGCTTATTTTTAACCATTTTAACCTTCACAGGGGCAATGGTGTCCAGAACATTCAAAACACTCGAAGTAACAGAGTTCAACAAATCATCAACATTAGAACATGAGGCATTTTCAAAGTTTATCATTTCCATGAACAGAGCACCTGTGCTGTTATTTATGTGTCTCCTCCGAACAACTGCAGGACCAGCCGGTGGTTTGGGAGAAACGGACAGGTCAAAGAAGACACAGAAATGATCAGACAGAGCAACATCAACCACATTGACGTTTGAAATATTAACCCCCTTAGTAATGAGCAGGTCCAGAGTGTGTTGCGCTCTGCTGTGGGTGGGCTCACACACATGCTGAGTCAGGCCAAAGGTTTCAAGGACAGCACTGAGCTCTTTAGCATTTCTGTCACAGGCATTATCCACATGTACATTAAAATCACCTGTAATGACTAAACCATCAAAGTCTGTGCATACAATTGAAAGCATCCTGGTAAAATCATCAATAAAATTTTGACGGTGCTGGGGAGGCTTGTATATAATTACATAGAGTATGGACGGAGATTGTTTTAGCTCCATTTTAAAGGATACATACTCAAATGATGAAAACACCCCAAATGACAACCTGTGCATAACCATATGATCTCTAAATACTGCACAGACACCTCCACCCTTTTTGTTTTCTTGTGTTTCAGATTCAAATTTGTAGTTGGGTGGAGCTGATTCTGTTAGAACAGCATTACCCGTGTTTTTGTCAAGCCATGTTTCAGTTAAAAACATAAAATCAAGATTATACGAAGAAATCAAATTATTAACTAAAAATGATTTGTTAGACAAGGATCTGACATTAAGCACACCAAGTTTCAGATTAGTTTCAGTAGGACTGGACATTATCTTCTTACAAGGGATATGGATTAAATTTCTCTGATTGGACAGTCTAACTGTCCTTCTGTAATCTGGTCTGTGTGGTGTGGCTGTAGATATAGCACTAGGGGAGAATATTGTCTCACAGGGCCCCAGCTTGATATTACCTTTATCATGGCTGTAAGTCCTGGCACAGCAGAGGCCCTGTGCATCCTAGCTCTTAGGGATACCAGCTCTGGGGGCAGGCTGGGGACGACGAGCAGGGGGAAGTTTGGGTGATGGACCAGATGAAAACCGAGGGGGAGGAGCTGGGGAGCTTTGGTTTGTGAAGCAGGAGAGTTGAAGCTCCTGTGTGACTTGAGGGGCACAGTTTTATACGGGGGAGAGTTCAGCATAGTTGGTGACCTTGGTATATTAGGGGTAAGGGGAGCCATCTTAATCCCTGATTTGATCAGGCTTTCAAGATGTTGGGAAGGCCCATGGGGGAAGGTGGGGATGAAAAGGAGAGGGAGAGGGACAAGTCTCTAGAGGGGGTAGATGTGGCAGGGGGGGCCCAGGGCTGGTCTGTGGGTAGAGGAGGTGATGGGGGTGCTGCTGGGTCTGAAACTTCTGCTGGGGCCATCACAGACAAGTCCAAGCCCTGTGATGAGGGCCCGGGGGGAGGTGGAACCGATGGCGGGCCTGAATCCTTCACTGGGGGCAGTGGAGGCTGTTGTGGTGCTGGAGCTGAATCCTTCGCTGAGGGCGGTGGAGGCTGTTGTGGTGCAGCTGGTGCTGAAACACTGGCTCGGTCTCTGGCTTCTGTGACAGAGATGCTTCTCTCGTTCCTCTTTTCTCTCACTGGTCGCTCCCGGCCCATTCTGATGCCTCAGAGCATGGAGCAGGTGTTCCGTCAGTACTCTCCTCCCACCTCTGCACAGGTGTGGGCCCTTTCCCTTGAACAGATCCTCTCGTTTCCAGAACAGATAAAAGTTAATGTCCTCACTCATAAAAAAAGCAATGGCATTTTTCCCTTTTTGCTTGTTTATTGTTTACTTGGGTCAGTAATAACAAAAATCTATTTTTTAAACAGATGTCAGTTTTTGGAAAAATATGCCTCTACCAAACAGCTGAGAACTCACTTTATGCTAATTGTACAAAGAGAAAAGTTACAAATCACACTGATATGATATGGTAGTTTACCAACATATATTCATTTGTTACCATGGAAGCAGTAATATTAGCAGTACTAGTATTATTTCCATGTGTTGTCATTACAGTACTTTGAAAACATCTCAGAAATAATGAAAAATCATACTGATGATTTTTCATCAAATCTTTCAATTCAACAATTCAACTGTTTGGTTTAGTATGGCTTTAGACAACACATTTTCACTCTCTCACTTCAAACACTTTTCTAAATAATCTTAATATTGAAAGGAAACAAAATATACCTACTTACCCAGATAACCCTTATCTAAGCACTTTTAATGGCATAAGTAGGTATATTTTGTTTCCTTTCAATATTAAGATTATTTAGAAATGTGTTTGAAGCATTTTTGGGGTTGTTTAATTGATTATTTTGTCCTTTGAAGTGACTGTGCGCAATGCAACTGCAGCGCTGCAGTTGACCTGATATAGCAACAATTGTAGGCGGCAGGTCTATTAACAAATAAACACATCTATTCAAGCCTAAGCTACTAACACCAACAAAACACTTAAATCTTATCACAGTGTTTATTATTAGGCTAAACGTAGCAAAACTAGCCTATCAAAAATATTTTCTTCTTCATCTTTATAAAGACAACAATATTTTGCATTACCTGAGAATAGTAGAATTATTAATCAAATAAGTAGGCTATTTACCTGAACATGGCAATACAATTATAACAGTTATTGTAGCCTAAGCCCAATTCAAAAACAGTGAGCCGCTTAACATGGCAAAGTCCCCAGTTCTTGTAACATCACAAGAAGAACAGTCCATTTACTTGTCATCATGCAGAAAAAGTATAGCATCCACAGTTTCAGGGGCAAGTCCAATCCTCCTTTCTTCTATTACTCTTCCAGCTGCACTGAAAGCGCGCTTGCTGCTGCTGCTGGCCGGGATACTTAACACCATTCGAGCCAGATGTGCAAGTAACGGTAACGTGGTCTTGTGTTGCTTCCACCAAACACAGTCCTCTCTAATTGGCAGGTTAAAAAAAAAGCCCGAGCCCGGCCCGTGTCTGAGGTAATGATGTGGTAATTGGCCCGAAGCCCGGGCCTCGGGCTGTCGGGCTGTCGGGCTGTCGCGCCCCTTGGGCCTCGGGCTCCAGCGCAGGGCTCTACCACAGATATACAATTCGCTATAAGAAAACCCTGGTATGTTCATCATTTGCTTTCTTCAAAGTCCGTGGGGTCTTCAACTCCCACCTCCGGCAGGTTTCTTGTGCATCCTGGGGGAGGTTGGGGACATGGAATCTTTTTTTTTTTTTATAATATATTTTTATTGAAGAAAAAGGGCATACCAGCAATCAACAAAAAAAAAACATTTTCATTTTTATCCCCAAATACTGCCTTTACAAGATAATGTACAAGAAAAAGTTCACAGAAGATTATAATACCAAAATTAAAGCTGCAAGCAGCGATGAACAGGCCCTCGCACCTTCACACAAATCGGGGGTGCTGGCAGGATGCCGGCACTAATGATATGTCTTGTTCGTATACATGAAATATAAGCCACAGCATGTAAATGTCAGGTAAATAAAAAAATAAGCGTCTGAAAAGATGTAGTTCCTGTTGCTGCTAGGTGGCGCTGTACTCTTCACTGAATATTGACACACAGACCTGTTCAGGGGCAGGACTGCCATCAATCTTGTGATGTTTGGGGAAGACTGGACCATGTAGGCTGGAGTTACAAGCCACTTCCTGTTGCATGGCGACACATGCACATTTAACACCATGCCATGGTCACACAGTGTGAAGAAAACTCAAGCTTGTTAGAACTTTTCTTCTTCAGGGTCTTTCAGCTGGACAGACCAATGTTTGAAGTCCATCTGATAAAATCTATAGGACTAGTGCTTTAATTCACGAGCTTTGGAAATGGGCAAAAATGCTCAAAAGTGGCACAAGGAAATTCAAAATGGCGGACTTCCTGTTGGTTTTGGAGCATGGCTCCAAGAGGCTTTTTTGTACATCTTAGAGTGTTACAGAGGCCAACCAAGTTTCATACATGCAGGTCAAATCAGTTCTCGGGGCTGCTTAATTGAAATTTTCTAGGGGGAGCTGTTGAGCCATCTTGGCACTTCAAAGCACAAAAATCACATCGTACAACACAAATTGGGAACTCTGATGTGTGTGTGCCACGTTTGGTGAGCTTTCAACCATCCCTTGCCCTTTCAAAACAACATCCTGTTTAATGGCGAATAAGGCGGCGCCAAGGTGCCAGCGTTTGATGAAAACTCAAGAGCTTCATTTTTAAGTATCATCAAGGTCTTAGGACTTTTATCAGCAAATTTGAGGTGGGTCTGATTAACCTGTTAGAAGAGGGACATCAAAAAATGAATACAGTAACTTTCTGTTGCCAGTAGGTGGCGCTATGACAGTGATTCAAATTTCCTCTGTAGATGTTTTCAGGGCTGGACTGTCATCATATTCAATTCAAATAAACACAAGAAGTTTGTGCTCTAGAAAAGGATCAGCACTCAGTGAATAACCTCATAAGCCCTATGATAAGCTATTATGGCAAGGCTTAACTATACAGACCAGTGAGCAGTGATAACTAACATGTCTTTGGGGTCATTGAGTGGGAACCTCCTTTCACCAGTGTTTCGTCTAGTTGGTCCCACGACACCTCCAGGAGGCTAAACAGTGATCTCTGGCATCCCTGAGACACTCCCCTAATGCCAGGTCTCACCGCTCCCCACACCAACCCAATGACCTCCTTTACCTTACTTACACATGGGTTTCTCAGCCCAAACAGCACCGCCATCTTCAACCAAACCCAGGCTCCGTACATGCGAGCTCCAGGTAGAAGCAGTGCTGATACTACCTTTCCTAGCACATTCACCATACTCTATTTCACACACTACATAGCATAACTACAATATAAGCTAAACTTAAAGGAGATAAATAAACTTACAGGATCAGCAAACACACTCACCTTGCAGCAAGGTCTCAAACAAAAGGGACTCAAATAGGCCACTCCCACACTTAAATAACCTTCTTCTTCCTGGATTTCCTCCTTACTTACACATGGCTTTCTCAGCCCAAACAGCACTGCCACCTTCAACCAAACCCAGGCTCCGTACATGCCAGCTCCAGGTAGAAGTAGTGCTGATACTACCTTTCCTAGCACATTCACCACACTCTATTTCACACACTACAT
This sequence comes from Epinephelus fuscoguttatus, assembly GCF_011397635.1. NCBI lineage: Eukaryota > Metazoa > Chordata > Actinopteri > Perciformes > Serranidae > Epinephelus > Epinephelus fuscoguttatus. The sequence continues at coordinate 4,007,802 of NC_064768.1, read as the reverse complement.
AGCATAACTACAATATAAGCTAAAGTTAAAGGAGATAAATGAATTTACAGGATCAGCAAACACACTCACCTTGCAGCATGGTCTCAAACAAAAGGGATTCAAATAGGCTACTCCCACACTTAAATAACCTTCCTCTTCCTAGATTTCCTCCTGAGAGGAAGTGGATCTCTCCACTTGATCTCAAGGAGTTATGTACCCTGCTTAGTAGTTCCCCCTGCTGGCCTCCAGATCCATTGGCTACACCTGACTGCTTCATCTGACATTTCCTTCACTGTCTTCCTCAAACTCTGTCCCCGCACTCCAAGTTCCCCCAGCAGCGAGACAGCTGATCTTGCTATGAATCCCCTACACCCCACTTCCACTGGACAAATCCTAGTCTTCCATCCTCGCTGCTCAGCTTCTGCTCCTAAGTCTGCATATCTAAGCTTTTTTCTTTCATATGCTTCTTCCACTGAGTCTTCCCAAGGAACTGTCAGCTCAATGAAATAAACTATCCATTGACTCACTGACCACAACACTATTTCAGGCCTCTGATTGGTACAAACTATTTCCTGGGGAACAACAAGCTTTCCCCCTAAATCTACTTGCATTTCCCAATCACAGGCATCTTCTAGGCGGCCCTTGTGACAAGCTAAATTTACAGCCTGACAAAATATGCTTTAAGGTTGCGGTACCTGAACACAATGGGCATGATGGGTCCTTTACCCACAGTTTTGGTTCTGGGGCGTTGGTAACACATCGTATGTAGCCCCTACCAGGAATCTAATACGATTCTCCTCCATACTCCACAGGTCCCTCCAACTAAGCTTCCTCTTCTATACACTTTCCCAATTCAACCACTGTCCCTGTTTAGCCTGGGCCGCTACCTTTGCACCCCTTTCTATCTCCTCCTGTCTATGTATCTGTTCCACAACCAGCTTTCTTTTATCTTTAAGACCTACTTTATTCCATACCAGTTTGTCTGAGCCAAGCCCCAGGCCTCCCCGGCCAAACTGAACATTACCTACAATCTCTGCATGCCTAAGAGCTGCCTCTGCCTCCTGAACTGCCGATCTTGGGTTCCACTTCCTCCCCTTGGTTGGATTTGGAACCACACTCCTAACTACCATGTCCTTACTACCAGATAACAAGAGCTCTGTCCTGACCTTGGTACATTTAAATTCCTCTGTTAAACTAGTTACTGGCAGCTGAAGTATCCCTTTTCCATACAATGCAACACTACTTAGACACCTAGGAGCGCCCAACCACTTCCTAATATAGGAGCTAACCGACCTTTCAATTCTGCTTCAATGCTTCTAGATTTACTAGGCTTGATCTTCACGCTGGCCCACTTGAGGTTCTTATTTACCTTCTCTAGTAGCCTCTTTGTACATGGCATTGTTGTGGTCACCAGTGTCATGTCATCCATGTAAGCCCTAACTGGTGGAAGATGCAACCCGTTCTGCTGTCTCTCCCCACCTACCACCCACTTAGAAGCCCTGATGATTACTTCCATCGCCATAGTAAATGCTAATGGAGAAATTGTACACCCTGCCATGATGCCTATTTCTAGCCTCTGCCAACCTGTTGTGAAGCCTGCCGTACTTAGACACAACCTAATATCCTGAAAGTATGCTTGCACTTAGTTAACAACTACCTGTGGCACTCTGAAATAGTCAAACGCACTCCAAATTAGGCTATGCGATACTGAACCAAATGCATTTGCAAGATCTAAAAATATTACATGTAGATCCGTTTTGTTAATCTTCGCTGCCTGAATCTGGTGCCAGATCATGGTAGTATGCTCTAAACACCCTGAAAAACTTGGTATTCCTGCTTTCTGCACCATGGTATCTATTAAGCTACTCCTTTCTAAGTAGCTAGCTAATCTCTGCACAACTACACTAAAGAAAATCTTCCCCTCCACATTCAAGAGAGAAATCATCTGGAACTGGCTAAGGTCCACAGACTAATTTGTTTTTCCCAAACTATTCTCAGCTGTTTCTACAAAAATTTAAGGATATCAGGCGCACTTTTATAAACCCAGTAGGGGACTCCATTAGGCCCTGGGGCCGAAGAAGCCTTTGCACGCCTGACCACCTCCTGAACTTCCTTCCACCTTGGTGGCCTGACATCCATCTCATGCTCTATCCCTCCTAATGGAGGGATATCAGGTGGATATCAGATATCTTATTCTTCTCTAAATCTGAATATGTGTTTCTCAAATATTCTTCAGCCTCTAGCCTTTCTGCTTTAAGCTGCCCTCCCTTTTCCTGGCTGAACAATCCTTTAACAAACTCAAAAGGGTTTCTGAAAAAATGTGTGAAGTTTTGGAAAGATATGCCCACGTGGAGTCAAGTTACAACAATGTTTATCATCACAGCAAAACATCAAAATTTGCCACCACGCCATGGTCACGCCCTTTGACGAAAACTCATAGTTTCCACAATAAAGCATCATCAAGGTCTTATGGCTTTTTTGACCAAGTTTGAAGTGGATGTGGTCAACTTTGTAGGAGATATTCATCAAAGTCTAAAACATGACATTTTCTCTTGTCAGCAGGGGGCGCTATATTTAACACTAATTATTGATATGTAGATGTGTTCAGGGCGGGACTGTCATCAATCCTGTGAAGTTTGGGAAAGATTGGTCAATGTAAGTTGGACTTATAAACTACTTCCTGTTTACTCCCTATTTCGTGGTGAGTCCCTTAAGTTTGACACCATCCCATGGTCACACAGACTGATGAAAATTTAAGATTAGAACAATCTTTCTTCTTCAAGTCATTGGGGTGGGACAGGCCAAGGTTTGAAGTCGATCAGATGAAATCTAGACTAGTTCTTTAATTTAGGACCCCTAGAAATGGCCAAAAATGCACCAAAATTGCACAGTCAATTCAAAATGGCCAACTTCCTGTTGGGTTTAGAGCATGCCTCCAAGAGGCTTTTTTGTATGTCTCGGAGTGTTTCTTAAGCTTACCAAGTTTCATACTCCTGGGTTAAACTAACTTGGGGGGCTGTTTCCTCAAACTTTTGTAGGGGGCACTACTGAGAGATCTTTTTCATCCGAGTACGAAATCCTTAAAATATCAAATTTTTCACCAGTTCTGACATATCCTAAAAGTTTTATGAGTTTTGGAATATGTTATGCCTCCCCTAAAGGCAATTCATTTGTCAGAAGAAGAAAAGAAGAAGAAAAAATAAGAAGAATTCCTTCAGTTTCAATAGGGTCCTTACACAGTGTGCTCAGGCCCTAATGAGGAATAAGATAAACAGACAAACACAAAAAATACTTCACACTTCACAGACAACAAAATATAAATACATACTTAGGAATAAAAATAAATAAAATCTGTGGATATCCTATTATACAGGCTAATTTACCTACAACTCTTACAACTACACTCTGGCATATTAAGAGCTCCATATATGGTCCCTGGAGAGAGCCATTCATGAACAATAAAGATTACAGATCTTACCTTGTTTTGCGGGAGAGTCTTAAGTCTTTCAAAATAAAGTATCAAAGGGTCCCACGTCGCATGGGATTTTTGGGTTGACCCTCTAATTGAGTATTTAATCTTTTCTAGTTTGAGGACACTACTAATAATAAGTCAAGCTTTGGGTGGATATTCTGACATCCATTCCAACAAAATCCTTCTCCATGCTAGTAATGTAGCAAAGGCGAAGACATCCTTCATTTTATTTGTCATTAATGTACCCTTCCCAGGGACTCCATAGATTGCAAATTCAATGCTGGGTTGAATGTCCTTGTGAAAAGCCTCAGATAGAGTGGCCCAGTAGTTGTTCAGCTTATGACATGACCAGAGCATATAGTGGGGACATGGAATCTGAGTGGTCCATGTTCAAAGCCTCCATTGTGGAGGCGGCTGCTAAGAGCTGTGGTCAGAAGGTTGTTGGTGTCTGTTGTGGTGGCAGCCTAAGAACCTGTTGGAGGACACCAGCTGTGAGGGAGGCAGTCAGACTGAAAAAGGAGGCCTTTTGGGTCTGGCTGGCCCAGGGATCTCCTGAAGCAGCAAAAACCCAGCTGTGGGAGGAGCTTGGGGAGGCTATAAAGAAGGACTTTCAGTTGGCCTCAAGGAACTTCTGGCAGACTGTTAGATGCCTCAGGAGGGAAAAGCAGGGCTTGTCTCAGGCTGTGCTCAGCAGAGAAGGAGAACTGCTGATCCAAACTGGGGACATTGGTGAGCAGTGGAAGCAGCACTTTAAGGACCTCTTGAGCCCGGCTGTCACGTCCACTGTGGAGGAGGCAGAGCCTGAAGACTCAGGGAAACTCACCCATGTCCCTGGCAGAGGTTGCTGAGGTAGTCAGAAAGCTCCCCAGTGGCAAGGTGACGGGTGTGGATGAGATTCGCCCTGAGATGCTGAAGGCTCTGGACACTGTTGGGCTGTCTTGGCTGACACGCCTTTTCAGTGTAGCGTAGAGGTCAGGTACGGTGCCTGTGGAGTGGCAGACTGGGGTGGTGGTTCCCATTTTCCAAAAAGGGGACCGAAGGGTGTGATCCAGCTATCAGGGTCTCACTTTCTCAGCCTTCTAGGTAAAGTTTACTCCAGGGTGCTGGAAAGGAGGCTCCGACCAATTGTCGAACCTTGGATTCAGGAGGAGCAATGCAGATTCCGTCCTGGCTGTGGAACAGTGGACCAGCTCTTTAAACTCTCAAGACTGCATGAGTGGTCGTGGGAGTTTGCCCATCTAGTCTACATGTGGACTTGGAGAAGGTTTACAACTGCGTCCCTCGGGGGGTCTTGTGGGATCTTGTGGGGGGTACTGTGGGATTATGGGGTACCGGGCTCATTGCTATGAGCCATCAGGTCCATGTATGACCAAAGTGAGATATGTGTCCGCATACTCAATGTAAATTCAAACACATTCTTGGTGGGTGTTGGCCCATCTCTGATTTTTGCAGATGATGTGGTTCTGTTGGCTTCACACAGTGACCTGGTTTGAAAAGCGACAAAATGTGTACAAACAATTTTGGGGGTGACAGTAATAAACGTTTTAGCAGTACCTAGGTAATATATTGTAATGATATATGAATATTTATATATATGTATATATATATATATATATATATATATATATATGTGTGTGTGTGTATGTGTATATATATCCTCCTAAATCCTACACACTGGACCTTTAACCCAAAACATGATCTTTTCTAAACATGACCAAGTACTTTTGATACCTAAACCTAACTGTGACTATTTTTTTATTTATTTATTTATTTATTTATTTATTTTTTTGGGGCATTTTGCCTTTAATAGACAGGGCAGGTAAGCATGAAGGGAGGAGAGAGAGAGTGGGGATGACATGCAGCAAGGGGCCACAGGCTGGATTCTAACCCGGGCCACTGCAGCAACAACCCCGCACATGGGGTGCCTGCTCTACCCTCTAAGCCACTGACGCCCCTATTTTTAAAAACATTAACCATGTTACAATGTGTTTCAGCTGTGTCTCACATTACACTTTGGCTTAGGGGTACAGCGAGATACTGACCCCCAAATTTCTCCCGATAGCTGTTCCATCAGTGTATGAGTGAGTGTGAACAGTTACTGAGTAGCAGGTAGCACCATGTATGGTAGCCTTGGCCACCAGTGTGTGACTGTGTGTGTGAACCAGTGAATGTGACACTTAGGGCTCTAGTTTCGCAGACCGGGCGCAGCGGGGGCGCAGCGGAGGCGCAGCGCACCTGCGCTTCGCCAACTGGGTGTGGCCAGGCGGATTTTGTAAGTTTGGCACACCATGCGCCCTGGCGCAGCTACTCCTCTATCCCACCTCAGTCCCTTCTACCGGCACAAGTCAGAAAGAGGGAGGAGAGAAGGCGTGGAGTGGGTTTTACACAGCCCATTCAAATCACACCAATCAAATGAGCCCCTCTCCTCGTCCTTAAATGCACCGCGCGAAGGCGTAATGAGAGTTAACTCAATTCGCCATGGCAGAAGAGAGCAGCAGCGTCAGATGGCCAAACTTCTCCCAGGAGGAAACTGATGTTTTGGTCCAGGAGGTCCAAGCTCGCAGTGTCTGAATATACGGAACTGCGAGCAGACCTCCACGGGCTGATGATGCAAAGGTAGCCTGGGAGGAGGTCACCACAATTGTAAATCAATGTTGTGTTTCTCTCGTGCGCATGTGCGCTCTCTCTTTCTCTCTTGCAGTCTCACTCGGTTTCTTTTCTTTTGACTTTTCTAAGATGACAGATGCTGAATATATACTCCCTATCTGATGATGTGGCTGTTTGTGGTTGGCTGAGAGGGATGTGAACTCATTAGTTTGCAGCTGTGTTAATCAAATCAGGTTGGGTTTCCATTACGCGTGCCGAACGTGCCAAATGGTGCCAATCCCCTTTGATCTGACATCAGATGTGACGGGACAGTCGATACAGAGATACATTTATGTGCTGATTGCAGATAGTTGCATTGAATAGTGTTTTTTGGGGGTATTTATTGCATTATTAATGTGCCTGATATTCTGGAAACCTGCCTGTGAGGTTTTGGTGACGTGTGCGCACTGTCTGCCGGTCAGCCAAACTTCGGCTTACACCGGCTGCGTTCCCCCTGCGCTGACAGTAGACCTGGTTTCAGTTGGCGAGCTTTTAGCGCACCTTCGGCAAAGCCTTTTGGCATGAAACTGTCACTGCGCCAAGCTGGATCTGTCGACACCTCCCCCTGCTGCGCCGCCACACCCATCTCAGCGCACCTCGATCTGCCAAACTACCAAACTGAGCGCGCCTCGGGTTGCGCTGCTCAAAACTAGCTCTGCACGGGGTTCGCCACCCTGCGCTGCGCCGGGAAACTAGAGCCCTCAGTGTAAAAGCCTTCTAAGTGGTCAGAAGACTAGGAAGGCGCTATATAGTGCAGTGCATTTACTAAAGATGCCCCATGTGTCACTATGAGACACTGAGGAGCCTGACAAAGCATCGATATTTGATGACCTGGGAATGAGAATGAGTTGCGAGAATTCTCTCTTCTCTCGCTTGTGGATATTTTCTCCTATCTACAAAAGGATTAACGTTTGGGCCTGAGCCTTCACAGTCAAGACACTACTCCTCAAAAACTTACCTTTGGAGTTTGTATCTTTGGAAATACTCAGAAATGGATTTTGAAGTGGTTAAATTAGAATCAGAATCAGGTTTACCGCCAAGTAGCTTTTCACATACCAGGAATTTACCTTGTTGTTTAATGCATAATTATAAACAGCAAGAGGAAATAAACATAAAATAAAAGCAAATTAACAAAAAAATATAAATATAAATAATACTAAAAATAAGTACTATATAATAAAAATAAATAACTACTTTAAAAACATGTCAAATATATCTGTTTGAAAATGAAAGACCTAAACTGTTTGGTGCAATCAGTCATTCATGCTACGTAATGTTCCGATACATGACTCTAGTTCCTGATTCAAACAGATTTGCTTCAAGATACATGATGTAATCTCCTTTTTCTTTCTCTTTCTGTCTTTCCTACCTGAGGACCAACAGTTTTATGACATTTTGTGACCTAATTTTTCCATGTTGTGTTCATAGAATACCTTATACGCCCCTCTTGATTTCAGTCATCTATACATTTTTTAAATAAATATATCCACTTCAGATCAGTAAGAGGAATTTATTGTTCCTTGTTCTGCTTGTAAGTTTAAAATGCATTTTCCCCTTTCCTGCGTTCTGTGTTTCTTATTATTATTCTAATGTGAATTGGAATTCACATTTACAACCTCACACTTCATTGATCTTCTCCCTTTTGCTGCAGACAATCAATAAAAGCTCATTTCTTTTGCTCACTACTTCCTGCAAACATCACATCCTTCCTCCCTGACATCCGTCCTCCCTCCTCTGTGTTGGGCCTGTTTGCTGTAGTTTATTGGATTATTTGGATTATTCAGCAGGCAGTGTAGGAGCAGCTTTAAGTTCAGTCTCCTGCTGCTGTTAGCCACAGTCACAGCAATTCAGGTCACTCAGCAACAAACGCTGTGAAGGCACAAAAAACAGGTTGCATTCAGTCATGAGAAATATGAATGAGTGAAGGTCTGTGTTCAGACACAGAGACAAACTGTAGTTGGCTGTTTTACGGGTAAAAGGTCACCATTACACAGCAGGGAATTAACCAATACACAACCAGAGGAGAAAGAAACTAGTACTAGACTCACTTCATCATTTTATCCTATTAGATATTTGTGTGAAAGTTTGTCATAATTAGTGCATGAATCCTTGAGTTACGGCCAAAAACTTGTTTGTCAGATCACAGTGAACTTTAACAACCAAATTCTAAAGTTGAAGAAATTTCATTAAGGTGTTCTTCAGATATCACGTTCATGAAAATGAGATGTACACAAGGTCACATTGACGTTGACTTTTAAACACCAAATTCTGATCAGTTTGTCGTTGAGTCCATGTAGACGTTTATGCCAAATTCCCTCAAGGTGTTCTTGAGATGTCATGTTCACAAGAATGAGATGGAAGCAAGGTCACAGTGACATTGACCACCAATTTTAATCAGTTCATCGTTGAGTCCAAGGGGGTGTTCGTGCTAAATTTGAAGACATTTCCCTAAGGCCTTCTTGAGATATCACGTTCATGATATTGAGTTGATTATAATGCTCCCATAGCACAAGTTAATGTTTCTACGCTCCCTGCCCGTATACAGTAGGTCTTCCAATTGATGGGGTTTCACCTGTGCTGCCTCTAGGGCCCGCCGAGGGATCTCAGATTCTCTGTCCCTACAGACATGTAATGGCCTAATCTGAAAGGCATAATAATAAAAATTTAGCTTAGGAACAGCCAACCCTCCGGTGAGTTTGCTTCTCTGTAAGGTTTGATTTGTGCATGCTTTCCTCCCCATATAAAGTGTGATAAGAGAGAGTTCATTTCCGTGATAAATTTGGGTGGTGGTGCTAGGGGGATCAGAAAGAATAAGAAATTGATCCGAGGCAGGACATTCATTTTAACAGCCGTGACTCTGCCTTGCAGAGAAACGTAAAGAGAACTCCATCTTTTCGGATCCTCTGTGATTTTCTTTTCCAAGCAGAGAAAATTTTCCTCAACTGTTTTGCTAAGAGTAGGATAGATTTTAATGCCAAGCTATGTAAAGGATGTACAAATAGGAATGTGATGAGTAAACTATGTTAGCCTTTAAATTTTAGAACCAAAATAAACATATAGGTATTCTCACTATAAGGAAAAAAGAAGTGAGAGGAAGGAGGAAACTGACTGAGTGGCAGCACTGAGCAGCAGCATCCGTCTGAAATGCTTACAATCCTAAGTATTTCTTCCATCAAAGTCACATCACTTGAGGTTAAGCATGGCCTTATACTACACAAGAGTGGAATTTGCAACTGTAAGTGACTACTGGATACCATCAGCCTCATCAGGCCTAGCAGCAGCCTCACCAGGCCAGCAGCAGCTACCATCAGGCCCAGCAGCAGCCTCACCAGGCCAGCAGCAGCTACCATCAGGCCAGCAGCAGCTACCACCAGGCCTAGCAGCAGCCTCACCAGGCCAGCAGCAGCTACCATCAGGCCCAGCAGCAGCCTCACCAGGCCTAGCAGCAGCCTCACTAGGCCTAGCAGCAGCCTCACCAGGCCAGCAGCAGCTACCATCAGGTCCAGCAGCAGCAGCCTCACCAGGCCAGCAGCAGCTACCACCAGACCTAGCAGCAGCCTCACCAGGCCAGCAGCAGCTACCATCAGGCCCAGCAGCAGCCTCACCAGGCCAGCAGCAGCTACCATCAGGCCAGCAGCAGCTACCACCAGGCCTAGCAGCAGCCTCACCGGGCCAGCAGCTACCAGGCCTAGCAGCAGCCTCACCAGGCCTAGCAGCAGCCTCACTAGGCCTAGCAGCAGCCTCACCAGGCCAGCAGCAGCTACCATCAGGTCCAGCAGCAGCAGCCTCACCAGGCCAGCAGCAGCTACCACCAGACCTAGCAGCAGCCTCACCAGGCCAGCAGCAGCTACCATCAGGTCCAGCAGCAGCCTCACCAGGCCTAGCAGCAGCCTCACTAGGCCTAGCAGCAGCCTCACCAGGCCTAGCAGCAGCTACCACCAGGCCCAGCAGCAGCCTCACCAGGCCAGCAGCAGCTACCATCAGGCCCAGCAGCAGCCTCACCAGGCCAGCAGCAGTTACCATCAGGCCTAGCAGCAGCCTCACCGGGCCAGCAGCAGCTACCATCAGGTCCAGCAGCAGCCTCACCAGGCCAGCAGCAGCCTCACCAGGCCCAGCAGCAGCTACCATCAGGCCCAGCAGCAGCTACCACCAGGCCTAGCAGCAGCCTCACCAGGCCAGCAGCAGCTACCATCAGGCCCAGCAGCAGCCTCACCAGGCCAGCAGCAGCCTCACCAGGCCCAGCAGCAGCTACCATCAGGCCCAGCAGCAGTTACCACCAGGCCAGCAGCTACCACCAGGCCAGCAGCAGCTACCATCAGGCCCAGCAGCAGCTACCACCAGGCCAGCAGCTACCACCAGGCCCAGCAGTAGCCTCACCAGGCCTAGGCCTATCATACCACCAGAGACTGGAAAAAGTGATGAGGACTTAATCACCACTGCACAGGTTCGTGACCTCCTAGAACAACAGAAGTTCTTCTACAAGGAATTACTCCAACAACAGGAAGGTACCTATAAAGGTTTTGTTCAAATGCTTATGGACTCTTTCAACAAAAGGCTAGATGGTGTCTTAAAGGAGCTTTGTGACATCAAATCAAGTCTACAATACACCCAAAAGGATGTGGATGACCTAAAATGAACAACATCAAATCAGCCAGTTCAAGCCTTAACAACATGGATGGTAAAGTTGATTACTTGGAGAATCAGTCTCGTCGTAACAACTTAATTTTTGAAGGAATTCAAGAGACTGGCCATGAGAAGTGGTCCGACTCTGAGGAAAAGGTCAGAAAAATCTTATCAGAAAATTTTAAACTTGACCACAAGCACATTGAACTAGAGCGAGTACACCGCTATGGATAGCCACCTGGCCAAGGAGATAAACCAAGGCCAATAGTGGTTAAGTTTCTCAGACATAAGTCCAGGCTTGCTGTACTGGAGAAAGTGAAATGCCTCAAGGGTACAAACATTTTTGTCAATGAAGACTTCTCTGAATCTGTTAGACAGAGGTGCAAGGAGTTGCTACCAGCAATGAAAGAAGCCAGAAAAAGGGGAGACATTGCTTATCTGAGATATGATAAGCTGATCACTCATCGTCCCTCAAAAACACCCAAGGAACGAGGAAATGTTTCTCCTTAAATCTAGAGTGAGTACAATGAATGAAACTATTTTACATGGTTCTTATTTAAGACAGTTTTCATTAAATCTTACATGGATCAGGAAAACAATTGTCCAAAATGTGAAAAGTTTATGGGTTCAGGTTTTCATTGTTCTCTTTAATAAGAAATTTCATTTAAAATTTACACCTGCTCCTAAAATGTTATCTTGTATTTGGATATCATGGCTCTGTGAAAATTGTGCCTCAATATTTCCTTTTAATCAGCTTATTGATGAAGAATTTCTTGTATCCCTGTTTAACAGTCTCATTACAAATAATAAGTTTACAATTGGTAACAGTCTGGTATTCAATCCTTTTGACCTTAACATAAATGAAAGTGTTATTCATGATTCAGATTTTGATCCTGATATTAATTTTTTTTCAGCAAGTAACATTTCCCATTCCTGTGAATATTATAATGAAATCTGTTTCAACAACTTTATGGAATCTTTTCCAGTTGGATGTAATCTATTTTCAGTTTTTCATTTAAATATTTGCAGTCTTTCAAACAACTATAATCTGCTGGTACACTTGTAGATGATACCAGCATTTTTGTCTCAAATAGAAATTTAACAACTCTCATCAGAGACCTAAATCACGATCTTATAAATTATTCAACATGGTTTCAAACCAACAAACTATCACTAAATGTCAAAAAGTCCAATTTCATGCTATTTGCTGGGAACAGGAAATATGACAGTGAACAAGTTAAACTTCATATTCATAATGAAGAAATAATCAAAGTTTCAACAACATGTTTTTTGGGTATTCCAATTGATGACAAACTCTTGGAGAGAACAGGTTGGCTTTGTCTGCAAAAAGGTCACAAAATCCCTTGGGATTTTAAGAAAAATAAGAGACTTTGTACACAGTTCATGTTTCCTTACATTATATTATACTTTAATTTATCCATATTTAACATATTGTAATATTGTATGGGCAAGTACTTTTCCATCTTATTTGCACAAAATATTATTGTTGCAAAAGCGTTTTGTTAGATTAGCAACTTTTTCGAAAGCTATTGTTCCAAGTTCACCTCTTTTTTTTAAATTGCAATTGTTGACTATCTTTGACATTAACATTCTTCAAGTCTGTACATTTGTCTTTCAAGTGAGACAAAAGACTGTTGATTTACCTCTTGGTTTTAGATATTATTATTTGTTAATAATTCTCAATTCCATAATTATTCAATTCGACAGGCTAAGAATCTTCATCTACCATTGTATAAACATCCCGTGGTCAATTTTCTATCAAATACCATGGAGTTATTATGTGGAATAACTATGTGCATTTAATGGATTCATCTTTGTCATTGTCCATATACAAAAAGAAACTTAAAAAGTCTTTTGATTTTGAAAAATAGGACCACTGTAGTTTTTTTCTTGTTTTTTTTTTTTAATATATATATATAATTATCAATTGTATTGATGAATGATTATGATTCTACATTTATATTTATTTATTTATTTATTTATTTATTTTTTGTTACATGAAATTCTCAACTTGAACATTTAATATTTATTGGTGATTTTTTTTTTTTTTAACTTTAGGATCTCTCGGGTGTGGTTTTCATATAAGCCTCTACAGGTTTCTAACCACACCTCACACACACACACACACACACACACACACACATATATATATATATATATATATATATATATATATGTATATAGTATATATTATTGTTGTTGTTGTTGTTGTTGTTTTAATATTTTCTTTATGTGATCCCCCCCCCCCCCTTCTCTTTGTATTTATACATGTGTGAAACAAATAAATGAAAAATAAAAATGAAGGAGTCAGCCATCACTGCTTTCCTTTCCTTTCTCAGTGTACAAAATATGCCTACTTTCTCCTGATCAAAAAATATCCACAGGCATATGAAGAAAATGAGAAAGAAACAAACAAACCCCCCCCCCCCCAAAAAAACAAACAAACAAACAAACAAACAAACAAACAAAAAACAGCCTCTAATAAGAATATCTAGGGGAAAGATGTCTAAAACATAAATGATTAATCTTAGTTTTCCTTTATTCGGGGAGCACTCTACTATTATTGGTGGTGCATCAGCATAATAAGTACAAAGTACTAAGATCAAGGAAGAGCAGACATTTCCACTTTACATGTTCAACTCTAAAAGATACAAATAAATAAATAAATGAATTGTCCCCTCTGTTAAAGAGTTATATCTATGAATAAAAATAAACGTATGTATCTCCTTTCAAAGTTTACTTTTTTTTTCTTTGACAGTGCTGTGAGAGAGGAGTATAAAAAAAGTATAATAATAATTGAAACAAAAAAAAAAAATTATCATCTTAGAAGCTGGTGTGTCCTGTTATAGTGCAACTTGACAGGCATAGAGTTGACATTTCACATTTAGAGAGTGCGAGACAGCATAATATGAATATGATATGAGTCCCTAATAATAACAATGATAACATTTCAACTAACAGCGTCCTTCCTATCAGTGCTGTGATCAGCTCAGTCCGTGGCCGAAGATGAAAAATAGAGCACACAACAAAATATTACCAACATTAAATGTCAATCAACTAAGCTGAGCGCAGGAAAAGTTAAACTGAGATCTCATCACTGGTGTTGTATGGCGACATTAACAAACAATAATGTGTAGCCAGTGGTAAATCAGTATGTTAGGATGCCGATTACATTCAAGCATCAAGAGGCTGCTCACAGCTCACAGGTACCTGGACTCACGGTGGGTGTGATGAGGAGGTGCCTGGTCCCAGGACAATGCAGCCGTGTCGCCGTTCCGTAAGGCAGGTAGGGGCTGGAAGGTGTTTTGAAGTGTTCCTCAGCATCATGTGGCATCCCGAAGTTGATGGTGTGGCCGTTGTAGATGATCTTCAGCTGAGCTGGGTAAAGCAGAAATGGCTGAAGTCGAAGCAACGTCATCTTCTTGTGAACCAGGGCGAACTCCCTTCTCCTGTCCGTCGTTTCTCTGCTGTAGTCCGGGAAGAACAGCAGGGGATGGTGCTTAACCGGCTGAGCTCTGGCTCCCTTCAAGACGGCCTGACAGTCGGAGTGGTCCAGCAGCTTGAAAATCAGAGTACGAGGATGGTTGGCATCTTTTTCAGAGTTAGCTCTGTTGTAAAGTCTGCGGGCCCTCTCTATGCGAATGTCCTGGTTTCCCAATGAAGGTATCCATTTGGGCAGATTGGTGCCCAGGAAGCCAATGGCGTCCGAGCCTTCCTCACCTTCCTCCAGCCCGACCAGTCTCACATTGGACCTAAGGCTGTGGTCCTCCATCTGGGTGATTTTCGAGGTGAGTTCCCCCACCTGTTGCTGAAGGCCGTTGACTTCATGTTTGTTAGCCCTCACTGTAGCTTGTAGTGTGTCAAGCTTAGCCGTGTTACTCTGAATAGTTTTGTATGATGACTCGAGACCCTGGGCTAGCTTACTCACAGTATCTTTGGTGTCTTTTATTTGTCGTGTTAGTTCCGCTAACTGCGGAACAAGGATGCTGTTGACCGCTTCTTTCAGTGCCGACTGAATGAGCGCGCTGAGCTCACTCTGCTGTGCTAACACCGCGGAGCTAATGGCATTGGCATTGACAATGGCGTCGTCTAAATCCTCTTTCGGCATCGTAACCAAGGATTTTTTCTTCAATGGTGACAGATGATCACCCTCCCGTTTGTACCCGGGTTTTCTTGGAGACATTGTGCACTGATGACTTATCAGTTTAGTTGGTGAAATAGATGATAGAGACGGTTTTAGGGGTTGTTGAGAGCGAGCTGTTGCGCTACGCGTGCATCGCAGTCGAGCGTCAACCGGAAGTCTTCTAAATTAGTTTATTGTTGAGTCCATGTGATATTTGTGCCAAATTTGAAGAAATTCCTTCGAGGCCTGATTTAGATATAACATTCACGAGAATGAGATGGACACAAGGTCAAAGAGACCTTGACTCTTGATCATTGCATCCAAGTGAATGTTTCTGCCAAATTTAAGGAAATTCCCTCATGGCGTTTTTGAGATATTGCCTTCACAAGGATGGGACGGACAACCCAAAAACCTAATGCCTCTGGCCACGGCTATCACCAGCATGGAGGCAAAAAACGCTATTGGCTGCTCACTGATACACAGTTGCTGTGTCTGTATGGTACTATCAGGTACTTTAATAAGTTTCCTTATGATGAACTTGACTATTGATTTCTGTGACCATGACTTCAGGTGGATGACGTGTTCTCCTGGAAGCAGTTAAGTACTTTTCAAAAGGTACATCAGACTAATTGCTTTCTGATTGAATACAGCAGCATGTGTGTGTGTTATCTGATAAAATTAAGTTTCTTTCCTGTGTGAATCTTTCCAGAAAAATTTAACCTCATCGTGTGACACGTGACAATGATGAAGTTGTAGCAACAGGACTCTTTCAGTAATTTCCTTCGGGGTAAAACTCATCAGCACCATACAAATTTATGAGCACACCACACACATTTCCATCCCGGCTCTCATAAAGGACATCTGATTAGCTGCTGCTCTCCAAATGTGCAGAATGAGGCTCAGGTGTGTGGAGAGGAGCCTTGAATCTTTAATCTGCTGCTCTGATGAATGTGCAGGAATCTGGATCGAGGACAGAAGGCTCACAGCGTTTTGACTGTTTATGTTTCAGAAATCAGCAGTAGAAACAAAAGTACTGGTGTTACACATTCAAATGTTTCATTATCTCTTCTTGCGTAAATGTTAAATGAAATCTTAAGTAAAACTTTACAGTTTTAGAAACAGATGGAAAATTAAAAAGAAAATAAATGCTGTGTGTATTTCTACATGTAATTTACATTATCAGTAAATTGGTCATGGTGCATTCCCTACATCTTTTTTTTTTGGTAGCAATAATTCTCTTCCCTTTACCAACATCAAATCTATATGTTACATTTTTATTGTAAATGGGTTTGTGTTGTCAGAAAGTTTTTTTCTAACTCGACATTTACAAGTTAATTACACACAACACAAACTGTTGTTTTAACATTTCTATTTGTGAATGATTCAACAAACGAGATAAAATATGTCAATCAGCTTCAGAGGTATTGGGAGGTTGGCTGTCCCAACACATTCTTATATTACGTATCACTGCTTTGTTAGTGGACTTTCACATCTACAAATTAGCTATCCTCCTGCATCTGCTGATGGTGTTCTGGGACGTTGCAATCAATGCCAGGATGTCAACAAAAGCATGTGGTTAGGTTTTACAAAAAGTCATGGTTTGACTCTACATTCATATGGGAAGTGAACAGAGCTCCTCAGTGAATGTCCAGAGTGTTTTGGACCCATTCAACACTCGTCCCACTTGCCCTATAAAAACATTTTAAGCTCCTTATATTACATGGTTACTGGCAGCGTTTCAACCTGACACTGTCCAGTGGTGTATCATACCACAGCAACAGCATCAGGCTGTGGTACAAACCAACTCCGCACAGCAGCATATCATACTGCTGAAATCACTGACAAAGTGAATGTATTTGACAACTTTGGAATGAGAACGGACCAGTCAAACTCACACTGGACTTTCACCAGGAGGTCGCTGTTCCTTTTCAGTGTGAAATCAAAAGTCAAGTAGGTGTAGGGACAACAGCCTTCTAAACTCCTCCATTATGTAGATTCTATGTTAATGGACAGAATGAGATGGGCCACTCTGAGGGTCAAATGTTTATTGCTTTGGCCTTTACACCCCAAAGTTGATGAACTCTTTCACCGTCATCCTGGCGTCAAGAGGGGTAAAGGTGTCAATTGGAAACCCTCCAGATCCCATGTTGCGGATTACAATCCTGAGAAAATCCAGCGTTTTTTTTGACAACTCAGCCAGATTAACTGCCAGACCAGGCTCATTAACTATGCTTTTAAGTTCACCACATCCTCTCTTCCTTCTGTCACATCTATGGGAGCACCACCCCAGCTATATCTTGTTCGCACCCTGGTGAAGATGAGATTAGAAATCCAGATGGGGGTCATATATTCAGTATGCATTCCTGAGCAGAGAAGTTTCTCTTGTAACCAACTTGAAATGTCTCTTGAAAGTAAAACTATACATTTTATGCATAATCCTTGTTTGTTAGTTGAATGATTTTTTCCCACTCTTGTAGGTCATGGTATGAGTGAGTTATAATTTTATGTGTTTAATCCCTCATTTAACATGGAGTCATACTGCCATCTTGTGACGATAGTTAAGAAGGGTTCCTGTAAGGGAATATTTCAAGTTAAAATATAGTTGGATTGATTAATCAACTTGTCTTTAGTAATATGTGCTTACTCATTTAGTATGTTGATGCAATTGCAGACTAGTTTGTGGTGTTTGTGCATGAAACATTTCTACTTGTGTTCTGCTGATATATGCGTGTATATGTATAATAATGTATAATGTATAATAATCATATTAAATTTAATTTGATGTTAAGAGCCGATTTTGACCATAATGGGAAGAGTATGTGTCTATCGTGTGTTAAAGTATATAATCTCACAAATTAAAGTTCATTAAGTTTCCTCCGAAATAAAGTAATGTCAAAACTAAGAGACCTGCCTTGCCTCAAACACGCCCACTCAACCTGGTCAGATAAAACCATTGAGCTCAGCGAATCTCCACACTTTTTCTTTTTACTTTTATTTTTTCTTTTCTTTCCTTTTTACTTTTACTTTTTCTTCTTCTTTCTTTTGACGTCCCTCCTCCTAGTTATACTCTTTATGCCTCAACCCGTTACGCTCTTAAACTTGGGTCCTGCGTAACCATGCCGTAGCCAGCTATGAGGTCACCGATTTCAAAGAGAAAAAATAGAAGAAGCCCCAAACAGCATAGTTGACATATTAATACTACAGCTTTTATTTTGCAACGACATGCAAGAAGTTATGTGATGTATTGGCAGAACGCGGAAAACTTGAATTCAGTTGACAGGAAGACGACAATACTGCTAGCTGACAGGCGAGGTGAGTGAACAGTGTTTCCCATACATTGACCAGGCTATGGCGGCGCACCATAGTCTAATTTGCCCCGCCATAGTCTCCAAAAATTGTCCAAATATAAAATGGTTCAGGTAAATGAACGTCACTCTGTAGCACACCGGCGGGAGCGCCTACTGAGAATTCTTTGGCTTTGTTATTTACGTGACAACAGCAATGCCTGAACGCAACACAGGCTCCACTCCATTAGTGCCGTGCTGCAGGTTGGGTCAGGAAAATGCAGCCCGAGCCGCGTTCTAGTGTGCTCACCTGTGTGTGTGTGTGTGTGTGTGTGTGTGTGTGTGTGTGTGGGCATCGGGGCGAAACTCCGGAAACTCCTAAATAACATAAAATGTTGTTTAATAAAAGGACAAGGTATAGACCTGTTCTATAGACCTGGATATGAAGCGTCCATGGTGCCAAATAATATAACGGTAGTTTCTAAAGAGCTAAAACAACAAAAAAAAAAAAAGAAAAAAAGGGATAAATAAATGAATTAATTTAATTTAATTAAATTCAGGGAGACCAGAAAGTTCATGGGAGATTGTATTTTGATGGCATGACAGGGTATGGCTCCATAAACTTTTTCCAGGCCAGTTCTATCAGCCATGATCTCACCCTACAAGATGCAGACGCACCAAGGTAATCAAGAAATGGGTCCCAAGTCCGGGAGATCAAAAAGGGTTTATCCATTAAGGCTGTAAAGAAAGCTTTGAATGGAATGATACTTGTCACTGTTTGCAGCCACTGAGTAAGAGTAGGAGCTTTATCAGTGATCCACTTAATCATAATACATTTCCAAGCACAGTGGAGCAGAATGTGTAGAAGGTTTCTGTTGCGAAAAGCAGTCATTTAGTGCCAACAGGCAAGTCCTTGCACCTAGATGTAACTGGCACTTAAAAAATAAAATTTAACTATTGACAGATTATAATCCAAAACTGCTGAAAATGAGGACTGCTCCACAAACAATGAAAAAATGATCCAATAGAAGATTAACATTTAGTGCACAGGACTGAGGCTGTAGCAGTACCCAAATCCGATTCCAACCTGGCTCTGACCTTGTCAAAGTTATCTGCATTGAGACTACAAAGAATCTTATAAAGTTTTTGGGTAAATGATTTAAGCTGTGTATCATTTACCAATAAAGATTCAATAGGAGATACAACAAGTCCACCAGTACACTATTTTAAAGTAGACAGAATAAAATTTCTAACTTGCAGAAATTTAAAGAAATCTTCACTGGGGACACCATACTTGCCTTTCACTTGCTGGAAAGTGAGGACTGAGCCCTCCTGAATCATGTCTCCAACTACTTTAATACCCCTGTGTCTCCAATCTGCAAAACCAGAGTCTGGGTTTTCATGAATAGGAGTTAACAAAGAAAAGCAATCATTGTATCATTCTAATATCCTGACTTTTTGCCAAATGCTCAGCATATTCTTTAAAACCACACTGTCTTTTATTAGTGTTGCAGCTGTCCCGGAAGAGACGTATAATAAATTCCACAAGGGAATTCCATGCAAAGAACAGACACAGAGAGACAGACAGAATTGGGGTAATCTATGAACCATTCCAAAAAAAATTTAAACTGTGCAGCCAATAGGTAAAATAAAAATGATGGTGCCACTAAACCACCATGTTTACCAGGAAGACAGAGAAAGTTGTATCTTAGCCTCTGTCTTTTTTTTTTTTTTTACACCAAATAATAGAGCTGATTAGTTGTGAAAGAATTTTCTTTGACAATACAATTGATAACATCTGAAAAATATACAAGAGACGTGGGAGGATATTCATTTTGATTAGATGGATACGACCCAAGAAGGACAGAGGTAGGTCACACCACCTGTCAAGGTCATATTTTATGGTTTGTAAAAGGGGAGCAAAGTTTAGTTTATATAAATCTTTTAAACATGGAGGGACTTTTATACCTAAATACAAGAGTCCTGCTGGGGACCAGCAAAAAGGTTGTGAGATGTTTGGATCCAATGTTTGTGATTTACAGAGAGGCATGGCTTATCTTGTAGCCATAAAAAGAACCATAGCCACAAATTAACTCCGTCAATGTAGAAACAGAATGTCCTGATGAGTCTTAGAAAATCAAAACATCATCAGCATACAGTGAAATTTTATGCCGAGGATTATTTAGAAGGAGTCCCTTAATACCAGTGTCTTGCCTAATGGCTGAATCTAGGGGCTCCATAGCTAGTGCAAATAACAATGGGCTTAGGGGCAGCCCTGCCTAGTACCACGTTCAATGCCAAATTACTGGATCTGAGTCCAATAGTAACTAACGCTGAAAGAGGTGATGTATATAAGACCTGATTGCATTTAATAAATACTTTGCCAGACCTAATTTGACTAAGCTTTCTCCGCGTCGAGAGAAATGACCAAAGCTTCTGAGCTGTACATAGAGGAATGTTGAATAATGTTAAGTAGCCGTCTCATATTATGTGAAGAATACCTCCCACGTATACAAACAGTTTGATCTTTAGCAATAATTAAGGGGAAAACAGATAAGGCCTGTATGAAGAGCACTCCTCAGCTGGTTTACCCTTTTTTAATACCGAGGAAATATTAGCCTCCATTAAAGATGAGGGGAGAACTCATTGCAGCATTTCAAATAATAGGTCAACCAGAGTGGTGTTAAACTTCTTATAAAGTTCAGCATTAAATCCTTCAGGGCCTGGGGCTTTATTGTTTGGGAGTAATTGAATACAATTCTTGATTTCGCTCTGAGTTAATGGTTTACATAAATTTTCTCTCTGCTCATCTGCAATTTTTGGTAAATTCACCTTTGAAAAAAAATTCCAGAAAGTGTGTTTCTCCACTAGCACCATCTTTCTACTATTGGTTGCGGAGCCGAGGGGACAAAGGGGGTGTTCACCAAATGCCCATGATGGTCTTTCCCAGCCCCCAGCCATGACCAACAGGGGACCAAGCACACAGCCACTGGGATCCAGAGTGCTTGTGTACAGGCCACGGCAGCCCAGATGAACTGAAGGAGGTTGCTGAGGAGTTGCCTGATCCACAAAAGACTGGAGGTGAGAAATGGGTCACAGCCATGCAACAATTATTGGCCAACCCTGCAGGAGGTGGAGGCTGTCTGTCGCAGATGTTTTAAACTCCGACGGGCCAACATTCGACCTGCCAACTGGTCCACCAGCCCAGCAGTTGGATCAAAGGATTTCACCATGATGGACAGGTTGTATGATGCAGTGCGCACCAAGAAACATACAGCAGCACTGACAGCGCCAAGTTGAGGTGCTACAGATATGAAAGCTTTGGGCATATTTCACGTGATTTTGCCACTTCTTGGACTGAGAAACATGAAGGACAAGATCAGGGGCACTCCTGGCCATATGCACCACCTCAGGGGCTCTCTGGTCATTCTCCAGGATTACCATTGATGCAGTCAGACAGCGGAGGCAGGTCAGAGCATTGAGCAGCACACAGACACAGACACAGACACACACAGACACACAGACACACACACACACACACACACACACATACACACACACACACATACATACTAACACAATTACATTTATGTTATTGACTGATGAAGGGGAGGCAATGATATTGTAGTGAGACAGTAGGCGGAGCTGTCTCCTGCAAGACAGAGACTAATTAAAGACAATGGCATACACCTGTGGGACGCCAGGTAGGGAGGAGAGATGTTAAAAAAGGACATTCATTCTGTGATTGCTCTCTTGGCTGAAACCGTTTTCCTGTTTGGCGGCTGGTACCCCTTTGGGCTGGGGAGGGGCGCTTGCAGCTGGTTAGGGCTGCCGGCGTGAAGAAAGTAAGGTAGGCGAGCCTCTCCTGAGTGAGGAGGGGAGGCTAGTTGCCTCCTTTAGGTAGCCAGGGCCGGGGCATTAGTGTGGTCGCCGGTCGTCACTTTTCAGAGCCGTCTGCCCAGTAGCTCTTTAACGTCGGTGCTGCTGTTGTTGGCTCCAGAGCCAATTTACTCTATTTCGCATCTGTCTTATTATTGTAGTCTTATGTAGTCTGTATTGTAGTCTGTATTGTTGTCTTATGTGTTAGGTTATGTTAGTTTATCTGTGTTCTTAATTCATTTTAAATTGCTTAGTAGCAGGGAGGGGTGGATAGTAGCCTTGCGGGGGTCCAGTATGCAGTAGCTCACAGGCTGGGAGTGCAGTGTGGGAAACATAAATTAAAGTTTGCAGTGGTGTGCTGTTAAATCCAAGCGTGCAGGGGTGTGCTGTTTAATCCAAGTCTGCAGTGGTGTGCTATTTAACTAAAGCGTGCAGTGGCGTGCTGTGATTTATATAGAGTGCAGTGTGTGTAAGCTAGTCTGTTTCCTATCTAGCCCTCTATGGTATTTGATGAAGCTCTGGATGTTTGGTACTCCCCCTCCTGGCCGTTTATCTAACTCTCCTTCTGTGTCTTATAGCTGCTGTGTTCCTGCGCCCTAAATTATTGTCCATTTCAAAAGAAATAAATAAAGCATATATTTTTATATCATTATTGCTTCCTGTTTCCTGTGTGGTTTGTTTGAATCCTCTGACATACTGGTAAATTCTAGGTGGTGGCAGCATTCATCTACCCTGTTTACAAGGTTTATTGCAATATCAACAGTGCCTGATAACTTGTGTGCTGGAAGCAAGTTTGATTTTGGGAATATACAGGGGGCAACTCCTGTTATTGTTAAGCCAAAGTCAACTGTTAGACCATGTAAAAGGCAATATCCACTCAGCCCAGAGGCTAGTCAAGACATTGCTCCTGTCATTCAGTCACAAGGTGCCATTTTGGAATGTCCTAATTCACCATGTAACACCGTCATCCTACCTGTAAAGAAATCAAATGGTGATTGGAGACCAGTCAGAGACCTCAGGGCAATAAATGAGGCTTTGCAGCACTGCTTTCACAGGTGCCAGCAGACTCCTGTTGGTTTACTGTAATTGATTTGGCAAATGCATATTTTAGCATTCCTGTTCATCCTGACTCACAGTTTTGGTTTGCTTTCACTTTCAATGGTAAACATTACACCTGGACCAGAATTCCACAGGGTTTCGCCTCTAGCCTACATTTGTTTTCCGTGGCTGTAGCAGAAAACCTGTCACATTGCCAGCCAATACATGGCAGCACACTTGTGCAGTATAGTGGTGATCTCTGGGAGTGTTCCACCACAAAAGAGAATTGTAAAGCTGACACAGAGTCTCTACTCTGCTTTCTGGCTGAAACTGGTCACAAAGTTTGAAAAAATAAGCTGCAGCTAGTGTACCATTCAGCGTTATCTTGGCCATAATATCACTCTGAAGGGTCGTAAATTGGGTCCGGACCGCATCCAGGAGATCTTCAATGTTTCAAAACTGTGTAAAACAAAAAAAAAAAAAAAAAAAGAAAGAAGAAACAACTACCTTTTGGGCTTAAAAGGCTATTGCCATCCATGGATTTGTGGCTTTGTGGAGATCTCCCAAGCCCTGTATGACATCACTCAGAGAGAAGACATTTGGCCATGACTGACATATTAACTTTGACTTCTACTGACAAAAACTGCTCACCTGACTACTGCAGGACTACTACATTGGCAATTATATCACTGACAGTGTCTAAATGTTAGTTTAAAGATGTGTCATTTCATTAACTAATCAACATTATTCCCCACAGCTGAAGATGGAGAACCACATCCCTGTCTGGAACTGGTTGACAAGACATCAGATCCACCTGATGCATTGTTTGACACTGTTGTGCAATTAACCATGTTTTGGAGTTCATCTTCCCTAAGGTCAAAACTGCCCTTCCTGAACCTGTGGTGGAACAACTAGACAACTTACAGCCGGGAGACTGGGTGGTGATCAAGGACTTAAGGAGAAAATACTGGAGGCAGCCACGGTAGGCTGGGCCATACCAGTTGCTGCTGATGACTCCCACTGCCATTCGGATAGCTGAGAGGGACACCTGAATCCATGGATCCCATTGTAAGCCTTTCCCCAGCAATGCCTCTGCTGAAAAGAATACAGCCCAACTCCAAGGAAGGTAATGAGGGTTTCTGGTGGAAATGTGTAGCCGCAGCCTTCATCACTGGCCTGGTGACCACAGCGGTCACAATCAAATCTGGGTTTGCAACTAAGCAGCAAGTTGACAGGCATCTTGGCAAAGGTAAAGCCTGGCAAGAACTGGGTTTAAAACATTCTCTAATATTCACAGTTGATCCGTCAAAGATGCTTAAAAATAAACTGATATCATCGAGGGCGCAAGAAGACACAGAGGGCAGACGTGGCATTGGCATGCCACAAACACAGATTCAAGACATCCCAAAAGAAGACAGTATCACAGCTGTTATGAAAGAAAAAGTGGTCAGAAACAAAATAAAGTTGAATGGACAGAATGATTGGAAACTGTGGGAGTTTGATGCTGGTAACCTAATTGATAATTTCAGGCAACAAATAGTTGGTATTCCTTCATTCAGTGGTTCAAAAGTAGAATGTATAGAAATGGTTAAATAACCACTTTGGCCCCTGGGGTACTCTGATCATTCATGTTCTGATCCCTGTTCTAATTGTTTTTGGTATTGCTTTATGTTTTTGTACCTGTGCACTTGTATGCGAGCCCTCATGTACAGATGGATAGGTGTTGTATGTTAAAAAACCTTTTGGGCAAAACACTGATAATGAACAGAATGTCTACTTAATGTCAAAATGGGCCCCAGGAAACCCTTTCATTGATTCAGAGAATGAAATGGTATAATCATGTTTTTGTGACTTAGTGTTTAATGTTTGTGTTGTATAGTTTTGATATTCTTAAAGAAACAATTGTGAGTTCCATTTGAATCTTTTGTGTAACATTTTTGATTTTCTGAAGATCTGAGGTAATTCCCATTACAATGTGCTGACACTTTGTGTCAAGAGGAGGGAATGTGGGAATTATTTAGGAATCTTTATTGAGGGGCAATTCTCCACACCTTGAGGTCATGACCTTACAGTTCTTTGGGGGAAGTTTTCTGTTTTGCTAAACCTTTTGTTAATGGGGGGGATATCTCCTTTACGAGTGCAGCTGGTGGGTGCAACCTGCGTTCAACTCTTTGGTTTGGTATAAAGGTCTGTAGATCCTGAAGGTTGTCAGAGAACACTCGCGCCTTCTCTCCATGCTGCATGTATTAAAGAAAGTTGATTCCTCACACGAGTCCATCATTTCTTCAGAGAAGAGAATTTCCCTCACAGCGGCCCAAGGAGAGGCACGATATTCCCTCCAAGCTGTGGAGAAGGACATGGGGATGTCGTGCCGGAGTGTAGCGCCGATACCGTCTGTCATTACGGGGAACGTAAGATCACTCCCCAACAAGATGGATGAGCTGTCAGCGCTGACTCGCCATCAGAGGGAGTACCAGCAGAGCAACATGCTGGTGTTTACAAAGACATGGCTGAACATGGAAATAACGGACACGATCACTGCACTGGACGGATTCCAGCTCATCAGACACAACAGGACAGCGGTAAGAGGAAAGGAGGGGGGCTGGCTGTGTTTGTGAATCATAGATGGTGTAACTCTGGGCACATCACTATCAAGGAACAGCACTGCTGCAGGGATACTGAGCTGCTGGCTGTTGGCATGAGACCATATTATCTACCCGGGGAGTTTTTTCATGTCATAATGGTAGCAGTGTATGTCCCCCCCCCCCCCCCGTCTGCTAAAGCTGAGTCTGCTTGTGACATTCTCCACTCCATTATGAGTACGCTGCAAATACAGCACCCTCAGGCCCTCCTTCTGATCTCTGGGGACTTCAACCACACCTGTCCATCCACCACCCTGCCCACCTTCACCCAGTATGTTTCCTGCCACACCAGAGACAATAAAACACTGGATTTATTTTATGCCAACACCAAGGAGGCATACCACTCATCCCCTCTGCCCCCCATGGGAAGAGCTGATCACAACCTGGTTCATCTTCTGCCTGTCTACAGACCTTTGTTGCAGAGGGAACCAGCAACCACCCGCACTGTGAAGAGGTGGTCTGAAGAGGCCGAGGAGGTCCTGAGGGACTGCTTCGAGACCACTGTGTGGGAGGTACTCAGCGATTCCAATGGGGAGGACATTGACAGACTGACATCATGCATTACGGATTATATTAACTTCTGTGTGGAAAGCACTGTACCCACCAGGACTGTATGCTGCTTCTCCAACACCAAACCCTGGATTACTCCAGAAATAAAAGCTCTCCTGAAGGAGTAGCAGAGAGCTTTCAACTCTGGAAATAAGGAGGAGCTGAAGGCCGTGTAGAAGGAGCTACGGAGAAACATCAGGCAGGGAAATACAGGATATAAAAAGAAGATGGAGGAACAGCTGCAGCCGAGAGACGCCAGCGGAGTCTGGAGAGGTCTGAAAACCATCTCAGGACACAAACAACCGGACTCCCAGGCCAGAGGCGACCAGAAGTGGGCGAATTATCTGAATCTGTTCTTCAGTAGATTTGATCAGTCTGCCCCTCCCCTGGCCCAGACATCACTGCTGCAACCCCCCCACATCCTCACCTTCAGCCAAGCTGTCATCTCTGAGGACTAACGACTCCCACCCAATGTGGGAGAAGATAAGCTCTGGAGAGCTCCTTCAGCGATAGACCGCTTCACCCAAAGTGTATGAAGGAAGGCTATTGCAGGTCCTTCCTGCCTGCTGCTGTCTGAATACATAACCAGCACTGCTCACAATAAACTGTACCATGGACACTTTAGGGACACTATGGACACTTTATAAACACCACTTGTTTTTGTTTATTTGCACATACAACCACTTTGCACTAAATATGCTCACTTTAATTATTATTATCCACTGCTCATTATTATTGTCATTGATATTATTATTATTATTATTATTATTTATCGCTGTTTCTTGTATTTTAATACTTTTTTTGCATGTCTAGTTTTTTAAGTTTTTAAATTTTGAAATCTTGAATCTGACTCTTTCCCCTTGACTGCTGTAACACTGGAATTTCTCAATTATGGGATCAGTAAAGGTGTATCTTATCTTA
Source organism: Epinephelus fuscoguttatus (assembly GCF_011397635.1). Classification (NCBI taxonomy): domain Eukaryota; kingdom Metazoa; phylum Chordata; class Actinopteri; order Perciformes; family Serranidae; genus Epinephelus; species Epinephelus fuscoguttatus. Next base: position 3,980,625 of record NC_064768.1, on the reverse strand, counting down.
TCTTATCTTATCTTATCTTATCTTTGTCAGACGGGTATCTAAGGTGGTCTTGTTAATATATATTTCGTTTCTAAGTTCTTCTGATGGCAATAAATTGTATTTAGTCTGGAGTTAATGAAGTTCTAGTTTCCTTTGCTCTGTTCTACTGTTCCTTTTAAGCTCAGCTGTGTAAGATATGATTAGACCTCGAGTGTAAGCTTTCATGGTATCAAACCAGGGGAAATGTCTGGAGTCTTATTTACTTTTTTCATAATTTTTAATAACTAGGGTCATGATTCAAGAAAGAGCTATATCTCCAAGGTCGGCTCTGAGACCCAATAATCAGGTTACTTAAGGCTACATAAATAGGCGCATGATCTGATATAATAATATCCCCAAAACTCCAGCCCTTAATGTTACATAGTGAAATTTTAGGGGTGAAAACAAGGTCAGTTTTGCTACTTGTTTTATTTGCACCTGACTAAAATGTAAATTCCTTGTCATTTGGATGTAAAACCAGATATCAACTAGATCGAGTTCATTGAGAATATCTGAAACAGCTTTCACTCTTTTTGACGGTGGATTTTGCACTGGTGGCGATTTATCCATCACAGAAGGAAAGTAGCAGTTAAAGTCTCCAGCTATTACTTTATTGTCACCAATCCGATCACCAAGCAGAGAAAAAACTTGAGAAGTGAAATCATTAGACTGCACAGGTGGACAGTATATATTCATAAATGACACCATCTGGCCATGAAGATAGCCCTTTAACATTACAAATCTACCAGATTTATCAGAAATAGTTTGAACCTCCGTCAGGGGTAAATGCTTTTTTATCAGAATAGCAGCTCCTCTGCTTTTACTGGTAAAAGATGAGTTAAACACCTGTCCTACCCAGTCACACTTTAACTTTAGGTGCTCATTATTAGACAGGTGGGTTTCTTGCAGAAGGGCTACATGGACCTGTTCTTTTTTTAAAAAGCTTAACATTTTTTTCCTCTTAATAGGGTTGTGTACACCTCCCACATTCCAGCTGCAAATTTTTAGGGCAGACCTGTCACAAGCCATTTTGCATTAGGGCATCCTTAACCATCTGTGGATGAGAGTACAAATAGCAATCAGATCTCCCTGAGACTGAACTGAGACCAATAATGTAAACAGAAAATCAGAATACAATTACTGCTTTGCTAACATTTAAGAGAGAACTATGTCCAATGAACATCAGGCAAAAATAACAGGTGCACATAAGGGTCAGACTTTGGTCTATTACACCCATAATGGGCATGAGCTACCTTCCCTAGTATAATAGTGGAAGATGCTGGACAAGCTTTTTAACTCCTTAACAACGTTAGATCAATAACACACCTCAATTGCCAGCCCGCAGTTCTATTCAAAAGAACTATAAAATTAAGTCAACAGTGAGCATAAGAGAAACCAACTCACATAACCACAACACCTTCCGTTATCAGAGACGTTTAGTAAATGGCCACAGCTGTGTGTAAAACACGATATGAAGAGTCTCTCAGTCATCAGAAGTCAGAGGAGGAGATCCTCCACGCTGTGACACTTTATCCAAGAAAGTAGCAACATCTTTAGGATGCTTAAAGAATTTCTCCTGACCGTTGTGTTTGATCCCGAGGACGGCAGGATACAGCATGGCTAAGACGACCCCTATCTCCTTAAGCTGTTGTTTCACCGGATGGAATTTCAGCCGTTCCTTGACCACAGTGTAACACTTCTGTAGTAGTTACAGTATACCAGGACCAATGCTAGGTTCGACTACTGGAGCAGTAATAGATGTAAGGTGCATTAATAACCACAGACCAGAGAATAAGTTTAAATTGCCGGCTTATTATTTTTAGTGACAGACAGAAACAGACAGTTGACATATAATTTCAATATCACTTTACAAAACAAAAATGAAATATTTCCTTTTTTGTTCAAGTGATTTAGTTTATCAATCCCTTTTTTAGATTTAAACCTATTATTTGGCTTAAAAAGGATATTATTTTTCAACCTAGGTTATTGTTTGTATTAATTTCAAGTTCTATTTCTTAACCTATTTGGGTTAACTCAGCGTTTTTTCTGAATAAAGTCTAGTTCTTTAGTTCAAGAGATATCGTTGAAGTTTGGTTAAACTCCCCTTTAAGTTTCAACCATTTCTTGTTTTGTTGTTTGTACCAACATAACATTTACAATTTCAGTAATACCATTACAGCATTAACATATATGGTTGATCCACAAAAACAATACAAAATGCACAAAACTCAAAATAATCCAGCAAAAGGCTGAATAACTTGTTTATCACAAGCAAATGTCTTTATCTTCTTGACTGTAAATCCTTTGATTGTCCCGAATGGTTAATCCGGTGTCTGTGAGAATCCACTGCAGTTTGGCAGAGAGATATGGATCAATCCTACCAGTTCCTGATGAAACCGCACAACGTCCAGCAGAAGGCGCTTGCTTCTGCGTGATGCACAGTTCAAGGGGTCCCTGGGCTCGCCATCCTGTATCACACGTGGAGTCCAAATCCGGTATCCGCTCAGAATTTCCGGTCCCAACCTTAATGGCCTACCATAACAACCAAATAGTATACATGAACAACTCAAATACTACATCTGGCAGCTTCAAATATCAATAAAAGTCTGTTTTCAGCTTACTTGGTACTTCATAAACTGGCACACTAGCCGTCTAGTCGGGTCAAAAAAAACAAACTGCGTCACAGGAAAGTAAACTACAGGCCTGTGCTCCCTTTAAGCATCGAATTTTACCGTGTATATCTGGCATTTCAACATAAAACAACATAAATCTGCTACCTTAGCTTTCCATTTCAATGAAATGACCAATATATTATGACAAAACATTCCTTGCATGAAATAAAATACAATTTTTACACTCACCAAGTCCCGTTCTGCAATGTATAAAACGTCACCAAGTCTCGGACCGGTAAAAACAAAAATAAGTCTTCAGAGTACAAAAATAACTTTAAATAGACTCTTTTACTCGTTTTTTTTCCTCTATTTTCCTTTGTTTAAGCAGCAGCTCTGCAAAGACCATCTGCATATCTCCCTCCTTCAGAAGCAGGAAGAAAACAAAACAACCCGTTTGGCTGTGGCAAGTCACATGAGCCACGCTGCGACGCGACCCTTCAAAATAAGAGTCTAAACACATTTTCAATCTGTTTTAAAATTAAATTAACATGAATTTACATGGTTTAAATCCTAAATTATATCATGAAATATAGCATTGCTGACAATCTTTATGATTTTTTTAACCATGTTAATCTATTTATTGTCTATTTATCACTTGTCACTTATTTATCACATTTATCATAATGTATTTCTTGTTGGCTGTTTTTATTAACAGCTTTTATTTGGTGAGGCTTTGTAACCCAGGGTTACACCCTCCCCGCTTAAATCTATGCAAGTCCCTTTGCATAATGCATAGTTTAGACTACTCGGATCTCATGGACTTCAATAGAATTAGTTACAGCTTCACTTAAGCTCTGGAACAAAGACTGAACTATGCTGACAAGAGGATTCCCCAGTTGAGGGTAGGTTAAGAGTTTGGGCTTTGTTCTCTCTCGAGAAGATCGTCTGACAGCTTGTTCTGTCTCAAAGTCATGTTCTTTGTTGTTATTGTTCAAAGGTTGGTCTCTGTTCATTTCAATGTGAGGTTGACTTGTTTCCTCGTTTGAATCTGGTGCATTGTCCATCTCATCGAGTTGTGTTGTTGGTTGTCCTTCCTTTACAGTTTCATGTACATTCTCTGTTTCAAGTGAGTTTGCCGTTTCCATCACGTTCATGCCATCTGGAGCATTATCAGGCAATGTAGCATCACCAGGCTCACAATGGTCTTCCACGGATCCAGGACCTCTGTCACGACCAGGTGCACCAATGTGAGCAGCATATCCCTCCAAACCAGTCTCTCCAGGAGCACCAGACAGTCCTGGGGCTTGAGGATTGTCTGATTTGGGTTGCTCAACAGCAGGGTTTGAATGAGTTTTGGGAGGAAGGACTACTTTATGAGTCTCAAAGAACCTCGAGATCTCTCTGGGAGGACTTGGAGGGTAATACAAAGGGTAGTTATCCTCTTCCTCAGAGTTGTACTCGAACTCAGGTCCGTCAGGATCAGGTATGGGGTGTCGACGTGTGCTTGGCCGTCGTGGTTTTTCTTGGGTTGCAGGAGGATTTTCAGGGACAGTTGGCAAGAACCCGCATGGTAACAAAAGGTCTCTGTGAAGAGTTCTGGTGGGACCATTTTGGTGCTCAGGTTTGACTGTATATACAGGTAGGTTGTCCTTTGACTTACAACCACATAAACAATGGACTCCACTTATCGGCCAATTTGTGTTTACCCCTAATCCGAATATTCCTCACAAGCACACGATCGCCAACATCCAGGATGGATTCAGTTACATGTTGGTCATATCTGATTTTATTCCGTTCAGCAACTTTAGCAGCATTTTTGGTAGCCAGTTGGTAGCTCTCTTGGAGGTGAGATTTGAGGGCTTTGACATACTGCGAGATTGTTGCTGACGATGGTTCAGGGGGACATTGAAGGCAAGGTCTATTGGTAATATAGGCTGCCTACCAAACATCAACTCGTAAGGCGTAAACCCAGTACTTTCATGTTTGGTGCAGTTATACGCGTGTACAAGCGGCTTAACAAAGTCATGCCAATGACTCTTGTCTTTGTCGTTGAGTGTACCCAGCATGTTTAACAAGGTTCTATTAAACCTCTCTACAGGGTTTCCCCTGGGGTGGTAGGGTGAAGTTCTGACTTTTTGTATTCCCGCAAGGTCACACAGCTCTTTGATGGTTTTCGATTCAAAGTCAGCCCCTTGGTCACTGTGCAACTTCTCGGGAAAACCGTAGTGGATGATGAAATTTTCCCACAGGGCTTTGGCTACAGTTCGAGCCTTTTGGTTCGGAGTAGGAGTTGCTACAGCATACTTTGTGAAGAAGTCTGTGATGACAAGGACATCTTTTGCATTACTGCGGTCTGGTTCGATGCTCAAAAGTCAATACAGACTAACTCGAGAGGTCTGGTGACTTGTATGTTTACTAGGGTGCTGCCTTCTCTGGCAGGGTCTTTCTGCAAATGCACCTGCTACAGCTTTTGATCTTTTGCTCAATGTCTGAGGCCATTTTTGGCCAGAAAATCTGGTTCGGGTTAAGTCAAGAGTCCTGTCAAAGCCGAGATGACCCATGTCATCATGAAGGCTTTTCAATACCATAGGTCTCAGGCTTTCAGGAAGAATGAGTTGATACTGGATTCCTTCACCTACTTGCCTCTTTCTGTACAAAATTCCATTCTGGAACTCGAGTTTGTTTAATTCACGCAGAAAGATGGAAAGTTGCGGAATTTCTTGACGTACAGTAGGGGGAGATGTTTCACCCGTTTCAAGCTGGTGTATGATTTCATTGATAGCAGGATCGTTTCTTTGACTTTGTCTCAACTCTTCTTCTGACATGCTTGGAATGACAGGAAAAGCGTCGCACTGCTCAAAGCTGTTGGGAACAGCATTAGCAGACATGGACAGGGATGTTACAAGTGGGCAGGTAAAAGCATTGTGACCTACATCAAGAGACTGGAGGACTAGGTGTTTTTCACAGATTGCACTGACAGCGTGAGGTGGTATGTGAGTGAAAGGATCTGCGCCAGGTAAGTGGTGTTGTACAAACTGGCGGATTCGCTCTTGTTCCTTGAGGGAGACAAGGTCATTTACTGGCTCGGGATGTGGACGGTGGGATAAGCTGTCTGCGTCCACGTTTTGTTTTCCTGCTCTGTACCGAAGCTGGAACTCAAAAGAGGACAGGGCGGACAACCAGCGATAACTTGTCGCATCTAGCTTAGCGGTGGTCAGAATGTAAGTTAAAGGGTTGCTGTCAGTTATTACTGTGAAAGGACTGCCATATAAGTAATCACAAAACTTTTCTGTTACAGCCCACTTGAGGGCAAGGAACTCAAGCTTGTGGGCAGGATAACGGCTTTCACTCTTCGATAGTCCTCTGCTCGCGTATGCGATTACACGCATCTCTCCCTCCTGCTCTTGATAAAGAGCGGCCCCTAACCCGATTGTACTCGCGTCAGTATGTAGTACATAAGGCAACTTGTGATTGGCAAAGCCTAACACGGGGCAGTAGTCAGCTTGTCTATTATCGTCTCGAACGCTTGTTGGCAACTCTCTGTCCATCTCTCCCGAAAGGAGCTTTTGGCTCAAATACTGGACATCGTTTGGCTTAGGGCTACTGTTCTTTCTCAGTGGTGGGTATCCAGCCGTCAGACTGGTAAGGGTTTGACGATTTTAGAAAAGTCTTTGATAAACCTTCTATAATACCCATGAACCCTAAGAAGGAACGGAGCTCCTTCAGATTCTTGGGACTTGGCCATGTTTTTAAGGCTGCAACTTTTTCGGGTCTGTTTCAACACCGCTGGGAGCTGGGAGACAATGTGCCCTAAGTACCTCACGGATGTCTGAAAAAACTTACATTTTTCAAGTGATAGCTTCAGACCGTATTCTTTGAGATGACTAAGCACGTGGAGAAGGCGAGTTTCATGCTGTTCGAGGGTGTCGGAGAAAACTATAAGGTCGTCCAGGAAAACCAGGACTTCCTTAAGGTTGATGTCACACATACATTTCTCCATCAGCCTTTGAAATGTACTTGGAGCGTTTGTTATGCCCTGGGGCATCCTGTTGAACTCAAAGAACCCCATCGGACATATAAAGGCTGTCTTGTGCTTGTCTGTCTCATCGACCTCAATTTGATAGTACCCGCTTTTGAGGTCAAGGACCGAAAACCATTTCGATCCAGAGAGGGCTGAGAACGCCTCTTCCAAATTAGGAAGCGCGTAGGCATCTTTGATTGTGTTCAGGTTCAACTTTCGGTAATCGACGCAGAGTCTTATGTCTCCGTTCTTCTTTCTTACTACCACTATCGGTGAGGAAAATGGCGACTCGGACTCGCGGATTATTCCAGCCTCACTCAGTTCCTGCAAATGTCTCCGTACCGCATCGACATCTTGTGGTCGTATGGGACGGGGTCTGTGCTTAAAGGGGGTTTCGTTACTCAGTTTGATTTGGTGCTTCACCTTGTTAGTGCAACCGAAATCTGTATCGTGCAGTGCAAAAACCTCTGGCATAGCACTCAGCTTCTGCACAATTCGCTCTTTCCATTCTGCAGGGACTGGAGAATCAGCGAAGTTGAGATCGAGCTTAGTGGCATTTGAGCTGGAAGAAGGCTCGGACTGCTGTGGGATCTGACTGTTTGGCAGTATCTCTTGCATGGCATGCATTTCAGCAATGACACTCTTTGCAGGGATAACTATGTCATGTTTACTTTCATTTCGCAGGACCACTGGAAGCTTTTGGGAGGGTTTCTCAGGAAGGGTAAGTAAACAGTTGGTGACTAAGATACCACCTGGCAAGGAGGATGTGGAAGGAGACTCAACCACTACCCACTTGTCTGGAGTTTTGATGTTTACATGAACTGACCCCTCCAAGACTCGGCTTTGGCCTGCAGGAATGATTTCGGGCTCTTTCCCTGACAGTCTTACAAGACCAAGGCTGCCACTCTCTTTTTGCGTGTGTCTCTGTTGTAATACACTCAGCACTACTCTGTAACCATAGGGCAGGGCAGTGAGATCTGTATCGGTCAAGGAGAGACTGTCAAAAAGAAGGTCAAGAGTGTTAGTGCCGATCAAGAGAGAGGACTGGGCACTAGAACGGGTGTCTGGGACAATCAATGCAAGGGACGACACGGTAAGTTCAGTTCCAAAACAGTTCTTAGGGAAGGTGATGTCAACCCCAATGTAGCCTGAATATGGGACATTTTGACCATTTGCGGCCTCAACTTCCAGCAGATCTTGTATTGGATGAATTTCCAGGTGTGAGAGATTGTTTTCATAGAACGACTGGGACACTGTGGTCACTTGTGAGCCGGTATCGAGAAGGCAGTTGCAAGATTGTTCGTTAATTTGTACTTGAGCAGTGTACTTAGCTCCAACTAAGCCTTTGGGTATTTTCACAGTGGCTGATTTGTTGTGCCGGAATCATTTTTTGGGTTTACGGCAATGTTCGGTGGGAATAGCTTCATTGGTAGCACCCATCTGTCCCGCAATGAGGGCTTGTTCTAGTTTAAAGACTGTGTTTGATTGTTTTGCTTGTCCCAAAGCAACTGTTTCTCCTTCAACTGTTTTCTTTTATCAGCGACCAGGGATGGATTTGGGTCATTGGAGCATGCAGAGGCTATATGGCCGTCTTCGCCACATTGGAAACAGTACCAAGGCTTGGGCCTACTCTTTGCAGCTTGGTTTGTCGAGGGGGTTTGTTCAGGTACCTTAGGTTTAGCCTTAGCATTTTCTTTTGGTGGTTTAGGTTTTTTCTTAAGGCTTGGTGGCTTTAGTCTGGCAAGATGGCTCTGGAGCTCAGTGATTTGTGCTTTTAATTCTGTGACCAGATCACTTTGAGAAGCTGCAGGTGGGTCTCCTTTTAGGGGTTTCAATCTTGTCAGTTGACCTTGCAACTCTGTTATCTGTGTTCGCATTTCAATGAGATCATTTTGCATTGTGGGTTCAGAGGTGTCAGTACTTGCAGCAATAGCGTGTGAGGCTACTTTTGGTCTGGTAGCAGCAAGGTGTTTCCTCATTCGGCTTTCTTTATGTGTGTTTGTCCTCTTCTACTCTTAACTGTAGCAGTAGCTCAGTGAAGGAAGGTGGATTGTCTTTTTTTCTTTCGAGCTGAAGATCCGCTAAAAGAGCATTGTCCCAACACCCCCGACAGAACTGACGCAGAAGGTGTCGGTCTGCTTCACTAGCTACAACACCACCTCTCTTCAAAGCTTTGGAGAGAGCTGTTTGCAAGCGATGGAGATACTGTGAGGGCTTCTCACCTGCGTCTTGGAGCGTGTTGAGAAATTTAGCGAAAAGCTCATCGCCATCTTCTACTGTGCCAAAAGCTGAATTAAGCAACTCAAGATATGCTGATGGCAAAGCATTAGGGCCTAAAGGTTTCACCACATTTGCAGCAGGTGGCACAAGACTGTCTAAAATCTTTCGTGAGTGTTGTAAGCCAGACATATCTGGGTCTTGAAACATAAGCTCAACACTGTGGCGCCATGTATCAAAATCAGCCTCATGACTAGGACAAGGTAGTTTGCCTGAGAACTGTCTTAGACGGAAAGAGGCACTGACTTGTGAGATAGGAGCTTCACTTCGAACTATATGCTCTACAACTACCTTTTGCACCTCAGGGTGAGTTATAAAGCTCTTTGGTATGTTAGATGGTAGATCAGGTTGTGGTTGAATGACTGATTCAGAAGCACTGACGCTTACATTAGTTGTAATCGGTTCCACAGTTTCACTTTGGAATGGTTGGTGATTTGCCTGTGTTGGCTTATCGACAGGGGTTGTTGGTTCACTTTGTGTCTCTTGGGTAGAAACCACAATTTCAGATGGTTCTGGGCTGCTTGCAGCCGACTGTGCATTCGGACAGGTGCTCATGCAGAACAGCTTCAAAAGATTTGCCACTTAATTTGGCAATTTTCCGCAGTTCACTGAAAAGACTGTGGGTGGCGCTGTTGGTAACAACTGATATGTATTCAGTCGACAGGGCTCTTATTTTGTAAGTGACTTCATTCGGACTCTCAAATGTGTAGGGCAGCAAAGGTTCAAGTGCCACCAAGGCAGCTCCACTCTCGTACTCCACAATTGCATTTTTGTGGTAGGGAGACTGGGGATCATCTATTTTAAGGGTTCTCGTAATTTGCCCATACTTGTTCAGGAAGTCAGTTAAATCTTCATCGACAGCTGGGTCAGTAATCCCACTAACGATAACTGAGTTTGGAACTTTAACATTTTCTCTGTCAACTATATCCATTTTGCCGGGCTTGGCCTATTTTAAAGGTCTGGGTCAGAAATAAAAGTTGGGGGTTCAATTACTGTCTCCTGGCTGGCTCGCCACTTCTGTAACACTTCTGTAGTAGTTACAGTATACCAGGACCAATGCTAGGTTCGACTACTGGAGCAGTAATAGATGTAAGGTGCATTAATAACCACAGACCAGAGAATAAGTTTAAATTGCCGGCTTATTATTTTTAGTGACAGACAGAAACAGACAGTTGACATATAATTTCAATATCACTTTACAAAACAAAAATGAAATATTTCCTTTTTTGTTCAAGTGATTTAGTTTATCAATCCCTTTTTTAGATTTAAACCTATTATTTGGCTTAAAAAGGATATTATTTTCCAACCTAGGTTATTGTTTGTATTAATTTCAAGTTCTATTTCTTAACCTATTTGGGTTAACTCAGCGTTTTTTCTGAATAAAGTCTAGTTCTTTAGTTCAAGAGATATCGTTGAAGTTTGGTTAAACTCCCCTTTAAGTTTCAACCATTTCTTGTTTTGTTGTTTGTACCAACATAACATTTACAATTTCAGTAATACCATTACAGCATTAACATATATGGTTGATCCACAAAAAAAACAATACAAAATGCACAAAACTCAAAATAATCCAGCAAAAGGCTGAATAACTTGTTTATCACAAGCAAATGTCTTTATCTTCTTGACTGTAAATCCTTTGATTGTCCCGAATGGTTAATCCGGTGTCTGTGAGAATCCACTGCAGTTTGGCAGAGAGATATGGATCAATCCTACCAGTTCCTGATGAAACCGCACAACGTCCAGCAGAAGGCGCTTGCTTCTGCGTGATGCACAGTTCAAGGGGTCCCTGGGCGGCTCGCCATCCTGTATCACACACGTGGAGTCCAAATCCGGTATCCGCTCAGAATTTCCGGTCCCAACCTTAATGGCCTACCATAACAACCAAATAGTATACATGAACAACTCAAATACTACATCTGGCAGCTTCAAATATCAATAAAAGTCTGTTTTCAGCTTACTTGGTACTTCATAAACTGGCACACTCGCCGTCTCGGCGGGTAAAACCAAACTGCGTCACAGGAAAGTAAACTACAGGCCTGTGCTCCCTTTAAGCATCGAATTTTACCGTGTATATCTGGCATTTCAACATAAAACAACATAAATCTGCTACCTTAGCTTTCCATTTCAATGAAATGACCAATATATTATGACAAAACATTCCTTGCATGAAATAAAATACAATTTTACACTCACCAAGTCCCGTTCGGCAATGTATAAAACGTCACCAAGTCTCGGACCGGTAAAAAACAAAAATAAGTCTTCAGAGTACAAAAATAACTTTAAATAGACTCTTTTACTCGTTTTTTTCTCTATTTTCCTTTGTTTAAGCAGCAGCTCTGCAAAGACCATCTGCATATCTCCCTCCTTCAGAAGCAGGAAGAAAACAAAACAACCCGTTTGGCTGTGGCAAGTCACATGAGCCACGCTGCGACGCGACCCTTCAAAATAAGAGTCTAAACACATTTTCAATCTGTTTTAAATAAAAGTAACATGAATTTACATGGTTTAAATCCTAAATTATATCATGAAATATAGCATTGCTGACAATCTTTATGATTTTTTTAACCATGTTAATCTATTTATTGTCTATTTATCACTTGTCACTTATTTATCACATTTATCATAATGTATTTCTTGTTGGCTGTTTTTATTAACAGCTTTTATTTGGTGAGGCTTTGTAACCCAGGGTTACAACAGCTGCAGAAAAATCCTTAAATATCATAATTGGAGCACCCTCATAGAGAAGAGATTGCGCTTTCCTTGCCGCCTGCATGATCTGGACTTTATCCTGGAAGTTACAGAAGTTTATAATTACAGCACGGGGCCGCTGGCCAGGGAGGGGGCGCCGTGTAACTGGGGATTCCCAGGAAAAGCTTCATGGTCGCCTGCGGGCACTCTGGTCGCTCTGACATCGCTCACACTGCCAGCTCCAGCAGGCACTTGCAGCGGCCAAAGGGGCAGCGCTGCCCCTTTGGCTGACCGGCTGTGCACTTTACAAGGATGAACAAATATACTATCATTTATGTCTTCACTATGTATTATTCATGACTTTCATTACACAATTAAAATAACGTTAATAAACACAGTCATATAGCCGTTATGAGTCTATTATTATTATGATTTTACCCTCCTGTTGGCACATAGGACCACTGAGAAATGTAATTGGTGATAAATAAGCGGAGCTTATTTGGAGGAAAAAAAGCGTAGCCTATATATATATATATGTATATAGCATGCACATCTTCAGTTTCCTCTTTCACCATGGATCGCACTTTCGGAAGCCTCCTTGGTATTGCATTGGCGTATTTGATGAGGAAACCCAGGGCCCAGAGCCGTCGGTCCATCTGGGTCTGTCTGGGTCCACAGAGTCCTGCAAACCCGGTCTGCAAGTGGCTACTGCTTCGGCGGCAGCGCTGCTCATTTGCATAAAGTTCAGCTTCTCTCAACTTCTACTTGACGCTCTGGTCGCTGGCATCGCGCCGCTCAATGCAGCAGACGCCCCTGACGCCCTTCGTCGCCAGCATGCATTGAAAATGAATGGCTGCCGGCAGCCATTCATTTTCAATGCATGCTGGTGACGCTTATGAAGCTTTTGGTGGGAATCCACGATAAGGGCACGATGGCAACAGTCCAGTTTAACAGCCCCCGCTTTGAAGCTCACCTGCAGCGGCTCCGGTAACCAGGTTTTTAAGAAAGAGACAGGATTAGTGCCCTCGCTGCCTCCACCAACACATATGTTGCACTGCCGACCCCTGTTCTCCAGGTTGTCGATCTTACCCAGGGCTGCCACTAGCTCGAACTTAACTTTGGTGAGTTTCACTATGTAAGTCGCCACGGCGTTCTCGGAGTTTGAAATGCGGCTTTGAGCTTCCGTAATCCATGTATCCACTGTGGCGATTTTAGATGAGCAGGCTTCGAGTTTTTTCAGAACCAATCCGATACCAGCACGTAAAATAAAAATGGATGGGATATGAATTGTTGTATGTCTCAACTCCTAAAACTCTATGTAAAATATTAAGAATTAATTACATAATAGTAAAATGAATGTCATAAAACTTTTTTTATTATTATTATCCAGTGATGACACAGATCAAGATACAGGTTAAAGTGTAGCCACACAATTTGGTAAAAATGACATTTTAAAGGCTACAGTAGAATGCTTTTTAAACTCCGCTCCATTTCCGTTTCGTTTGCCTGCAGCATGCATATGTGTAATGACGCGAGGCATTACCTGGTATCGGATCGGTCATAGGCTGTACTCGCCAATACCCGGTACCGCATTTTAGGCAGTATCGGAAGCATTTCCGATACTGGTATCGGTATTGGTACAACTCTACTCACTTTATCAATCAATCAATCAATTTTATTTGTAAAGCCTAATATCACAAATCACAATTTGCCTCACAGGGCTTTACAGCATACAACATCCCTCTGTCCTTTGGACCCTCGCAGTGGATAAGGAAAAACTCCCCCCAAAAAAACCCTTTAACGGGGAAAAGAAACAGTAGAAACCTCAGGAAGAGCAACTGAGGAGGGATCCCTCTTCCAGGATGGACAGACGTGCAATAGATGTCGTACAGAACAGATCAGCATAATAAATTAACAGTAATCCGTATGACACAATGAGACAGAAAGAGAGACAGACAGAGAGAGAGAAATGCAGGACAGATGGTAATGACAGTAGCTTACAACAACATTAATGAAAGTAATAATATTATAGTTATAGTTATAGTTAGTTCTGGCTACTGTGGTACAATATGTTGAAAGTATACAGTACAGGCCAAAAGTTTGGACACACCTTCTCATTCAATGCGTTTTCTTTATTTTCATGACTATTTACATTGTAGATTCTCACTGAAGGCATCAAAACTATGAATGAACACATGTGGAGTTATGTACTTAACAAAAAAGGTGAAATAACTGAAAACATGTTTTATATTCTAGTTTCTTCAAAATAGCCACCCTTTGCTCTGATTACTGCTTTGCACACTCTTGGCATTCTCTCCATGAGCTTCAAGAGGTAGTCACCTGAAATGGTTTCCACTTCACAGGTGTGCCTTATTAGGGTTAATTAGTGGAATTTCTTGCTTTATCAATGGGGTTGGGACCATCAGTTGTGTTGTGCAGAAGTCAGGTTAATACACAGCCGACAGCCCTATTGGACAACTGTTAAAATTCATATTATGGCAAGAACCAATCAGCTAACTAAAGAAAAACGAGTGGCCATCATTACTTTAAGAAATGAAGGTCAGTCAGTCCGGAAAATTGCAAAAACTTTAAATGTGTCCCCAAGTGGAGTCGCAAAAACCATCAAGCGCTACAACGAAACTGGCACACATGAGGACCGACCCAGGAAAGGAAGACCAAGAGTCACCTCTGCTTCTGAGGATAAGTTCATCCGAGTCACCAGCCTCAGAAATCGCAAGTTAACAGCAGCTCAGATCAGAAACCAGATAAATGCCACACAGAGTTCTAGCAGCAGACCCATCTCTAGAACAACTGTTAAGAGGAGACTGCGCGAATCAGGCCCTCATGGTCAAATAGCTGCTAGGAAACCACTGCTAAGGAGAGGCAACAAGCAGAAGAGATTTGTTTGGGCCAAGAAACACAAGGAATGGACATTAGACCAGTGGAAATCTGTGCTTTGGTCTGATGAGTCCAAATTTGAGATCTTTGGTTCCAACCGCCGTGTCTTTGTGAGACGCAGAAAAGGTGAACGGATGGATTCCACATGCCTGGTTCCCACTGTGAAGCATGGAGGAGGAGGTGTGATGGTGTGGGGGTGTTTTGCTGGTGACACTGTTGGGGATTTATTCAAAATTGAAGGCACACTGAACCAGCATGGCTACCACAGCATCCTGCAGCGACATGCCATCCCATCCAGTTTGCGTTTAGTTGGACGATCATTTATTTTTCAACAGGACAATGACCCCAAACACACCTCCAGGCTGTGTAAGGGCTATTTGACCAAGAAGGAGAGTGATGGAGTGCTGCGGCAGATGACCTGGCCTCCACAGTCACCGGACCTGAACCCAGTGGAGATGGTTTGGGGTGAGCTGGACCGCAGAGTGAAGGCAAAGGGGCCAACAAGTGCTAAACACCTCTGGGAACTCCTTCAAGACTGTTGGAAAACCATTTCAGGTGACTACCTCTTGAAGCTCATGGAGAGAATGCCAAGAGTGTGCAAAGCAGTGATCAGAGCAAAGGGTGGCTATTTTGAAGAAACGAGAATATAAAACATGTTTTCAGTTATTTCACCTTTTTTTGTTAAGTACATAACTCCACACGTGTTCATTCATAGTTTTGATGCCTTCAGTGAGAATCTACAATGTAAATAGTCATGAAAAAAAAGAAAACGCATTGAATGAGAAGGTGTGTCCAAACTTTTGGCCTGTACTGTATATTAATATCTGGCAGTATACATGTGTGACCACGGCAGCAGCACAACCACACACGTCACGCTATCCAGGCACCGCTGCGATATGAGTTAATCTGAGAGACAGTGGAACACAAAGGCTCCGGAGAAGAAGCTGAGTTAGTGACAACCAGAATGGCCGAGTTAGCCATGTTTTGTCTGAAATAAAGTCCAAAAACAATACCGAGCTGCGGGAGCATGGGCTATGAGCTGCTACTCTGCCATTTGTGTCACATGACCCTGCTAACTCCCTTGTTAACTGTTTGCCTCCAAGAACGCCGCAATCATCTGCTGCTGGTTTATTGGAGGTTCCCAGAAACAGCCGGGAGAGGATCGGAGATGCAGCCTTTGTCAGTAACACCCCAAAGCTATAGAACACACTACCCATAGATATCAGGGAAGCTAGCTCACTAAATATTTTCAAAAGAAAGATAAAAACATATCTTTTCACTTTAGCCTTTAACCCGTGCTGACTTTTCTGATACAGGTCTGAAACTCCTTAATCCACACTGATCCACCCCACTCCATTTCCACCAGTGCGCCACAGGTTGTTGTGTGTGGTCTTGTCATTCATTATACGCTACCTTATAGAAGGGTGCCAGTGATTGTATGCGTTATCATGTCCAGTGTGTTTCCATTTACATACCTACAATGTGTCCTGTTCTGCTTTTTTGTCCTAAGGTTGCCTGAAAGCAGCAGGGACAAGGAGCTGGCCTCTGGTTTGTTTTTTCCTTGTGCTGGTTATCGGCACATTTAGGTAATGTTAGTATATGTTGGATGTGTTTTGATTCACATCCCTTACAATCTATCCAAGCAGGTGCTGGAGTCCTTGTATCACTGTCCCATTGAGAGCATCCTGACATATAGCATTTTGGTATGGTAACAGTAACTGTTCCACAGCTGACAAGAAGGCTTTACAGAGAATCATAAACACAGCACCAAAAATAACAAATTCACATCAACCAGCTCTGGAGGACATCTTCACCTCTCGTTGTTTGCAGAAAACATCAAGCATACTTAAGGACTCATTCCACCCTGCTCACTCTCTGTTTGAACTTCTTCCCTCAGGAAAACGCCACCGGTCCATTAAAACACGCACCACCAGACTGTTAAACAGTTTTTATCCCAGAGCCATCATCACAGTAAACTAAACTAAAAACTGGGCATGTGCAATAATCTTACACTAAACATACATACTCAGGACACTCAGGACATTATTTATCTATTTACTTCCTTATTTATTCATGATGGGAGAATGTGTGGATGTGTTTATTTACTCATGATGGGAGAATGTGTGGATGTGTGTGCGAATGCCTTTTTTTTATCTTGCTGTTTTGTTTATTGCCTTACATTTTATCGACTGCTTTTGTCTCTTTTTATTATTAGTCTAAGGCCCTTTAACTGAGTGCACTAGAAATTTTGTTGTATTGTATGCCTTACTGTACAATGACAATAAAGGAACCGTGACCCTTGAACCTTACTGCAGAACTGCAGAGCATCGCCAGCACACAATCTTGTTCTTGACTCTCGCTCCAGTGCTGCTGTAGCTGACCAGCATACCGGGAACTGGCAGGTGGGTCCTTTAGCTCTGGTGTATTAATTTATGCTAGTCACAGTGACTTAATCACGTGCCATTCTGTTTGTTGTGCTCACCTCAATATTTGTTTATTGTGTTTCACATCATAGGCCCACAAATATTTGTCCATATCTCATAATTATCTGACTTTGATTTGATCCTCCCTGTGTCCAAAGATATTCATTTATTTAAACCCTTTTCATCTCTAACCTGCCGATTATATAACTGAGATGAACCTTTTTGACTTTATGTGACTTTTTTTTAAAAATTAGCTCGGAAGTGTTTCCAAGACAATGGTGTGTACATGGTTTGCATGATTTGTAAGATACCGTTAGAATTAACCAAAGGCTGAGTGACCAAGGGGAAGGAGGGGCCCTCGAGCCCCTTAAAATTGTACAAAATGTCCTGTGTTCATTGTAATTCAATCTGACAGACGGCTGCAGCGGGGGGGCGGTGACAAAAAGCTGCGGTGAAGTCGGACAGTTTCCCGACAGTTTCCAGCAGCCTTCAGTCTGTACAGGAAGTCACAGACACCCTAACATCCTGTCTGGAATGATGTCAATTCATTAAAAAAGTCATAAGACCCATATATCAGTTTGTTTTCAGTCTCCAGTTGTTTTAATTATGATATATTAATTTATTAAAATGCTTTACAGGTGATCTGTAGTTTATGTTCATGGTTTATCCACCATTTGATATGAACTCTCCTGTAAATCAGCTTCATATCAACTACAGGGGCTAAATAAACAGTGTTTGGCTATAAGGTTAATACTTTCAGAGGAAAAAAAAATACAAGACAACAGCTTTCATTAAGGCTCAGTCAGATACAGTCAGAGCATCACATCTGATGTTATTTTAAAAATCGTCACATCCCACTGACCACCAGTCTCTGTGTTGCTAAATACTTCAATAATTAAAAAGTCCAGTGTTAATATACAGTAGACTCTGTATCTAAAATGTCATCTTGTTGAATTGACATCTAAACCAATCAGAGTACACACACCTGCCTTCCATCAAGCTCATCAATCTCTAGTCTATATCTACCCCTGGTACTCACCCACTGTTGGGGTCAACATATTAGGCTTCACATGGAGGCACCAAAATGTTGGGATCAATATATTACGTCTCACCAAGAGGCACCAAATATGTAGGGATTTAATTGGCTATCGGAAATAATTAATATTTATTATTAATAATTAATAATCATGTTAAATAATGTGACTTAATTAACATTAAATCACCTCGTTGGGCACCATTCCCGTAAAGGGAAAAATGATAACCAGTTAAAGATATCAGTCTCATAAAATAGGCTAAACTATTAATTTGGAGTTTGATTAATAATTAAATTAATGACAACAACCAAAATTAACAGTAACGCCTGAAGGATTTCAGAGTTCTTGACGCAGCAGAGGTTGACTATTTATTCGCTCTTGTGCAACATTAAACAGACAACAGGCATGATTCCAAAGAATTATATTTATTCACAAACTAGCAAAGCAAACCAAAACACACAAATTCTAACTAACTATATACAAGTTTGGTGTGTATATGTGTGTTGTGTATGTGTGTGTGAGAGAGAAAGAAGAGAAAGAAAGACAAAGGCAGGTGTGGTGATCAAAGAGCCCTTTGGCCTACAAAACAAAATGGCTGACAACAGAGAACTACCAAAATGGCTGAATCAAGGCTGGCTTCAGGTCGGCGGAGGTGTTTGTCTGACCATGTGGTCAGGACAAAGACAAAGGAAAAGAAGCGGGAACTTGGAGATGCCTGTTTGGGTGTAGTTCTGTTGAAATCCTATTTGTTAATGAGTCTATGTCAGTGTGACATGTGTTGCAAACGGTCTGGATTAGTGCAGAGATTGTTTAGTTGGGTGCAATAATATGTTTGTGAACAGTATTAGCAAACTAAACACGGCACAGGGTGGCACAGGGTGGCACAGGGTGGCGAACCATGCGCAGAGCTAGTTTCGAGCAGCGCAACCCGAGGCGCGCTCAGTTTGGTAGTTTGGTAGACCAAGGTGCGCTGAGATGGGTGTGGTGGCGCAGCAGGGGGAGGTGTTGAAAGATCCAGCTTGGTGCAGTGACAGTTTCGTGCCATAAGGCTTCGCTGAAGGTGCGCTAAAAGCTCGTCAGCTGAAACCAGGTCTACTGTCAGCGCAGGGGGAGCACAGCTGGTGTAAGCCGAAGTTTGGCTGACTGGCAGACAGTGTGCACACGTCACCAAAACCTCACAGGCAGGTTTCCAGAATATCAGGCACATTAATAATGCAATAAATACCCCCCCCAAAAAAACACCATTCAATGCAACTATCTGCAATCAGCACATAAATGTATCTTTATAACGACTGTCCCGTCACATCTGATGTCAGATCAAAGGGGACTGACACCGTTTGGCACGTTTGGCACGCGTAATGGAAACCCAACCTGATTTGATTAACACAGCCTGCAAACTAATGAGTTCACAATGCTCTCAGCCAACCACAAACAGCCACAGCATGACATAGGGAGTATATATTCAGCATCGGTCATCTTAGAAAAGCCAAAAGAAAAGAAACAGAGTGAGACTGAGAGAGAGAGAGAGAGAGAGAGAGAGAGCACACGCGCGCACGAGTGAAACACAACATTGATTTACAATTGTGGTGACCTCCTCCCAGGCTACCTTTGCATCATCAGCCCGTGGAGGTCTGCTCGCAGTTCCGTATATTCAGACACTGCGAGCTTGGACCTCCCGGACCAAAACATCAGTTTACTCCTAGGAGAAGTTTGGCCGTCTGACGCTGCTGCTCTCTTCTGCCATAGCGAATTGAGTAATCTATCATTACACCTTCGCGCGGTGCATTTAAGGGCGAGGAGAGGAGCTTATTTAATTGGTGTGATGTGTGTAAAACCCACTCCACGCCTTCTCTCCTCCCTCTTTCCAACTTGCGCAGGTAGGAGGGACGGAGGTGGGATAGAGGAGTAGTTGCGCCAGCGTGCACAGTGTGCCAAACTTGCAAAATCCACCTGGCCACACCCAGTTGGTGAAGCGCAGGTGTGCTGCGCCCCCGCCTCGCTCGGTCTGCAAAACTAAAGCCCTTAGCTTTGGCGAAGCCAACTAATCAATGACCTAACTGCAAACTATCACAACAATATCTCAATGACAGCATTAAATCACATACAACAAGTTAAACAGTCTTGCTTAGCCTGTAAAGCTGTGATAAGCTATGCCCAGTTGTTACATTACCGATCCTTGAGTGGATGGGAGAAAGAGTCACTTGGTGGTATGCTGTATGGGGTGCCATTTGTAAAGTGGCTCACGCTGAAAATAACATCAACATTTTGCCACATTAAGATTCAAACAATGTTTAAAAAAGTGTTGTGAATTTTTTAACGTCACCTTTTACCACATTTACAGCAATATTTGTTAACTTAGAAATATATTAAATAGTTAAATCTAAATATTAAATGTGGCACCTAAATGTTAAATGTTAAATCTAAATCTAAATCTAAATGTTAAATCTAAATCTAAATACTAAATCTAAATCTAAATCTAAATGTTAAATCTAAATATTAAATATAAATATAAATCTAAATGTTAAATCTAAATGCTAAATATAAATATAAATATAAATGTTAAATCTAAATGTTCTGGGTGAAAGTAAATATTTAGCTAATATCCAAATTCACACTACTGGTCACCAGAAGTACCAAAATAAAAGCTCAAGATGGTCAGACTGTGTTTATAGAATCAAATAATGAATTAAAACCAACTTATCGGGGGAAATGGACACTTGAACATACATTAGCGTGATAATAACTACCTAAAATAACAAGAAATGTGTTTGGAGAAATTTTATTTGATGTGTACTTTGAGTTGTTAGTGTCCCTTCGGAGGGAATCACCTTGTTGTTTACAAATACTTCCAGGTAGAAAACCAGCAGAGTTTAGCTGCATACATATATGCATATCTCACATTTTTCACGTCACTATATCACCGTTTAGACTAATCTGGTGTTTGTAAAGTCTATAAAAACAATGATTGAACAAACATTACTATCACGTTCTGAAATTAATAACATGGTTATCGTAGATTAGCGGGGCTAACCGTTAGCTGTGTCTGTAATGACTCATTAACTCTAAACGGTCCGTGAAAAAAAAATTTTTTTTCTAGCGGATGTCTTAGTTACAACATGATTGAGCTAACTGGAGTAGTTTCATGTCGTATCCGACAACGGGAGGCTTTTAACAGATGACGTCCTGATAGCTTTGCTACTGCTGCAGCCACTGATGCTTTCTTGACATCTAGACAGCTTGCTAGCTCAATCATGTTGTAACTAAGACATCCGCTGGAAAAAACATATTTTTTTCTGTAAACACAGTCTGACCATCTCAAGCTTTTATTTTGGTACTTCCGGTGACCGGCAGTGTGAATTTGCATATTAGCTAAATATTTAGTTTCACCCAGAACATTTAGATTTAACATTTATCATTTAGATTTAACATTTAACATTTAGATTTATATTTAGATTTAATATTTAGATTTAACATTTATATTTATATTTAGCATTTGGATTTAATATTTAGATTTAGATTTAATATTTAGATTTAACATTTAGGTGCCACATTTAATATTTAGATTTAACTATTTAATATATTTCTAAGTTAACAAATATTGCTGTAAATGGTAAAAGGTGACGTTAAAAAATTCACAATTCCTTTTTAAACATTGTTTGAAGCTAAATGTGGCAAAATGTTGATGTTATTTTCAGCGTGAGCCACTTTACAAATGGCACCCCATAATGCTGCTTTGTTACCCGGCAGAAGAAGGCTGGGAAGATGATTCCAGCTGCAGTCTTTGTTGTGTCCTTTGTTCCAAAGGTTCAAGGATCCAAGGAAGCCAGTCGCTCGGGGTCCTTGCAGAGTTAGACACTGGGTGCCAATTCACTTAGTTCCTTGTTGCTGGAAAGCTAGTTGCAAACCTTGTGTTTGCAAGAGAGTCTGTGATCAATTGCCCTCCCTTTAGTGGTTTGGGGCTATGGGGCAAGGGTCTGGGCCTCTGCTGTTCCAGGCCCAGCCGGAAAGAGATGTCAGCTGTTCAACAACTGGAACAAGAGAGAAGAAAAGGCTTGGAGGGAGCAGAACTTCTACATGCCTTTGACATCACTGAGTCACATGTCACTGTAAAAGTCCTGTCCAAACAAGTTGTGAGGCTTGTGTCTCACTGAGGTGTGAGGTGAGACCTCCTGTGGAGATGGGTGTCACCTAGCTCTCTTTGTTTGAAGACAAAGAGCATGCAGAGGAAAAAAGCCTTTAAATGTCCAGTGATGAGTTTACCAAATGATAAATCATCTGTGGTCCTGTGAATCCCAACACCACTCATCGCCAGAATGTTGTTCAACCCTCCATGGTAGTTCTCACAGGCCAGACTTTGAAAGACAATTTATTGCTTGTGATTCCCCGAGTTGTTTCCGCCTTCTGTTAATCCTGATTCTCCGTGTGTTCCAGGACCAGTATTCATCTGCCTCTCTGTTCTCCAACCAACCCGCCAGCCATCCACCCATCTGGTCCCCAGCCAGCCCTGCTCATCATTCCCCTCACCTTTCTCACTTAACCCTTGGACCTAACTCCCTGCCATTCACCGTTTTTTCCTTTTGTGGTAATAAATCCTTATTTTTTCCACCAACTGTTTGTGTCCTGAGTGTGGGTCCCTCAGTGTTCATGACACTCTGCTAGGACACCGGCGTCCTCACTCCCCCCCCTTCTCTGTTAAATGGGATGTCACAGGCGCACTACGTCATCAAACCATGTGATGTTTGGTATTGCCAGATTCAGGAAGCTCTCGACTTTTCAAAAATAATATTGTTTTTCTTTTATTTCTTATGGATTTCGCACCAGAGCAGCCTAAACACACAAAGTCCAAAATCAAATCGTGACAAGTCATGTTGTGCCATTTTTCGACAGGAAAAGTTAAAGGATTACTCACGATCTTATGCGGAGCTGCTAGTGGGGAATTAAATCTTTTATAAAAGGTAAGAATCTCACTCCTACCACTATTTTTGGCCGAGATATACCGTCTAGAAAGTGGGATCATAACTTTCATGTTTCATATGGCTTTATTTGGTGATATTTTATGGTGTTTCTGTGTCATAAACAAAATCAGCTATCATAATCTCACCTGATTTCAAGAAGGTGCAATGTTAGACGCTGGCTGAGTGTTGTTTGATCACTGATAGTACTGTTTTGAAGCTGAGTGAGCGCTCTTGTCATTTGGAGCTCCGCCTGGATCTTTTCATGGAAAAAACACTGTAGAATGGTCATACTTTGAGCAATCTTCTTCAAATTTTAAACAAATGTTCATTGATAGTGTGCCTACAGCCCCACTTTACCTGCTCAGATGAAACCACAGACAGTTCTCTATCATAAGGAGGCTTCCCCTCCACCTCAGAGATATTACATATATCTCTGTGGGAACCCTGATCCATCAGGGTCAGGTGTGTGGATAATTACTTTTACCAATTACCAATTACCAATTAACTGTAATAATGGGCCAGAGCCTGATTTAAACCCAACATTTTTCAATAAGTTGGCTGTTATAATTAATGCTAAGGACACACCGAGCGCGTTAGTGCCGCGGAAGTCCTGCGAGTGTACTCGCAGGTGCTTGACTGTCCACACAGGCAGCACATTTTTCCTGCGCTCTCCGCGCTGGTTAAACATCGACTCTACTCGTCTGTTCCCGTCAGTACTCGTTTTTTCACTTCAACAGGTCATTTTAAACATGGGTAAGTCCATATTTTCATCGTTTTTTATAACGTAATAAGTTAATGACAATTTGTCATTGCATGTCCGTGTATTGAGCGTGTTGGGTAAACACTGAATGAATAGGGCATATTTTTTGGAGGCACGGAAAGCCGTTATCCTTCCCACTTATCTCTACCACCTCCCCCTCTCTCTCTCTTTCTGTATGTGTGAATTGCAACCCCCAACCTGTAGCCATTTCTCTCTCTCTCTCATATCTGACTCTCTCCCTCTCTCTCATATCTGACCGGGCCTGGCCCGGGCCCGTGGGCCGGGTCGGGCCGGGCTCGAGCTCGGGCAGAGAATAAAAGCTCTAACGTGGCTATCAATCAGACCGGTTATTTAAACCCCTGTCACCCACACCCACATTTATTTTTCTTTTCCACTGGAGCAGCGTGCATGTTGCTCTGCTTTGAGACAAATCAATTCTGTATCTTTATGTCTTCTTAACTAAACAACATTAGCAGTCTGTGCCACTTACCTGATGGTATGAGAGAATGAGATGTTTGGCTCTTGCGGTGGCTGTTAACGTTGATCCTTTATAACCGTTTGTTGGCGTCTTCCTCGGTGTTGGCATATTGCCGAGCTAAGTTTCCTGTACTTAGCGTTAATGTTCAGTGTTGTGCGTGTTGTCTCCGTGCGGAGGTTGTCACGTATCAGCACAGGTCCTGTTTCTTGGTTCCGTGCGGATGGTGAGAGCAGGGCCATGGACTTTCTGAGCTGTTAACTTCATTACACACATATCGCCCGGCAACAGTCTCGTGGTGTGTAGAGCCGGATTGCCTTTCCGGGTTGGGATCTCGCGAGGGCAGGATCTATCGCGAGATTTGGTCATGAGTCATATTTGTGTGGCGTGTGGGGTCCAGTTGCCCATTGAGGATGGACATGATGTGTGTGTACGTTGTCTAGGCAAGGAACATGCCTCTGAGGCTGTCTGTAATCCCTCCTCCTCCTGTATGGATTGCTCTATTTTGCCAGCACGAACCTTAGAGGCTCGGCTTTGTGTGTTTGGGGTAAAACGCAGGATGACTGTTCCACCTGATAAGCCCCAACAGACTAAGCACCGTATGGCGGCGGAATTTGGGGGTAGCTCCTCTGCGGAACTCCGCCCCAGTCCCCCACCGAGGTGTTTTTTGCCTGATAATACCAGGGCTCAGGAGGAGGATGAGGACGACATTGATGTGGAAGGGGTTTCAGATGATGGCAAGGAGGTCCTGGATGACTACACCAAAGAAAGCGATAGACAGCAATTCAGGGGTCTAATCAAGAGGGCCTCCCACGTTTTGGGGCTGGAACCATAGACTGTATAAAATAATGAACGTAGTCACCGTGACGTCATCCGTCCGTTTCTGAAGAGTGGATTTGAAGCTCAAAATACTGCGCTCTGGACGTCGCCATCTTGGCAGTGCCTGACTCCACCCAACTCCCGGACAATCAAAAATGGGCAAAGAGGTGGGCCAAAGGAAGCCTGGCTGCCTAAACACGCCCACCTCGCTCGGCGCTGCTAAGTTAGCTAAGGCTAAGAAGCTAGGCTAAGAAGCTACGCTACTTTG
The DNA here is from genome assembly GCF_011397635.1 of Epinephelus fuscoguttatus. Taxonomy (NCBI): domain Eukaryota; kingdom Metazoa; phylum Chordata; class Actinopteri; order Perciformes; family Serranidae; genus Epinephelus; species Epinephelus fuscoguttatus. Next base: position 3,955,377 of record NC_064768.1, on the reverse strand, counting down.
GCTAGCCCTGTGGTGTTGGCTGCTCCCTTGGTGCCAGCTCCCTCACGAAACTTGAGGTAAGTTGAGTTTAGCTGAAACTAACGTTATACAACAAACTTTGAAACAATGATTCAGCTGTTATCTTAAAAAAAACGCTTCAACTTTTTTTAATTATATAACGCTAATAATTTATTACACTCATTTTACTTTCATATACACAGTGTGGATCATTGGTGACAGCTATGTCCGGCGTGGTGTCCAGAGAGCTGCAGAGACCTTGGGAAGCACTCTCAGTGTGCCGGGTGTCCGTGTCTGCTGGTTTGGCTGACTGCAGTGGGGAGGCCTTCTCTCCTTCTTTTCCCACTCCCTGCGAGGAAGAGCAGCACCAGGTGTCCTCATCATCCACTGTGGCGGCAATGACATGGGGAAGGTCAGCAGTGTCAAGCTGGTCAGCATGATGAAGGAGGACCTGCACCAGCTTCACCTCCAGCATCCTGGCATTAAGATATTTTCTTCATTGGCCCAAAGGTGCAGGTGGGAGGCTGGTGGCAATCCAGCAAAGATTGATAGGCCAGGAAATGTGTGTTATGGCTACATTTGTTCATAGTTTAAATGGTGCCATAATTGAGCACCCTCACATCAGACACATTCATCTCACACCTAGGAGAAATTATATGTTTTAAGTAAATTAGTTAATTGTCTTAAAGACCACCTCCAAACGCAGTGAACTGCTTACAGTTGGCACTGTTACTGCTTTTGAATTTGGCCTTTAGGACACATTTTGTTAGGCCTGATCATAGCCCAGACTGTCATGGCTAATGTTGAGTTTTTGATATTCATCTATAACTTGTTTAAAATTTCACTAAATTCTATTTACATTTACACTCCTTTTGTCTTTGTTACTGACTGAATGTTGTATTTCACAATCAAATCTGACTGTAAATTGAAAGGACAAACAAATCATATACTACAGACAAAACATTAAGCATTAATGTTTAACATTGTCACTGACAAAAAATTAAGCTGTCCATTTCTGTGTGGGCCTGATTATTTTAACTTTGTACTTGAAGATAACTAAGCACCTTACACCCAGCAGCAGAGCCTGAGAAGATTTTGGAGAGTAACCTTTGTTTGCTGCTCTGTTAGAAGTCTAGTTTTAACACAGAAGAATGTGACTGGATAAAAGGGCTCAAAGTGAAAAACAAAGAATTAGCTGGACACAATAGTTTTGAAGCCCCAAGGAGGTATCACTTGTTCGCTATGTTGCCAACTCTGAGAGGGTCTTCCTCAGGCAAAGGTACTGTGACGTTTTTATAGTGAGGCAAGCAGAAAGATAATCAGCCAATTATGTGTTGCTGGTTTTTTTAGCCTCACTATATAAGACTCAATACCGAGCAATACCCACAGAACCTTCTCATATGTCACAACGTCACAAATAAATAATACCTCCTACGGGACTTAAAACTATTCAGTGTGCACATATTTCCTTGTTTTTCACAAAAGGAGGAGACTTTCTCAGTGAATTTTCTTCATTTGTCTTAAAGAAATGTCCAAACAAAACCAGCACATAACATCAGCTTCTTTTTTTTTTTTTTACATTCTGCTAAAATAAATGCAAACTTGGGTAAATGTTAAGACATAAATGAAAACATTAAGATGCCATTAATAACTATTGTATTTTGTTAAAGGTTTAAATCACCACTATATTTCCAATCATCACAGAAAACTGATGAAAGACAGCTTTCAAAAAAATTGCTTTTACTCTAAAGTAAATTTTGTCTGATCCACTTTATATCACAAAAATTCGAACCATTTCACAAACAGTTTAACAAAATTAAGTCAAAGCTTGCATTCATGAAAACATCCATTTTAAAATGTTACACAAAGTACACATGAAATAAATGAAAAGATTTATAACAGTAATTATAAAACCTATGGATTAGGACCCAGTGTCATAATTTGCAAAATCTTAATTTCTTGTTAAACAACCTCTTTACTGTGGAGTAAATATCACATTGGTCGAGGCGTTGTAACTTTCCACAAGTGTCCTACATGAGAGAAAGATAATAGGTTAAAAACACAGGTAGAAAACATTGACGACAGCCTGTCTTGGTTAAAAGCCCACTCACCACCAAAATGATCTTATTGCTGAGTAAGTGGCTGTCATTCATAAAATAGTTTTGTGTTTAAGTTCTGTAGATATTCAACTTTATATTTGAATGTGATTTTAAATTTAACTGTACTATCAAGACAATTGGAGTATGAATGTACAATATGCAATTCATCCACATTAAAATAATTGTTGCTATCAAAAGGAAACTGAACTGTTCTCAAAGCTCACTGCCACTGTGGAATCATGCTATGTTCGGCTGTCTCATTATGAGAATATTTTTTCCATTGGTTCTTCACAGACTGTGTGGGGAAAAAGGTAGTAATTCTCACTTTGATAAAGGGTCTTTGCATAAAAGGCACTAAAATGTTAGAGTTGGTAAACACATGTCATGTTCCTTGATTAATAAAATCTTCATTTGGCCTTTTGCATCAGGGGAACACTAAACTACACTGGTGTGTCAGTAATTTCACCTTATCAGGAATAGTACGGAGCAAGCTGTGCCATAATCGAGTACTTAGTAATGTATGACAATTAGTAATTTATGTAATGCATTTAAATGTATTATGGACAATAATTCATCATTTCAAACTAATAAGTTTCTTGACTCTTTGTGAGGTGCTGTATGGAGAAAAAAAAGGTGTCTTTATCCTGGAGTCAGTGCTGAAGTGATGACTCTCAAAGTGTTCACTGCACAGATGGGAAGTCTTGTTTGGAGTCCAGTTCTGTCTCCTCGTGTTGAGTGTCCACTGGTCCAGTCTGTCTGGGTCACCTAGAGGAAAACTTTACACAGACAAATAGATATTAAAAGTAATATATGTGTTAGGTTACCTACTTAACAGACTCCATTACATGCAAACAATACAACTTAACTTACTTCAATGTTTAACAGATCATATTCAATTTATTTTAGCAAAACAAAAAGGTGGTGGCCATCACAGTCCTCATATTCTGTCTGTGCATTATCTATTGTTGTGTAAACACAGGCCTATATCATACACTAGTCTTCTTAATGTTTTATATGTGACAGTCAAATGTCACATTAGTTTTTTTTCAATTACGTTACACACCTTATTGTAATTTCACACAGTTCGCCACTTTTTAATTCACATACACAAGTATAGCCTTAATGTTATGTTAATGTTACACTGCTCATATGACAACGTTAACATTGCATCACGTTAGCTAACTAACGTGGTGGACCTTTATTTTCAAACCTCACACAGCCTCAGCCTTTTGTTCAAAATATTCTCTCCCTAAATGCCTAAATCCTAACACTTCTCTGTCAGGCTCTGACTTCGATGCATCCCCGGACTGGCGTCTTGCTCGAGGGCTAACCGTTAGCTGGCTAGTTAGCTAGTTAACGAGCTAAGCTTGTGTTGTATCGTATTGTCTGTGGCTCTGTAACTTGATGTGGATGTTGCTGCTGTGATACAGGTCGCATTTGAAAATGAGACCTCCGGTATCAACGTGATTTTACATGTATTAAATAAAGACTTAATAATATAATAATCAGCTGACAAGCTAGGTGGTGACCGCAAACACCGATACACGCTGCTGACAAGCTAGGTGGTGACCGTAGTGACCGCAGACACCGATACCCGCTAATTAGTGCTAACATATAAACATAAATAAAATAATACTAGAATTTAAGAATTTCACTTACCGAAAAACCTGGAGCACAGACTTCTTGGACGGTCTGTTGGTATAATTAGTCGAACAGCAAGCCATATTACTCCAATATCTGCCTGAAAAATTATCCAAAAGGCGCAAACACGGCTGAGAGTACAGGTTCAATGCCTTGAACATGGGCACAAATTGGCTGAGATGACGCTGAGCAGACGGCCGAGTCGAGGCTCAGCTCTGCAGCAGAGCCAGCGGCTAGTTAGCATGCTAGATAGTCACCCGTGATGGTGCGACCTGTCAGTCAAAGTGACCACGCCCTTAATTATGCGCAATTTCAAACCTTAATAACATTTAAACGGAAGAGTTAGAAAAAAATTCACCCCCCCCAGAGTTGTCATGAAAGGGGAACTTAACTATAGAGCCCAAAACCATTTTTTGTACCAGGCTGTAAACATGTTTATTTCTGCTCTAAAGTTGGGCATTTTAACATGGGGGTCTATGGGAATTGACTCACTTCCGGAGCCAGCCTCAAGTGGACAATCAGTGAACTGCAGTTTTTGGCACTTCCGCATTGGTCTCACTCGTCTCCCCCGGAGGTTGGGGCTTGGCTGGAACTGAGGACGGGTCAGGCCCCTCCCCCTTCGCGCTTTAATAATGAGGATGAGGAGGGGTCGCTTGACACAGAGCCATTTACAGTGCCTCTCCTCCCAGAGGTGTTGAACCTTATGTATAAGGGATTTGAAAAGCCCACAGCTAAGTTAGTCTTTTCCGCTACCAACAGACATTTGTCTGCCATGAAGGATAAGGACAAAGTAGGCTGTGGTTCGCCACCTCAGTTGGACCAGTCTGTGTTGACTCTTTTGTTTCCAGCCAGCTCAGTACTGGGTTCAGTTACTCTGCCAGGGGACTGTAGGATGCTAGACGCCTTGCTAGTTAAAGTGCATAGACCTATGGCGATAAAGACTCAACTGGCCAATACTGGCACTATCAGCGGCGGTTGGTGCGTGAGCTACAAGGTGAGGTAGATGCTCGTTTCATTAATGAGTTTCAGCTCGTTTCCAAAATCTTATCTAAGATTATGGAAGAGCAGGTGGTGACCGCTGGGAAGGGCATGTCAGCACTCTGGGTTGCTAGGCGCCAGCTGTATTTGTCCCAATCCAGGTTACAGCCAGAGGACAAAGGGGCTCTCTTGAAATTGCCAGTCATGCCAGGTGCCATGTTTGGTGCTGGTGCCACTACAATGTTACGGCAGGCTCAGGAGGCCCGCAGTTGTGCTAAGGAGATTTCCAGTGCACTGACCCCCAGGTGGTCTGGTCAGTTCAGGGGTAAGAAGAAGGAAGCCCCCAGGATTGTGGGGCCACAGAGGTTGGGCTGGGCCTCTAATGATCTGAGGGTCACCTTGAATGCGCCCAAGCAAAGTCGAGGCAGGGGCACCCTGCAGCCCTCGTCTTCTTCCTGACACTGGGTCATATCCAGCTTGCCTCCAGCAAGCCCAACCACGGGTTGCGGCTTGGAGGGCACTGCAGGCAAGCCCCTGGGTGTTTTCTACCATGACCCAGGGGTTTCGTATTCAGTTTGTTCGTCGTCCGCCAACCTCAAAGACCCCTACGGTTTTCACAGTGGTAGACCCAGAACACAAGGCAGTGTTCCAGGCCGAGGTTTCTACCCTGTTGGAGAAGGGAGTGATCAGGGAGGTGCCTCAGGGCAACATGCAAGCTGGTTTTTACTCCCGCTATTTTCTTGTCCCCAAGAAAGATAGGAGTCTACGCCCCATTTTAGATCTCAGGGGTCTCAACAGACATCTCAGGCATCTGCCATGCAAGATTCTGACCATCACAAGGGTGCAGCAGTCCATCAACAGAGGGGACTGGATTGTCACCATCGATCTGATGGATGCCTAGTTTCAGATTCCGTTCCACTGGCCCTCTTGCACATGCGGCCGGTACAAAGGTGCCTACTGGGGCTGGGGTTGGGCCCTAGGAGTCGCCTGGATACTGGGGTACCTGTTACCAGACGATTACGGATGGTCCTCCGTTGGTGAGAAGACGGCGGGAATCTCACTAAAGGGAGTGTGCTGGGGCCACTAACGCATTGTTTTTTTCTCCTGACGGATGCTTCATTGACAGGCTGGGGCGCAGTGTTCAGAGGAAACGGTGCCAGCGGTCGTTGGAGTGGTCCTCAAGCCACCCACCGCATCAACATGTTGGAACTGACAGCGGTCCATCTTGGTCTTCGCCATTTTCTGCCACACCTTCGGGGCCAGCACATGCTGGTTATGACAAACAGTGTGACAGCAGCTGCATATGTCAACAGGCAAGGGGGGTTGGTTTCACCATGCCTCTGCAAGCTGGCTCATCGCTTATGGCTTTGGGCGTACCTGAGGTTTCTCTCACTGAGGGCAGTCCATATGCCGGGCCGAGGTAGACCTGTTTGCATCACGGGAGAACACCAACTGCCCACTTTTCTTCTTCCATGGGGAGGGATGATCCCCTTGCTCACCCTTGGCCACAGGTCCCGATGTACGTCTTTCCCCCATTTGTCCTCCTTCACCTCTCCTGAGGAGGGTGCACATGGAGGAAGTGAGGCTGATCCTCGTGGCTCCACATTGGCCGCACATGACCTGGTTCTCGGACATCCCCCCAGTACTGGGCGGGACTCCGTGGGAGCTTCCAGTTCGTCTGGACTTGCTGCCTCAAGCACAGGGGACTCAGCTTCATCCCTTTCCCCAAGGGCTCAGGCTCTGGGCATGGCCCCTGAAGGGCCCAAGCTGCTAGCCATGGGGTTGTCACCTTCGTGTGGTCAGTACACTGCAGGAGGCATGCACACAGTCGACAAGAGCACTTTATGCGCACAGATGGAGGGCTTTTGTGGCCTGGTGCAGGGAACACCAGATGGACCCACTTATGTGCTCGGCCCCAGCTGTCCTGCGGTTCTTACAAGGACTCTTGGATGCTGGAAGGGTGCCCTCTACCCTGAGGGGTATGGTGGTGGCGATCAAGGCAGCTCGGGTTGGGAGGTACCAATTGCCTGAGGGTGTGGACAAATTGATATCCCGGTTCCTCAAGGGTGCTAGGAGGTGTACTGGTTTACGTGGTAGACCACCTCTGCCGCCCTGGGATTTGGAGCTGGTCTTGCAGGCTCTGGAGCGTCCTCCTTTTGAGCCCTTAGAGTCGATGGACCTGAAATGGCTGTCCATCAACCCTGCATTTCTTCCCCCTGCATTTCTTCCCAAGGTCCTCTCTGCATCGCAGCCAGGTCAGGAGGTCATGCTCCGGTGTCTTTACTCTTCGCCACCGCAAGAGGGGGAGTGCGGGCACTCAATTGTGTGCCCTGTCAGGGCCCTTAGGGTGTATCTGCACCTAACGCGGGTCCATAGGCGGACTGACCAGTTGTTTGTGTGCTTTAGGCGGGGGGGGGTCAGGCACTGTCTAAGGCCCCTCTTTCCCACTGGACTGTGGAGGCTATCCAGCAGGCCTATGTGGGGACTGGGGCGCCCTTCCCATCAGGAGTGCGGGCGCACTTGACTCGGGGCATAGCTATGTCTTAGACATCATGGCGCATGCGTCTGTCAATGAGATCTGTGTGGCGGCTACCTGGTCGCCCCGTCCACATTTGCTCGCTTCTACCAGTTCAATGTGGCTGCAAGCACTTCGTTCGGTGAGCGGGTGCTTGGGGTAGCCTGGCGGTAATGACTTTTTCATTTTTCCTGTCAGTCAGCTTCATGGGGGCTGGTCTGAGTGGCCTCTCCACCCCTCTGATTGAGCCTTTGCGTCTTGCGGGGCCGTCTGGCCCTTGGTTGCGTCTTGCACCAGGGCTGGGGTGCCAGCGTCCTGTGTCTTGCAGAACTGGCTAGCTTGGGGGATGTGTATATAGTGTGCATTTGTATATAGTTGGTTTGATGCACAGGTTTTTGTTTTTTTTTTTGTAGAGCACTTTGGTGGCGGTGACGTCTCATTCGAAAGCCACGCCGTACGTGTGGGGTGGTGCTGCTCTGTCCCTTCGTGGTGTGTCTTAAAGCTCTCCCGTAGAGATATATGTAATATCTCTGAGGTGGAGGAGAAGCCTCCTTACGATAGAGAACGTAAGGTTACGTGTGTAACCATGGTTCTCTGAGTAGGAGACTTTTCCTCCAGTGCGAGGCCGCTCAGGGATTCGTTCCAAAGATCTATATCAACGTGGGCGTGGTTGACAGGGGTTTAAATAACTGGTCTGATTGATAGCCACGTCCACTCCACAGGTGGTTTGTCTTAAAGTAATTATCCACACACATTATTATCATTGTTAAAAGAAATAACAATAATAATACTGTTTCTATAAGAAGGTTTTACCCATTAACCTAACTAAAAGCTTGCGAAAAAAAGATATGTTTTTAGTCGGCTTTTAAAGGAAGACACTGTTGTAACTGACCTGAGTTCATGTGATAGAGAATTCCAAAGAGTGGCTGAAGGCACCATGAGCTGATTCAGTATTTATTCTTGGTATGATGAGGAGACCTTTATTTGATGATCTCAAGGGTCTGTCTGGTGTGTATTCAGAGTACACGTCAACAATGTAGGAGGGAGCTAGGCCATTCATAGCTTTAAAAACAATAAGAAGTATTTTAAAATCAATTCTTTGCTTTACTGGGAGCCAGTGAAGAGAAATTAAAACAGGAGTGATGTGTTCACACCTTCTGGTTTTGGTTAAAACTCTGGCTGCAGCATTCTGAATAAGCTGGAGTTTGTTAAGCGATTGCTTTGCCAGTCCAGCAAAAAGTCCATTACAATAGTCTAGTTGACTAGAAATGAATGCGTGAACCAGCTTTTCAGAATCAGACTGTGACAGGAAAGATCTAACTTTGGATATATTTCTAAGATGATAAAAAGCAGTCTTAGAGATACTGGAAATGTGCTTCTGAAAGTTAAGATCAGCATCCAAGATCACACCCAATTTTTTGACATGCTCACAGGGTTTTAATGACAGGGGAGTTAACAAAGAGTTAATCTGGTGCCTCAAAGCCTTCGGACCTGTTAAAAGAATCTGAGTTTTGTCTTCATTTAGCTGCAGGAAAATTTTGGCCATCCAATATTTAACCTCAGTAATGCACTGGATGAGGTCATTCTCAGGGTTAAGGTGGTTGGCAGAAGCAGATATGTATAACTGTGTGTCATCAGCATAGGACTGATACGATATGTTGTATTGTTGAATGATGGACCCAAGTGGGAGCATATACAAAGTAAACAGTAGAGGGCCAAGAATTGACCCTTGAGGGACCCCATATGGAACGCTTATTACATCTGATTCTGCTGAGTTACCAACAGCAACAGAAAAGGATCTACCAGTGAGGTAAGAAGAAAGAGGCTTTTCAAGAATTTTCCCCAGGAATGGTAGGTTTGAGATTGGTCTATAGTTCTTTAGGACAAATGGATCGAGGTTGCTCTTCTTTAACATTGGTGTGACAATAGCATGTTTGAGAACTGTGTGCAAGATTCCAGAGAGTAGAGAGGTATTAACAATTTCAATGAAATCATTTACCAAACAGTCGAGAACACTTTTAAACAATTTGGTGGGCATTGGGTCAAGAGCACATGTAGCAGAGCTTAACTGTTGTACTACATCGTGCAGCTCATAACTTTGAATGGGAGCAAAGTTGGAGAGGGTGATGGCAGTATGGCACTGAGCAGAAGAAGAGAAGTCATTCGCGCCAGCAGACGGCATGATTTTGTTCCGAATGTTAATTATCTTGGATTTTTGTGGAGAGTGGAATTCAGCAGGTACTGGTCTGAAGGGATAGACCAGTTTATCAATTGTGCTGAACAGAAACTTAGAGTTATTGAGATTTTCACTAATAATTTGAGAGAAGTAATGCTGTCCAGATGTTTTTATTGCTTTGTTATATTTACTGAGCAGGTCTTTATAGAGAATGTAATCAGCCTGCAATTTGGTTTTACGCCATTTGCACTCAAATTTACGGCAGGTTCTTTTTAGTGCCTTCACTCTTTCCACATTCCTCCAAGGTGCTTTTGATTTACCAGAAATTATCTTGGTTTTTACAGGTGCAATATCATCAAAAATGTGTGTAACTGAAAGATTAAAATTATTAAGTTGTCACACAATGACAATGAGAACAAGTTAAAAACAGAATTGGTCAGAAAGTGACTAGGTACTCCTAGCAGAGTTAGTATATCTAGAGATAAACTTTTCAGATGTGTCTGCACTAGGTCTTGGGACTCGTTAGGATTTTAACAATTACGATTCCTTACCGATTCCTTCTTAACGGTCCGATTCCTTACCAATTCCTCTTACCAATTCCTACATTATATTCATTATACTTGCTATACTTAAATAAGTATATAATAAACACAAATGCAATCATACAAATACAAAAACTTCATTCTAACTGTTGCACAGTACAATTAGATGAAAATACACATTTGTGTGTGGTGTGTATTTCAGATTTAGAGCTTGTATCATCTCCCTGAGAATATATAACAACAAAAAGTGATTCTCTGATTTCTACAGTAACACTATTACCTCAAATTAACCACAGCAATGTAATAAAAAATACTTATATGCATTCATGCTTGGGCACTGTTATTTATGTGACACCTGAACAGAACACACACACACACATTGGCTGTTTATACCGCTCCCCTCGCTGGAAGCCTCGGACGTTCCGCCACCCGCCTCCGCCTTGATTAAAGGCTGAAAATAAAATAAAAGAGGGAGACAAGTTTTCCTATTTTATCTTATTTTGTTATATTTCTCCCTCTTCCCTCGTTGGAAGCCTCAGACCTCCCGCCGCCCGCTCCCGTCTCAAACACAAAGGTCTCCCTCTCTGCGGAGCACCCACGGTGCATGCCCAGCCTGTTAAATAGCGTGTAACCATAACCAGTGTTGGGTCGTGGTTACTTTAAAAGTAATCAAAGTACGTTACTGCGTTACTTTCTAAAAAAGTAACCAGTTACTTTTCTGCATTACTCCCCGAGTAAAGTAACTCAATTACTTTAAAAGTACTTCCAACGTTACTCCCTGAGAAAATCAGTCAAGCAAGTATTCTACATTCTCCTATTGGGCAATGGACCACAGGGGGAAATGATGGCATGAAACAGCAGAGGCACTTTGTCAACCCGCTTAATGTTAACGTTACTGTCATTAGCATCAAGCTAGCAAACAATGGTACATCATCAGGGTCGGACATAAAGTGATAACATTAACAAATAGCAGCTGGGTTTTTACTCACCACAACTGCAGAGGCTCCCAGCTTCATTTGAAACAAACATTATAGACGGTCCATTATTTATTAATCCCTCTGTGTGTTCATATATTTACCTTTTATCTGCTCCGTTGTCTTTGTAAAGTTAACATATGGCACCATCATTTCAAACTCAACACTTGTTTCAAATTAAAAGCCCCTTATAACCTCGGCTAGAGAATCCATTTTCTAAAAAGGCTTTTATTGTGAAAAATTTGTCAGAACTTCCTGTGGAGGACACAGGAGCTTGACATTTTACATATGGCACTTAAATGTAGCTCCTGCCATCTGCTGATGTTTTTAGGTGGCTACAACAACATGTTGGGTGGCACATGAACAGACAGTGACTCAAATAATAGTCAAAGTAATAAAAACAGGACAAGAATAACCCGATGACATCACACACGCCGTGAAAGACCACCGGGGATAACTGTAGCACGCATAATGTCCTGAGTCTGAAATATGTCTGTCAGCGAGTCCTACTCCACCTATTTAGACTCCACCGTAGACAACGGCAACATTTCTCCTACCACATAGTGAGCCACAAGCTCTGTGGCTTCTTTCAGACTGATAGGTTTAACGTTATCTCCGTTATTAGAACCAAACGACAGCCGTTGCTGCACGTGTTTTTTTTTTTTTTACAATCTAGGAACCGATTGCAGGAACCGTTACTCCAAATGTGATGGAACCGGTTCTGGAACCGGAACTTTGGACCTGGTTCCAAAAAAGAACCGGATCCAGATCCCAACCCTAGTCTGCAAAGATGGAGCGCCTTTTAACTAATTTTAGACCAGGTACATGTTTGGTTACCCTCTCCTGTTTTAGCTTCTCTGCACTGGCTCCCTGTAAAATCCAGAATTGAATTTAAAATCCTACTGTTAACTTATAAAGCTCTAAATGGTCAAGCTCTGTCATATCTCAGAGAGCTCATAGTGCCATATTATCCTAGCTCTGAGAATGCAGGGTTACTCGTGGTCCCTAAAGTCTCCAAAAGTAGATCAGGAGCCAGAGCCTTCAGCTATCAGGCTCCTCTCCTGTGGAATCATCTTCCTGTTACGGTCCGGGAGGCAGACACTGTCTCCACATTTAAGACTAGAAATTGTTTCACTGCTAGGTTCGCTGTTGTGCACTGCCTGTAAAGCAAAAACAAAGTGTGTCATGAGCTCAACGTCCGTCAACTTGAAGCCAAAATGTTTCCAGATGACTGAAGGTGTCCTACAGCGTACCTTTCTTCTCAACCAAAGGTTGTCTTACTGCCATGTTCTCAATCGTTCGCTCCACATATTGATCCACACACGTCACACGCTTGCTGCTACTGCACATAACACAGGTGCATTCACGGTGCTTACATACACGCCGCGCCGTGCAGAACATTCATTTTTCTTCTATTATAATGTTTTTATGATCGTGAGAAGCCAAAATCGAAATCATGATTAAAAGTCAATTAATCGTCCAGCCCTACCTCTATCCACGACGTCCTCTTTTTGAATTATTTGAAATAAATTCTACAAATATCAGCATGTTGTGGCTAAACCATGATTTATATCAGCGTTTTTGTTCATCTTTTACAGAGGCAGCTTCAGCAGTTGACCCTGGACGAATGGAGGGAGCTTGGCAGGGGC